>NC_045778.1:27916933-28219963 GCF_008692025.1 Phocoena sinus
CAATGCATTCTCAGTAAACAGAAATAAAGTGTGTTTTGTTTTGGTCCAGTTTTAGTGTTGTGTTCATAAACATTCTCTGGCGACACCATTGTTAGTTCATTTCCAAGGGAGGAGAAATCCTTGCTAAAAATTGACACTCTGCTCTCTGAGCCTTGTAAAAAGACCATCACATAAACAAATCTCTTCTGGAGGAAGCCCAACCACAGTCAATCTTGCCAGATCTCCTATGAACTTTGATTCCATTTGAATCTCCTTGCTGTGGTGGAATAAATGGTTTGGGATTAGTTTGGCATTAGAAAGGGGAGAAACACCCAGAAAACAAGCCTTGAATCAGGACTGGTTCAGAGACCTCAGCCTCTTGGTTTAATTTCCAGTTCATTCATTAGGGGAGACTTCTTCATGAACTCTTAAAAAAAATCTGTGACCAGATTTGCAACTCTCCCTCCCCATACTGTAACTACAACCTAAGAAGATACTCTGGCTCGGGAATCTCGGGGTTGAGGTAAAGGTATGTTGTGTAGTAGATATTCTTGGAAAATCCTTTGAAATGTATAAAGCCAGATTCAATCAGGAAAGACAATATCTGCCAGCCTCTATGAAAATCAAACGAAGCCATGTTCTCTGCCCACGAGGCTCTCTTTCAAGAGTAAGCTTCCTCCAGCAAAGAGGCAGTTACTGACACAAACAAATATAAATGATACTTAATAAGATGGACATTCACTAAGAGTGTATTCAATGACTGAATGAATAATTTACTTATGATTTGCCCAAGCTAAGGGAAAGAGGGTGCTATGGTGGGAAGATGGAGGTGGGATGTTGGACTCACATAAACTTAAAGACATTCACAGGATCTTTCTTTAAAAACGGTAGAACTTGGCCTCTGTAGCACTGAAGAGGATGTTCCTGCAGCTTTCCTTAACAGAGGGTATTTTGGAGAAAAGAAAAGTTGCGACGCAGACTTGACTAAATTGTTTTCCATTCCCCTACTTTTAATACGTACAGACAGAAAAATAGACAGTCTCTTTCTGACGGCCTAAGTCATACCTGCCAAATCATCAGAGCGGCAGACTCGGCCTAGGAGAATGTGAGGTCGCCTTCTTTCATGATTGTTTCCAAAGTATTTTTTTTTTTCTTTTTTCAAGACCTCCTTCTTACTGTTTATAATGCAGAAAAGATTTAAAGGGCTCCACAGAAACAGAGCATTTACCTTATTTTACGTGGTGTTACAAGGAAGGAGATTTCCGGTCCGTGTAAGAACAATTTTCTGATAGAGTACGGTGTGTCATCTCCCTGTTACAGAGTATATTTGGACAGATATGGCCTGGCGTTTTTAGGAAGTGTTGGACCTGGTGTCTTGCAATTCTTTCAATCTACTGAAAATCTGGTGTTTATTTCTCCGAAGTGTCTCATGACTGACCAAGTAGATGAATAATTGCCCCTATGAATTGATCTTTAGTTACTCTCTTTAACACTGATCCTTTTGGAGCATCTGATGGGACCACATTATTGAGCTCATATCCTCAGTTTTGAGAAAGGTTGTTCCCCAAAACCAGGACAATCTAGAAAGGAACATGGGAAATTACATTGACTGTTTCTGAGAGAAGAATTTTGGAGGGGAATATTTACATCAGGTTCTCTGATGCCTGTACCACTTTCACTTTTCTGGTCCTAATAAAATTTTTTAAAATTCTTAGGACAAAATTAAATCGTATCCATTATTAATTGTATTTATTGTTAACTGCATGTATTGTTAACTGTATGGATGTATCTATTGTTAACTGTTAACTCCTAACTGTACGTTAACACATACCTCTCCCTGCCCACTTTGGCAGAATGACTTGCCAATGTATGTAGCAGAATCACACACATACCTGTAGAGTGTCCTAAATACCCACAAACTTGCTAATTACTTGTTATAATCTCCTTAATGGGCCTAATCCTTCATGTGAGTCAGCTGGTATAGATTTAAGTTAGGTACGTTAACCCTAGAACACATTTCCCCAAATACTTAAATCTGAAAAGGAATTTGCTTCCTTGGTAAGACTTGGTTGAAAAGCATGGATTTGTGAGCAAGACTGAACTATTTATATCATTGATACTTATGACCATCTTATAAGTGGTTGTGAAATTTAGGTTTCTCTTCTGTCTGCATGAAATGGTCATCTGGGACTCTGTCCTGTATTCTGGTATTGGTGGTTAGAGGGACTGTTGCTTTTTCAAGGAAGCTGCCATACTTCTTATAAGGGGGTGCTACACCTTCAAGTTGGAGACATGCTTTGCACATTCAGTACGTGGTGAAAAAGTATGAGAGAGGAGTTGACATTGAGATGGTTGTGGGTGTGTGTGACATGAAAAAAGAGTCTTGAGCTACTTTTCTAGTTTTAGACATAAATTAATATTGGACTCTAATTAAAACCTTTCAGTTAGCTCAAAGAAGAGTGGGTACCGTGACATTTTAGAAGATGGTTTCAAAATTATGGATTTGGGGGTTCTTTTCTTTTATTCTTTAGGCTGGTCCTCTAAAAATGAAGCAAGGATTTATTTTTTCCTCGAGGAGAAGCAAATGAGTGTTATTACAAAATGAATCTAAAGTCTTTCTCTGCCTCAGGAGGGATGCAACATTCACAATTTCCACTTAGGTGTCTGCTTTCTCCACCATCCTCCCTCCAGGTCTTTTGCTGTTGGGTCCCCTCAAAACTAACATATACACTTCATCTTTAACTTCAGACAATCAGAGTCACAGTCAACTGGGATATTGTGATGAACAATGTACATTTTATACACACGGTGTCATAATAATTTAAAATGTCATCTTAATCTATTTATGATCTTCTAATGACTGAAGTGTTTTACAGTTTGGGGGATATTTTATAACTGAAGTTTTAATGGCTGACTCACTAACACCTGGCTGTCTGGAATGCTTTTCTTTCTCCCAGTTAGGCATTTAAGTGTGTTTCTGGAAGGCCCAAGGGGTGGAATGTGACATGCAAGCTCTTAAAAGGAGGAAAATTAGTTCTTGATACCTTAATGATCAGTCAGGTAAAGGTTTGCATACTTAGATTAATGCTCTTAAGTGGAATAGCTTGATTAAGACGCTTGGTAGGTATTTATTTTTCCTTTAAACATCCTTCTATATGAGATTACAGAGGGAAATACTGCCCAACCCTTTAAAAAAAATCTTAGATTTTGCACAAGTAAGAGTTTTTCATGTTCTAACTCTCTCTGTCATTGACTTCTCTATCCTTCATTGGTTTCCAAGACAATCAAGTAACTTCTTTATTGAGAGTTTACTATGTATTCTTTCTTTTACTGGGCTAAGATACATATACAAATGCATACCTGTTGACATACAGGTTCTTGTCCCTGGATGAGCATACAGTTGCTTAAAGAAGACCAGAAGTATATGCGTGAGAATGTCAGTGAACCGTACAAGCCATTGTGTAATTAAGCCCATAGCAGGCCCCTGGTGGATGTTTACTAATGACGATAGTGGCACTAAATTATCTGGCACAGGCCAGGAGAGGTCAATACAAGGTTGCCCAGCAGCTTGCATTAAGCAGTCACGGAGATAAGGCTACATTTTAGTTCTTCCTATTTGTGCAACACATATATACAGGCTTCAAGTGCCCTGCCCCATGTAATTTCCATAGTAATCATGGAAGGAATTAACGCTTATATTTATATCCACCGTTTTTCTGAAGAAGAAACGAAGGCTCAGAGCCATAAAATGACTTGCCAACCAAGCTCACATAGCTGGGGAGGTGGGAGTGCAGATTCTGGAACCCAGTCTTCAGGATGCTATCTGCTTTTTTCCCCATATTGCTTCCAGGTTCAGGGTTCCTAGCCGAGTAGCTTAGGGTCAAATTGTTGCCTATTTATAATAGATAATTTGCCTGAAATGTCGCTGGATGTGCAGTATCTCTGCTCATGTTATAGCTGGGGATATAACGGCCAATCTGTGTACATTTGTTTCCAATGAAGATTGACTAGACTGATGAAATAATGATAGGCTTCACTTTCATTTTTATCAACTAATGGCATTCCTGGTGACAAGTCCCCATGATATTCTTCTGTGACTCCTGCTTTCTAGGTAGATTGGACTGATGTTCCTCACACAGTCCTGCTTTGACTGACATCAGAAAGCCTTTTGTGACAATTGCCTTGTGGGTTCACCATTGGACACTTAATATAGAGAAGTTCCATACCCTGTCCCCACGGGGCATTAAGATGGCACAGACATTACTAAACATGGTTGCTTCACCTCTTTGAATGAAAGTCCATCGAAAACATTGGAAACCAGAGAATTGGGACTGCTGTGCTTGCAAATTTGCAGAAAGGGAAAACAGACTGTGTTTTTATCACTGTGTATCTTTAGGCAAATATGTTCATCTGTCTCCCTAGCTCTGTGTCTGTGAAATGAGAGCATAATGCTTGCCGTCTGTTTTTTTTGTGGGATTGGTGAGACGACCAAAAAAGGTAATTTTGTTGAAACATTTAGAAAAGGATTATACTAAGGGGGTCTCCTGTTTGTATTGATGTCATTTCAGACTTTACTCCTAAATATCTTCTCAGTGGTACCATATAGGTGATTATAGGTGATTTGGCCTATGTTGGTGGCATCATAATTTAGCTTTTACAAGATTCTTTGAGTTTCAACAAGCATGTGGTTTGGCTCTTCAAGTTCAGGCTCTAGGGAGATAGTTATTAGGGGTTAGGGGTCTTTGTAATTAGTCAAATTAATGAGCCGATGGCCGCATGTGGCAGGGTCACCTATGATTTCTGCAGACATTGTAGAAGATTTCCCATGTCACCTTATCGCTTAGATACATGATTCCAGCTGGCGTGTGAAAAGTGATCAAGTGACCATCTACCCCTCATTTATCTCTGAGAAGTAACTTGTCACTCACTCATGTCATTCGCTCATAATTAGATAGTTCACATTCATGTTCTCTGTTATTGGGCATGGTAGCCATCCTTCAGCCAGACTGCTACATTTGGGGGTTGTTCTGGTTTTTGTTCTTAATAAAGATCCTTTGCGCTTCTGCAGTAAATACACCTTAGTCTAGGAGAGTTCACAAGCATGGGTGGGTGTTCTGCTGTCAGTTGTTCAGATGTTTGCTCATCAATCCATGTAGCAATCTCTTGGGGGGAGAAACTTACTCTAAACCCAGTATCAAGCTCTTGGGCCAAAGACCCAGGTGAACTCTGTTTCTTTTGTGTTCATCTTTCCAAGAGCTATAGGTTAACTTGGATAATCCTCAGTTTCTCTTTTTAAATTTCTTGATGAAACTGAGAGAGCTCATACTGGAAATTCTTCGGTTTGTTAATTGCTCCAGACCTCATACACATAGCTCTTAGGAAAAAAAGAAAGTAGCATTGCTCATCTAAGTGTTTACCTTTATACTAGTGAAGTCACCTCTTGGTATCTGTCTTTACCCTTCCCAAAGAACTTATAAAATGTTTTATCTGCTTGCCTAAGCCTTAGGCTTTATCCGTATATTTTAGCCTCAGACTTTAATTTGTCCCTGTCCCTGACCTGGTGAACATTCTTATCAATAACTTGTGAGGAGCTAGAAAGAGGCCTTGCTTGTTAACTTTCAAAATACAAAGTTAGGGAGGTCAGGACATACCAGAGGTTTTAGATCATAGTTCTAAGTGGTCTCAGCAAGCTAAAACATTGCCTGTCACCTACGAGACAAAATTTAATATAGAACTGTAAGTTTGAAGTCCAGCTTCCTATTTAAAAAAATCAATTATAGGAGTATGTGCTTGAAAGGTCTAGCTTGGTAGTGTTTCACATCAAAAGCATTGGGATATTTTACTTGACTAAGATTTGATGTGTACCACACCATGGGATATAGCTTGGAAAGGTATTGCCAATTTGGGTGTAATGGAGGCTTTGGGTCCTAATTTTCCAAAGTGAATGTCTTCTTGAGTTCTGCACAGTTCACACACCATCTAGAGGACTACATTCCGTTCAGGGTTTCATGTTTTAAGAACAACAGGACAACTAATGGAGAGGGACCACGAGATGGACCAGGCTGTTGAGTGTTATGTAAATACTTGGCCTAGAATAGACGAGATTAGGGTGACACATAGAATCTTCTTTCCGATAGTTGAAGCAGTATCACGTGGATGAGTGTTGCTCTAAGGACAAAGCTCGGACCTTCGGGTTAATGGTACAGGGAAGGAAGTTCTGGTACAATGTAAAAAGGAACTTTTAATAAGGGATCTTAGTAAACAGAATGAAGGGCTGCCTTGCACAGAAGTGCATGCTGAGTGTAGTGGAAGGGCTGAGACCAGAGCAGGAGGGCCATTTTAGCGAGGGGGTGTCGACGAGACACCTGTAACCTTGTGGGAAAATGGACAGGCCAGCCTCACAGCAAGGATCCTTTCTGACTCCGATTCACTGTTGTGCTGAGAATTTCAAGGTTTGCTCAAGAATTTTCAGGCATTCCCTTGTTTATATTCAGTTGGTCACTCAGAATTCTAAGTTAAGAAATCGCATGGTCACCAACTTGGATACCAAGCAGAGTTTGATTTTCTAAAGTTTGAGCAATCTTTCAGTGTCTTCTTGGACACTGCCCCCTCTGTGGTCATGCCCTCTGCTTTCCTTCTACAGTGGTGGGACGGATATGCACGGGTCAATTCCACCTCTCCTCCCTTGTACCCCTTAAAGGGCTTATAGCCAAAAATGCTAACAGAAATAATAGCATCCTTATTGTCTCTCACCCCCTCCCTTTGCTTAAGCCATCTGTGCCCCTCAGTCCCCACCTTCAGATTCACTCTTGACTCTTAGTCTTCTCCTTGCACTTACTTAAACCTTACCCTTCTTCCAAAGTACAGCTCAATCCCATTTTCTTCCTAAACTCCTCTCTTTGTTAACCTTCACTTGTGTCTTTTCTTCAGGCCCCTATATATCTTAGGAATTACCCAGTATAGTGCTTAATCGTTCTCAGATTTTCACGTCTCTTAATTTTTTCTCCCCCTCTCCGTGGTATATAATTTGAGATCAGGGGCTTAGCCTTACTTAGTACTCTGTTAATACTTGTTATTGACTTACTGATTGGACTGCAGATATGATCACAAAAGAGAGCCCACCGGCTAGAAAGGATTGTACCTTGACTCTGGTTTCATTAGTACAAGGTCAAAACTAACCAATTTATTTAAGTACCAGAAGTATACAGTGCTGTATGAATCCTATTAATGTGTCAAAAAGCTACTAGTTTACTTATTATGATGACATCCTTTTAACCCTACCCGCCCCTTGTCCTTCCTGCGTGGGGCTCAGACTGCACATTTGGAGGAGGTTCCTAGAAGGTTGTACAGCAAAGCCATAGGCTAGAGTTCCACTCCTGCAGGTTCATTCAGATGGTAGAGAATTTTTTCCCCAAGTCACTGGTTTCCCTTTGCTGCAAAGTGTGTTCCAAGATTAATCTCCAGTTTAGAGATATTCAAGGGGTTAACTTTGACTCCTTCACCAAACCCAACTGTTTAATGTTTTTAATGGCGTAGTGTGTTAATAGCCATACAGCTGCTGTTTCTCAGCTTCTTCCTTTATTGAGTTAGGCACCATTTAGGAGGCTGAGTTCAAATTGTAAACGAATTATTTTTGCATATGGGTCAATGGAAATGTAATAAAGTTTATTAAAACTGTATATTGGACCGAGGAGTGCTGTTTCCTCTCATGGATATAAACCAACCTCATTAGGCCAACCCATATTAACTGAATCATGGGGAAGAAAACATTTCTTGTCATTTAAGGAATATTTTGGTTCAACAGATGGTGACTAGCAGTTTTTCTTACTTGTGAATTTATTTGCGTATGCATACATGAACGATACCTAGAGATCCTCTAACCCGTCCTGCTTATTTCAGTGCCTAGTATGGTTTCCTGGCATGAAGTAGGAACTCAATAGAGTTGTCAAACGAGGGAGTGCAGTCTCGGGTGCAAAGGTGTGGAGAGATGTGTTAAGAGTCATGCAGTTGGTGACGGGCAGAACCACCGCAGAGCGGGGAGCTCTTAGCCCAGTGTTCTTATCACTCCACTGAACTGCCCTCCATTGATTCATTGCCTGTGAAATGTCTTAAATGTTCCACAGATACCTTCTGCTTGTTCTCATGGCAATCTCAGTTTATGTTGCAATAAATGTTATCTTCATCCCAACTGATTGACGAGTTCTTAAAATAACAGTATTACCAAGGTTCCCACTCAGATTGTAAATCACCAATACTCCACTCTTTGGAAAGCATTCGGATGGTCAGCCAGTATTTCAGATGTAGCTCAGGTGGCCCAGTTGCACTTGGAGGTATTTGAAGGGCCTTTTACGAGACAAGAGTTCAGTGTTGGTTATTGGAGACCTCGAAGCAGGATGCGGGTGATCTGTGATAGAAGACCCAGACTCCACGACATGAATATTCCTCTGTAGATTTGGAATGAAACCAGGAGAGAACTAAGGTGGGCCTGCTTTACTGGCCCTGAGTGACAGCAGTTGGGAGGAGCAACCCTTTTGGATAGCAGAACAAGTGTGGAGATGTTCATTCCAGCTTCCTTGTGTCAGATTCACTGGCAAGTAGGCTGTGAACCTTTGGCTGTGGCTGGAACCATTCTGTCTGTCTGGGGGCCTCTTGTTTCTGTCATTCTTCCTGGAAAGTGGAAGGCAGGACTATAGGCAGCTGGTTAGGACTGGAGCCCTGGTGACTTCTGAAAGTTATAACAAATGGAAGTCATTATCACCATTGCCCCCCTTTACCTTTGTGCTACTTGAGGCAGAAAATGATTTTTTTTTTTTCTCCCCCAGTTTGTTTTGGAGTCTTTCATCCAGAGAGAAAGGGATTAGCCTATGGCTACAATAGAGCTTTCAGGGCCTTTTGGCGTGCTGCAGATGTTTACTTATCCAGGTACAAATAGGTAAAAGCACATAGTTAAAGCTCCCAGCTGCAAGGTCACTTACCTTTTTAAAATTCAGCCGCATGTGCCGATGGAAGGCGAGGGCTTGCTGGTATGAGCCATTAACTGCCTGTCGTACGTAACCTCGCCTTGTCTTACACACAGCTGCGTGCGAGCGGCTGGTGCCTGCAGCCAGCCCACCATGCATGCCTTGCGAGCAACAAAAGCAGTTTAACTTGTGATCGCTGATCATATGATCCACTTACAGGGTGCAGGCTCAGTCAAGTAGAACTGGTAAATCATTAAAAATGCGCCTCGGCGCTGTGCCTGCGGAGGAAAACATCCTGCTAACATCCCCCCAACTCCACCCCCAACCCCCAACCAGTTAGCCACGTGGGGAAGGAGCTGGTACTAGCGGTACTAGCTGCGTGTTGGAGGAATCCCACGTCGCTGTAGCCTAACGTGGTGGTGGGAGATTGTCGACTGCTTGCAAGCAGCATGGGAGCGGAAGACAGGAAGACAGAGACCATCTGAAACGGTTGCCATCCTCTCCCCTTGTCCTCATTAACTCGACCTACGCGAAGTGCCCTCTGTGTGTCAGGCTGGGTCCTGGGGCCTAAGTTACAAAAATGGGAGAAGAAATGGACTCTGGCTTAGGAGACTCACAGTGCCAAGAACTCAATTCACCGCCAAGCGCTTTGACACAGGCATCTGCCAAGCAAGCGCCAGGCAGCCCTTAGAGGTCCGGGGAAGCCAAAGAGGAGGTGATGCTTGAGTTGGACCTTGAAGGATGTGTAGAATTTCGTCAAGGAGACATCTGCTAGAGGGAGCAGCTTGAGCCGTGCTATAATGCCTTACTTTCTAGAATGCGTTCCTCTATGAAAAACACATTTCTACTCAATTTCTTAAAAGCCGTCAAAAATTGTTCTGTGACTCCATGGTGGAGGGTCCAATGAGTCTTCCCTTCTCATCTCCTTCTTGTATTGCTATCTAATTGCTTCTGGCCTCAAGTTATCCAACTATATCAGAAATCTTCTGGGAAGAGACCCTATCTCCATAATGTTCTTGATTTTCCTTATAGCTCCAGAAATTTTGGGAGTGTATTGTTCCTAGGCAACCCTCCTTTTGTTTTCTAATCAGTCAGAGAAAAGCCAAAGCCAAATTGCCATAGAATAGGCAATGGGACTTAGAATGTACCAGATAAATGTTCCTCCTACATACATACCAGAATGTCTGCTGTTGAAGGAAGGGAGAGGGAAGAGCCTTTTATGAGCATGTGCGCCATATGTGTTATATACATTATGTGTGTCCATATGTTCTGAGATATTCCAGTCTCTCAGGAGTCCTGCAGTTCGCATGGTTGATACAACCTTAAAAAATGACTTGGACCTCAAGAGGCCCTGGAGAGTAGATTTAATAATGTATTCATTCCTGTAGATGTGAGGCTGTGCCATTTTAGTTCATCCGGGTACTCCATCTGTTATCTTCCAAGTAATCAAGTAATTGCAGCCTTTAAATAGCTTCTGTTTGTCTTTCAAAGGGGTTAACCCAGGCCTAGAAGCCTGCCATATCGCCGCTAAACATTGGGAAGAGGACATTTATAGGATCTGTGCTCCTTTCCTTTTTCTAACTTGGTCTACTTGTACAGTGGTTATTTACAATGTCTCTGAACCATCCCTTCCTTTGGTGGAAACCTTCCCTGCAAAGACAGCTGTTCCTAAAGAATAACTTTCTGATTCCCCTCAGGACCATTGTCTGGGGGCCAAAATTCACTAAATACAGAATTGGAGGAATTCCTTGAATCATGGCTCTTGAATCTGGTGTCCTATTCTAAAATACTATAAGAGTGGCCCTTTGGCTGGTTGTGGGGATGAATGGTCTCGACCTTTAGAAGGATGTCCATCTCCATAGTATAAAGAAACAGAGACCTGGAACTCAAGCTTTATAGGATTACGAGTCATCAGGCTTTATAGGATTACGAGTCAGATAAAGTGGGTCAGTTTACTCAGCTTCCCGTTTACATCTACATAAAGAAAATAATACTTCTCATCTCCTCCCACCCCCAACTCAACCTGCAAAGAAATGAGAGAAGCTCTAAATCTATTTAAAAACCAGGAGGAGGAGTTATAGCATATTTGGTGTGAAAGGTCTATTATTATCTCTTCCTAGTACAGAGGTGGTATTTAGTGGCAGAATTGAGAATAAATAAATGTGTGTTTTCATTAAAAACTGATATATGACTAATGATATGCCTATGAACATTTTTTGTTTGGTGGTATTTTAAGAGTTGTGAATTTTTATAATTACAAATAGACTATGATGGATAAACAGCAAGGTCCTACTATATAGCACAGGGAACTATATTCAATAACCTGTCATAAACCATAGTGGAAAAGAATATGAAAAAGAACACACACACACACACACACACACACACACACACACATATTTGAATCAGTTTGCTGTACAGCAGAAACTAACACAACATTGTAAATCAACTATTCTTCAAAAAAAATAAATTAAACAAATTAGACTATGAGATCCATGATCATCACATATGGGGTGCCACGCATAAGGGGAGAGACTTGTTTTGTTTTGAAATCTAGAAAAGTCATACAGCTACTTATGCAGGCACTCAGGCTGATGGCACAAAATTTAAACTCAGGCTATCATGACAGAAGAATAGAGAGAGTGCAGCGCGTAAGTGGGGAGGCATTTTAGAACGTTAGGATATTATTATCATGGATCTTGGCAGGAAAGCAGGCAGGAAGGCTGTGTTTTACCCTGGGCAAGTCATCAATTCTTGCGAAAGGCACTTGGCTTCTTTTTCTCATCTGTCTAATAGGGATGTTAATATCTTTCCAGCTTACTTCACTTGTGGAAATCAAATGCTGTACCAGGTACTCTGGCTTCCTCCTTGTCCAGATGAAATCTCTTCCATCGTTCAGCCACTCCGCTATTTTGTTTGGACTCCTTCTCGGAGCACTTTCTGCAATCCCTCCTGTTACTGCAGTTGTTGACTTATCGTATTCACTCCCACTTGACTGTAAGCTGCTTCAAGTCACAGCATGGTTTGCTCCTCTCAGGATGGTGCAAAGAACTGGTGCTTGAGTCAGGCTGTCTTGGGAATACAGAATCAGAGTGGAACTCCAGGGACTCGTGTTTTCTCAGTGAGACCACTGTGGATGTATCCATCTCCTCCATAGAGTTGTTCTGGGAATTAAATAAAATGGCCTGTGTGAGTGTGCCTAGTACATACTAGATGCTCAGGAAACAATGGCATCTTTCCTTCCTTTCTTTGAACATAGTGGCAACTTAATACATGTTCTGGACCAATTTATTGTAAAATTTGAAGATGAGATGGAAATCCATACTTTTTTTCTTGTTAACATGTTCAGGAGAAAGATGGCCCTGTGCTTAGAGTTATATTGAATTTTTTTTTAATTACAGCTTTAAGTGTTGATATCAAGTATTATCGAGGTTTACAGAAGACATAATGCAAACTTTATTAAGTTATTATCCTTGTCAGTGAAATGAGTGCATTTTTTCTAATCGGTATCTTCTGCAGTTACAAACAACAAGGAAATAACTCTTGCTGGTTACAGGAAACAGCTTATAAATTTTTACATACATGTGAGAGGAATCACTTGAGATCCTAAACTGCCAAGAGGAATAATTAGGAGCCACAGAACAGATCTTGGTAATGTGACAGCAGCTTCTAAAACATCCCACAGGATACAGAAGCGCAAGCTGGCTTGACCTATATCTTTAATAATACAGACCATTGCCCTTGGATTGAATCTAAAGGGTAGGACCAAGCGCTTGCTTCATCATGTTTTAGGAAATATTGCCAAAGTTTATTTATGAATTCTCCACACAATGGCCTCTTGCTTTGATTATGAACCGACAGAGCTCCCTAAGTAGCAATTCAGCATGCAAAATTAAAAGCAAAAAAATCCCAAAACCAAAAACAAAAAACCCAAACACAACCACCGCAGAACATAATTTCTTATATTCTGTCATGCTTGGCAAAAAGTATTATGTAAGTCCCAACTTAGACAAATGGCTATGTTAACAGTAGAAATAACCTTTTGTTTAATTAGAAAATAGGAGCTATATGGGACAATAAAAATGGTTACTGCTGCCCTCCATCACTGTTTAATAAATATGATTGCACTAGAGATAATGGTAAGTGTTATTTATTTGTGCAATATCACAGACTTGGTAATTGTTCATGGTGTTGATAGTTATCCTGTGTGGGGGTCATAGTAGTTTCAGAATTTGTTTCCTTTGATCCAAGAAAAGAAAATAGCAAGTTGTTGACATAAAATGCCCCTGGCTTCCCTAGGCCAGAATAATGTCTCTGCATATTTTGAGCCCCTCTGTTGCAAGGGCGAAATCTCTCTGGTGGTGTCTGGTGCATACTGAAAACTGGTAGGTTATTTTGAACTGGCTCTTTTTTTTTTTTTTTCCAGAGCACCCTCAGGTCCTCATGGAACATACTTCTCTGCAATGCCATTTCATGTTCAGTTCATATTTCCCAGCATAACTAAATTTAGTAGGTTTGCTAGAGGGAAGAAATGGGGCAAAGTTTATCACCTGAGGATGTGTTCATGGGAAGAGGAAAATCTCCCTGGTATTCCCTCTTGAGAACCAGCATATGGGATGAAGATCAGACAGAATTTCACAGCATCTGTTTTGGTCCCTTCCCGGGGGGTGGTGGGGAGAAAAGGCTGGAGGTGTTGGCCAGATTTCAGGGTCAGTTCCATTCTGTGTTTTACTATGAAAACCCGAGTTGGGTAGACTGGACGTGTATTTTGGGTCATCAGGCTAGATTTATTTCATCGCACATGGCAGTTCACACTTGGTTTCTTTTTTTTTGGGGGGGGGTTCTGTTTTCTTTCGTGTTTTGTTTGCTGGGGTAGATGCTCCATTTCCTGCCTTTTAGAAAAAATGGTTGTGGTTTGTGATGTTGGATGATTTATTATTATGGCGACTTAAGGATTTTTCACTCTTGACTTTGGCGAATGTGAGATATTTCCTCAGACGCCTGAGCTAGCGTTCGACTCTTTTTATAACAGAGAAATCCACAACAATGAGATGTGGCCCAAATTTGTATAGGAGTGTTTGTGCAATCGCCTATTTCTGTGAATCCTAATAATGCTTTCTAGAAGGTTTCCACAGACTACCTTTATAAAAATATAAACGGTGTGTCAAAAAGAAAACACAACACGACAAAACCCCTTTCTTCACACAATTTATTTTAAGCTTCAGAATCCCTGAAAATCCCCAATCTCCTTTTTGCAGTCTGGTTCCCACTCTACAACCCCTCATCTCCCCCGAAAGAAAGAAAAAGGCATTTCTTCCAGGGAAGGATAAGTTGTGGGCTGGTGCTTGGCAACAGCATTCCTGTGCTTTAAGTAGCTGCAAGCCCCCCTCGCTGAACTCTTTGATGTGACTGTCAGGGCAGATTTATTTTGTTTTAGCACATTGTCTGCTTGTCCAGATGTATCAGGAGATAAAAAGGAGTCATGTTTACACTCCTCCCTTGTTTTTTTTTTTTTTTTTTCTTTTTTTTTTTTTGGAGATGTAATTAAATCGTGTTTTTGATGAGTCTTGGGGAGCTCCAGTTGAAGAAACAGGAATTGGCTGGAGTCAAGGGAAAGGGGAAAACTCACCAGGCAGAATGAGCACCTGATTTGGTCAGAAAATAAAGCAGAAGGACCAGCTGGCTTGGTGCTGTGAAGCTGGAGGTTTTGTTCTGATTCTTTCCTTCCACTTCTGTGGACGTTCAAGCAAGAGGAGGGGAGATAGCCCTCCAGTGCTCACCTTCTAGTGCTTTCTATAAAACCTTTCAGTCTGTAGTAGTCTTTCTTTCTTGCTGTTCACAGGCACATACAGAGGGCTTTAACTCTCTCCTTCTTCCCTTCCTCCCTCCCTCCCTCCCTCCCTTCCTTCCTTCTTTCCTTCCTTCCTTGCTTTCCCTTTCTCTCCCTGTCTCTCCGCCTGTCCCTCTCTCTCTCACTTACTGGGTAGTAAGTCTGTGGTAGATAGCTGCCACTTTAAACCTAATAAAACTGTTGAACTCCAGTGATCTTGAATAAACAGTTCTCCATTGGTCTGGGTGAGTAGAATTCCCTCGGAGAGGGATTGCCACATCTTATTTTCATTGTTTTGTTTCTTTTGGTTATCAGGGGGGTTTTTTGTTTTGTTTTTTAATGCTCACATTTAGTAACACCACCCTGAGCTCTATTAATGACCCGCAGTGAGCAGTGACAAGCAGGGCGCCAACATTTAGGACTGCTGAGGCCCTGCCCTCAGCGGCTCTAATCCGCAGCTCTGAAGCACTCCATTTGCATCCCAAATAGGTTACACCGCAGCACCCCCTTCTGCCGATGGAGCCCTGTGACAGGCGGCCACACTACAACTCAGTTTTCTCTCCTGATGACAGCCCCTTAGGACCCTCAGGCAGCTTTCTCTGGCCTTCCCAGCCCTTTCCTGCGAGCCCTGGAGGAGCCAGAAGGACAGTGATCCCGGAGGCTCCCCTGCACTCCTGGGGTCAAGCCCGTGTCGTGTCTTTATTCGGATTAAACATTGTATTACTCATTCATTAGGGGAAAAGGAAAAAAGAATCATTAATTGAAGGACAGAGACAGGTATAACAAAAGGAAAGCTGAGAAAGCTGGTGCTACCTGGGATCATTTGTGGCCAGGCACCCTCCAGCGCGGGCCCCAAATCTTTGACTGATGTCACTTGAGTACATCTTGGAAACTGCAGGTTTCGCATCTGTAGGGCCAGCCTGAAGTACAGGAAAGAGGTTCCCTTTGTGTGTTTAAAACTGCCTTTAGATGACTCCTTTTGCATAAGCCTACCTTGTAACTTAAAGTCCTTTCACGGGTGGGGAATCATCAGGGCTCTGCTTGAAATGCACATGGGAAATTATGGTGGCATTGGGGGCACTGTGGGTACCATCTTTTTCCACTTTTAGGAGCTCTGTTTGTGGGGGGGAGGCCACTTCGGAGGGCAGTGTAGAGGGTGACTTAGTCTGGGAAGATGTGTGCTGTTGTTACCCTCAGCTCTTGGAGCCTGGGGAATGCTGTTTGTTCAGGGTTTTTAATTCATTTATTTCACCATCTAAGTGTTGATTGAGAAACTGCCTCGAGCCAGACTTTTAGGAGGTGAGGAATTCTGCCCTCAAGACGCGAACTGTTTAGGAACATCACTCAAATGTGCTAATAAGTTATAATTACAAACTGTGATATGTCCCCCGAAAGAAATATTGGGTCCTTGGAGGTATGTGTAAAGGCGATGTCAGAGAAATCTTTTTGACGTAGTGGTGCATGAGTTGGTAGTTGAAAGGTAAGAGGGTTAACTAGGCAAAAAATCTTGGTGGGAAGAGGTTAGGAAGAAAGACCAGGCTTGTGCAAAGACTGTGGGTGGAATGGGGCCTAGCACACTGAAGGAACAGGAAGAAGGTCACAGTGGGAGAGGATGAAGGGAGGGATGGGCTGGAGAAGTAGGCCAGGGTCAGGGCAGAGGGCCTTTTGAGCAGCAAGTGGTGATTTTCACTTATCCCAAAGCAAGGTAAATCATAACGTGGCTTTTAAGCAGAGGGGAGGCACGATCACATTTTGGTTTTAAGAAGATGGTCTAAGGATGGTCACTTTGGGTAGGACACTACACCCCTTTGCCAGGAACTGTGTCTTCTCTAAAGCAAGGTCACCCAGTTGGTTGAACTCTACAGGAATTCTCTGGTGGAGGTGAGGATGGGAGGAAGAGGGGCTGATTTTAGAAAATCCAGTGGAATTTGCTTCATACTGGCTAAATCATAGGCCCACATTCCCGAGTGAATCTTTTTAGAGCCCTTTTGCTCTTGGCCCTTTGTAATCATCCAGACTGCATGTCTTCGTCGTGTTTCTTACCACAGTGTCGTTAACTTTTCTGTGAACTGGTTATGAACGTGCAGTTGCGGGATAAACCCAGGAGCCGCGGGGAGTCAGGCTTGGGTTTCAGTGGCCGTGATTGTCTTTCAGAACCTTAGGAATCCTAGATTGGGGGAAAGGGAAAGGAGGGCTTGTAGAACATGCAGGGCTTTGCTGTCTTGAAATGGTACAAAATATAGCTGATACTGTAGAATGGAGTTAAGAAAAATGGTGGAAAATGTTTTACTCGATTTCTCATTTGAGAAATAACCCCCAAACATCTTTTTTTCTTCTTTCTTTTGTTTTTAAGTTTCTTTTTTTTTTTTTTTCTTCCTTCTCTACGCCTCCCCCTTCCTTTCATTTTTAATTTTTGGCATTTGGACCATCCTAAATATTACATATACCTAGAATGGAGTTTACCGCTGGGGTAGGTTCATGCATATTTTGTCAGTGACTAAATCCTGCTAGACTACAATGTGTTCCAAGAGTTGAAGACTAAGATTTTAGAGGCTCGTGGTAGTATTTCTTTAGGAAATAAATCTGTGAGTCAGTTTTGCATTTTCCTTTGGCCACAGGGAGCATAAGGCTGCTAGAATGGTTAGAAATATTGCACAGGACATAAGACTTACTGATTATGATACTTGGTTAGTCATTTTTCATGTAGTACTGTCTCACATATTTGGGTGTGAAATCCCTCCAGGAAATAGCTTTACACATACACGTTTAGTTGAATGAAATTTCTGATGTCAACAATTATTGATAGCATAAAACAAATTAAAAAAGCCTTTTTCATGAGTAGCTCTGTGAATGATTATCAGATAATTTTGAAAAAAAAAGAAAGGAATAAAGATGTTTGGGGGTTATGTCTCAAATGACTTTGCATCCATTAAACCATTTTCTATTATTTTTCTTGACTCCATTCTACTATAGCAACTATATTTTGTAATCTAAAGCATGAGTATTGGGAAAGTTAATATTTAATAATGTAGGGGTAAAATGTTCACATCTAGAGAGTAATGAGTATTCAGTGTTCTTGGCTGTTCATATAGATAGGCATCTGTTTGCTGCTGCTTGGGATAACATACCACAGAATGAAATCCTTATCTAGAAAGGCTCACAAATGGGCGATTAATATTAACTTTACAAAGAAAGACTGTGTTTGGAACTTGAAGCCTTTTATATACTTACGCCGTCCTCTGCAGTTCCCATGCGTGGATACATCTGCACACACAGATTGCTAAGTGTCAGCATCCAAGCTACATGGTTTTTCTTCAGATTTTAGCTATCCTGGTGTAGACGTTCAGAGCATGTGGGCTGTAGCCCAGAAGACTTTCAGTAGCCTAACAGAACATTCACATCTATCCCACTTTGGTCATCGTAGTGGGTGTTGAGTTTCTAAGCAGAGAATCCTTCCTGCTTCCTCTGGGTCTTTATGAGGGTGTAAAACTCTAATGTAGTAGCCAGTTCTAAGTCCACCAAGGTCCCGGTTTTACGTATGACACAGATCTTCAGGGACTCACCCATGCTACCTGAGCCCAGTGTCCTCATCTGCTAAGACAGCAATGAACTTGAATTCTTGACTGTATTCAGGGCCATCCTCAACATGACCTTTAGAAAGAGGTAAAAAGAGGGCTGAGTGACAGAGTGACAGGAAAATGCCTTTGGAAAATAAGAGAGGTACATAATTTATTATTTACGTAGTGTAGGATTAAAACTTTTTAGAGTGTTGTTCCTGTAGCACTTCTCTGTACTACTCTTTCATAGTAGTCACCTGTTTTCTTGTGGTGTTATCTGTTCCGCGTGTGGACAAAATAGGAATAATGTCTCATCCCAGTGACCAGTAGCTACTTGACACATGCTAATTAGAAATTAAATATCTAATTCCTGACTTATACAGGAAATATTAAACTGATTTTAACTTTATGCTACTGACATGTGTATGTGTGAGGAGGTGGGGTAGGAGGATGGGGTGTCATTATTCCAAATGTCTATTGTGATGACTGGTGGTTCAGTTGTCAGTCTGTGTTTTTGGTCTCCTTTTTCCGTGTTGTACTATGACCCCAGCATCTCTCTCTGGCCCTTCCCTCATGCTGCTCCCTTTAGATCGCTGTAGCTTTTTTTAATCTTCTGTGGGATACCAAGCTTGTTAAAAAATAATTGTATTTTAAAGCTCTTTGGTGCCAATTGAGAGCCTGAAAAGTTTAAAATATATGATATCCAGAAGGCCTCATGGGAAGAACTTTCTGGATGTGGAGGCCTTCTGTTGATGTTCATGACGAATCAGAATTGGGCTATTGAATAATGGGTTCAGTTTTGCCCAGAGATGGTGATGAGATGTTTTGAATGTCTCTAGTATGCAGTGAGGGGCTCCAAAAGACTTACGTAGGAATTTGTCTGCTTTTGAAGGAGAATTTGCTCTTTTGGCCTTTAGGGTGTACATTACACTGTATTCTAGAACAGATTTATCTCTGGGGGGTCACCACCCACCTACCTTGAATCTGTAGTGCTCTGGGAGGCCAGTTGCTGCCCCAGCACTAGGAACGGACCACGATTCAGGCTCAGTTGAGCAGAGTGTTCCTTTTCCTGACCACAGAGATTCATTCAAGGAGGGACACGTAACCCAGCACAGGCCATGGATTCCCAGATTTTGCTTGGAACTTTCAGGCAACAGAGGTTCTTTCTATTGTCTTTGAAGATGGTCTCATGTAGATCCGAAGCTCCTGGTAAGTCACCCGGTGGAGAAACTGAAGCTGGCATGGAGGAGGACAAAGCTAAGAGATAGGAAGCCCTAATGATAAGTTTGAACACCTGGGTCCAACCATACCTGAAACTACGGACCTTTGGACTCCATAAAGTCCCTCCTCCCCATTTATTTTCCTAAAGAACTTTGAATTGGATTGTATCATTTTACAATCAAAAAGGTAATCTTTTCTTTCCAAACTGTTCAACAAGGGAGATTCTATAACCTACTCTGGAAATGTGTGGTCACTTGCCCCAACATAGTCATAACAGTCAAGAATTCTTCATTATATATGACTGCAAAGTCATTTTCTGACAGTCTCTCTGTAGTATGAATAACAACCTGCCCCAAACCCCCGAAAATCCAAAGAAAAAAATCTCTCTATAAAGACATCTCGCTAGGCTTGAATGTTGATTTGCAATTGTCCCTTCAACCTTCACATTACATATTTTCTTTATTATGCAACTTCAGAATTATTTACTACTAGATACATATGGCAAGCGTAAACCCTATTGAGCCATGATTCAATACGAGAATTTGTTATCGGCCATCTCCAAACCCCTTCTTGAAGATTTTACTGTTAGTCGGTCCTGGCCTGTGGTCCTGAAAGACGTTGATAAATGGTGAGGGACCTGGCGAATGAGTCACATGGAAGGTCCTGCTGTTTTCTCCTTCAAAGGCCCCTTTAATAGGGACTGGTAACTGGGGTTACTAAGCGACTAGAGAAGATTCCAGTAGCATTGGGTAATGTAAACACAGGTTTTTGTCTGGGAAGTCACACTTTCACTCCACATCAGAGACAGTGGAGCTGCTTCCTTCTCACCTCCCTTTTTGGAGCTTTCACCTCTGCTCCCTACCCCGGGATGGAACAGGCTCTAGCAGGCACCCACACTGCCCACATTCCCTTCTCACTGCATCGTCTCCCCATAGGTATGTCTGAATCTGCAGATGACTTTGCTCCAGTTAAGATGTAAGAAAATATATAATTTCTACGTCACTTGGCCTGGTGATACAAATACGTTGGGAGTTGGGAAAACCAGTGTGCAGCTTTTCTAACCCATCCCGGCGCTGCGGTCAAACAAATCAATTCAGCCTGCTGAGACGCATCCATCGCCTTGTGATTATGTTTGTGTAAAGTCTTGGGGTCTTTGATCAAAGAATGGCATTTCAGGCCAGGCCCTAATCCTCACTGCCTTAAGGTGTTTAAATGAGTTTAAAAAAAATAAAAAAGTTGATAACAGCTGGGACTTAAATTTGCCTTTGCCCAGCTTTTGTTTTGAAAGGGCTTCTATTATCCGTGGCTTCCCTTTGCGAAGCAAAGATGGATCGTTGGGTAAACCGAAAAGGGAAAGAGGATCTGGGAGGAAATGGGCGGAGACTCTGAATTAATCTTCTGAGGAAGAATGTTTGATCAGCGGGGAGGAGAGAATGGAAACCTCTGATGCTGACAGCAGGCACCTTTCTGAGTAGGGTGTGATTGGCACCTTTGAAGCTTCAGTCGGGAGCCAGTGTCCAGTGGGTCGGGGCTTCCTCTGTCTGTGGGTGGTGGTAGTAATAATGTGACAACTGGAAGGATTAATTGCAGACAAGCAGCAGGATTACGAGGAGGGTTCCTCAGCTCTAAAAGGAACAGTTCGAGGAAAACCTCTGATCTGTCAGCCTTAGAGGAAATTAGTGGGAGCACACTAGAGCAGGCTGGAAAAAAAAAAAAAAAGGCATTTAGGATATTAAAGTGAAATGTGAAGAGGATATTGAAATAGGGCGAGAAGGGTGGGAGCGCTGATCTCAAAAGGCAGTGTCCACCTCTTCCTACTAGGAATTTCCGTTATTTGTCCAGATTGCACACACTCCTTCTCTTTATGGTCCAGCAGAGTGGACGGTTTTACTTGGGTTGCAACAGGTTAGGGAAGGGTTACAGTCTAATCATGGTTGTGTCCAAGTTCCAGTGCAACACTTGATTGCTCTCCACCACCTGGAGGTTTCAGAATCCCCTGAAACTAAGGCTCCCCGTGTAATCTTAAAACAAGTCAGAGCATTAGTGACACCCTATCTGTGTTAGCTATCTATTGTATATTTTACTTCTTACCCTTCTGGTTCAAGTCGGGATGTTGCCAATAAATCCTGTGTTACCATTAAAGAGGCCATTCATCACGCTTCCTAATGTGATTAATCAAGATACACCACAGTACCCTTAAAATGAGATCATTTTGATAAATCATGTATGACATGAAAAGACTTTATTCCTTTTAAGTGCGATTTAGACGGTAATTTTTTTCCTCATTTATGATTCATGGGAGAAACGTGGATAAAGTTCCCTTGCACAGTTGCACCTTATCTACAGCAATAACTCAAAACTGCTTTTAGATGAAAATTCAGGACCTTATTCACCAAAGCTGAATGCCGGCTCATTATTTTCTGGCGTTCAGTAGTCCAAAAATAACGTCCACACATGAAGCAGCATTCTCAAAAAGTTGGAATTGGCCAGGCACTAGACACATCAGTTATACTCCATCATCCTTAATAAGGAAGAAATATCAGATGTCCTCTTGGAGTTTTTTTGAATCAGTAATGCTCAGCCTTCACCTTCCCATTTTAGAATGATTTGGAAACAAAAATGGTAGTAACAGAAAAGTATGGGAATTTCAGCTGCTTTACATGATTCTTTTCTCCTGTTGCCTAAAGCTCAAAGGAGGTTTTTTTTTTTTTCCTCCTCCCATATGGTTCATACTTTTTTCTCCATTCCCTTTTTCTTGTTCACAAATGAAACTACCATTTTGTTAGGTCTGAGTTTTGTTTTAAGCTGCTCTACGTGTAATGCAGGCTTTCCCCTCACAGCTGTCACAGTAATTTGGGAAGCCATATTCATAACCTCTGATATAAAAGTAATTTGAAAATGTGCCTTCTGGTGAGATCCATCAAGTTTAAGGTCACATTTTTGGTTAAAAGTCAGACACTGATGCTACTCATTAAACTGAAAAATGACTTGTTTTCCACTAATATTGAAATAAACTGGATGAATGTTAAGTCATGCTGGCATGCACTTACATAGAAAGCAAAATAAAACAGATATATTTAATTTGGATATGTAAAGTGAACGGAGTTTTAGGTCTTTCTTGAGACAGGGAACCAGGAAGATTGGCCGAAACAAATGTGAACAATTAGAAGTTCATTTGCCTCTTTCAGAGGATGAGAGCATTTAAAGAAGGATTGAGTGTCGCTGTTTTTCAAACCCTGTTACCTATGACTAAGGACATGTAATTTATTTCCCTGATGTTCTTAGGGATTTATTTTGGGCAGTGGATCAAAACCCTGTATTTGACTCTGTGCTTAAGTAACCCAAGAACCCACATACCCTGTTCCTATCCACACAACACAACAAATGCAACAAAACCCAAGTTTATTTGGGATATCATAGTTGTGCTGGTGTCTCTGTACCTTAATCAAATAGAAACTGACCTCAAAGATTCCTTGCATATTATTCACATTTAAATAAAATTTCCCGTGCTTTTATTTTTCCAATATAAAGAGCGAATTAAGAATATAAGACCATGGGACTCCTGGCGGTCCAGTGGTTAATACTTTACCTTCCAATGCAGGGGGTGCTGGTTTGATCCCTGGTCGGGGAGCTGAGATCCCACATGCCTCGTGAGCAAAAAACCAAAACATAAAACAGAAGCAATATTGTAACAAATTCAATAAAGACTTTAACAAAAGACTATAAGACCCTTAATGCTGTACTAGCCTTGTTTAGGTTTCCATTTCACATTTATGACTTTCTATTTTTGCTAAAAAAGATCTGTAAATTCTAAAAATATGCATGTATCTCATTTAAAAAGTTCCCTAGTTCTAGCAACACTCAGCAAATCTCCAAAGAATGCAAGTTTAGAACATAAATATTTTAAGGCCCCATAAAATTGGCAGTGAATATTTTTCCCCTTAATATCATGCTCATTTCATTCCAGTTTACTACCACTCTTTTATTTTCCAAAGTGGCTTTTAATACAATACACAATTATTTCATACAGGGTTGGGTAGGTCACCTTATTAAGCCTGCAAAGTCAGGCCTCTTCTGATTCCCACGAATATCCTTGCATTTATTCCTAATTAAAATGGCCCTCCTAAATTGTCTCAAGGTTATCAATACAAAGAACTAGCTAAGAGAAATAACCACAGTTGGAAAGTTGGCGGGGCAAGGTGACCTGATCACCAGACCTGAAGCTGGGCCAACTGTGGTGTGTCTGCAGTGGTGCCCTGCCACCTGTTGGCTTTACTTGTACATAACAGGGTATTGATGTCCCTCACAGCAGTGCAGTAACCCTCTCTGACCCCTGTCCCAGTTCATCACCCCCGAGAGAAAAGAAGGGGCCATTTGAGAATTCCAGGCCTCCTGATTTCCCCCATCATTCATTTCCTTGGCCACATGTTTCTTCTGCTATTACTAAAAATTTATGGCTGAGCACATTAAGGGCAGCACAAGTCCTTCCCTTCTTCTGGATTATTTCAGAGTTTCCTGTCATAAGGAAATCCAAGAAGATGTGTCCTTAGCAGATTGTATGTGACAGTGCCTGCTTCTATCTCAGGAATCTGAGGCATGATGGATAAACTGTCAGTTTTGAAGGATGATGTTTTTTCCATATTTCCATTATGAACCGTGCTGTCATCTCCTAATAAATTTCTTGCATTGGTATCAATTTATTTTTACAAGCAGAGAGTCTGATGTATTTGGGAAAGGCACTGACAGCAGAGCTGGCCCAGCTTGACATAGCTGGCTCCACCTCATTTTGGAAAACTACTTTGGTTCCAAGGACAGAACTTGACCTATAGCCCTTGAGAATAATAAAAACTCTGTGAGAGGAAGAGAGACACATGAGGCAAGTTCCTTCTTTTAAGCCAAAGTAAATCAACCCTGTAAGACTACCATGACATAATATTATTTCTAAGACAACCCTACAAACCCAGATGAGAAATGCCATATGTAGTTATTTACTAAAGACAGACCGTCACAATAATGCAGGGAATCTGTGGATGAATCCAGATTGTAACTAGGCTAAAGATCTCACTACTTTTGCCCTCAGAAGGGATCTCAGTAGTGCTTTTCTGCTTGACAAGTGAGGAGTAGAGTCTATTCAAGTAATAAATAATTTGATTACACGTAGTGTGCATGTCCCTGTTGCAGCTACTATGAAAGGTAGAAGCCATAAAACCGTAGCCCTCCCTCTCAAGAAACTGAAATCTAGTTGAATAGGTAAGATGTTATGCAAAATTGGAGTGAAGTAAAAGTACGTTAATATTTAATGAGCAATGCTAAGATCTTCATCTCTTACCTTATTTATTCTTTGCCTTTAATGGGAAGAAAGGTCGTATAGTGTCATAATGGTTAAGGCAGTAGCCACTGGAGACAAGCTACCTGGCTTTGTGGCCCAGCTCTGCTACATACTAGTAACCCAAGAACCTGCTTAATTTCTCTGGGCCTCAGTTTTCCTCATCTGTAAAACAGGAATAGGAATCAGAACTGCCTCATGGAACTGTTGTAAAAATTGAATAAATTAATATATGGAATGTGTTTACCATAGTCCCAGACACAAAGTAAGCACAAGTAAGTGTTAGCAATTTTTAACTATCGTCACCGTGATCATCATCATGACTATTATGGTTATTACCATTTTACAGTGGAGGAAAGTATAGCTTTAAGAGCTTAATACCCAAGGTCATGTAGCCGGATGGAGCTTGGATCTAAGTCTTAGTCAGTAAGGCATCAGACATCAAATAAGTTGAAGACAGAATCTTTGAAGCTTAATTAGCTTCTTTCTTAATTATCCTTTTCTCTATAGCCCCAAACATACCTTAGACATTATATAATAAGGGTTATATGTAGTACTGTGCTGGAAATATTTAGCAACCAGCTCTCTGGAAAAAAACATTATGCATATAAATGTGTGCATAAGCTTATTGTAATCTTTATGTATACAAAGGATGAGTAGCACACAATTTACAAATAAAATTAAATATATAATCCTTTTTGTTATAAATTCCATTCAGCTTGTTCAGTCTCACCAAATATTTTGTATTATTTTGGCCAAACTTTCATATCCATTGCCAACGTAAGGTTGCAATTGATGATTAAGTGTAGTCCTGACATGAATGTCAACTATATTTTTTTCTTACTGAGTATGTCAGAACTTTACTCTTTTGTCAATGGCATGAGCAACTTCTTTACTGAATCAGATAGTGGTTTTTGAATATTTGAAGAATATTTCCTCAACTTTTTGGTGCTATTCACAACGTAATACCTACAGACACAACATAACTTGTAAGTTTAATCTGTGTAATTAACATGTTTCCATCATTTTCTTAAGTTAAAAAAAAATCAAGATAATAAATCCCTAATTTGTAGCATTTGCCAGTTTCTGCTGTAAATACTCCTATCATGGCTGATGTCAGGCTACCAAAGTGACATCACTGAAGAGATGGGAAGAGATACGAAGTATCTCATATCATTATAAGCATATCATTATAGCATATCATTATATAGTATTTACACTATGTAGATATAATAGACATGAATACTTTCAAGAACATAAATAGTAGTAAAGTTGTATAAAATAATTGGAAAGTACTGAGTTTGGTTACATAATACCCTTTAAATTTATCCAATCGCAAGTGTATATAATTGAATTTTAAATAATGGCTGTGTTTAGCAACTTAAATACAGCATTCCTGAAATTTTAACCATTGGTTTTTATGAGCTGGTAGAGGTTGACCATAGACACCATTGGTTATGTCAACCCCAAAGGGCTAAAGAGATCTGAAGCACTCTTATGTCTACATTGCATCGTCAATTATTTTTAATAAATAACTTAATGGTTTTATGTATACGCCAGACCACAAAACATGTTGCATATTCACATGAATTTAATCATATCTTACTGGAAATATATAACCTGTCTTAGTATATGTACTAAACCCAGGAAGTTTTTCTTCGCCAGGCACCTTTGAGCATCGAGTTCATTGCACAGTGGTTGGGATTCAGGCTGTGAAATCAAGATGCGTTGGTTGGAATTCTAAATTCCCCACATGCTAGATAGGTGCTCTTGGGCAAGTTATTTAACCTCTCTAAATCCCGACTGCCTTATCTATAAAATGATAGTAATAATGATACTCCTTAAGGTTGTTGAGATAGTTAAATGAAAGCGTGTGCTTAAAATGCCTCCATGCGATTAGCACACAAGAAATGTGATACACACACACACAACCATGTGTACACCCTCATTACCCTCATTACTTGGAGGTTGTAATATATTACATTCTGATTACATTCTGTTTGAACATATGACAAAAACTAAATCCTCAGCGGGGATTAATAATTAACGGTAAAATATTAACTTGTGCTCCGTCATATTTCTGTGGTCAAAGATGATTATTTGTTTCTTTAAAGATTAGATATTCTGCCTTTAAAATTGCCCATGCTATTAGTAAACTCCCTCTCACTTGATAACCCTTTCTTAATGCTTGGAGAAGTTGCTTTGTTAGGAGCTGCAAGGCATTCACTATCAATACAGGTGTTGGCCCCTGTGCTCTTGAAGTTGACAGTCCTGCAGAAGGGACCAGATAAGTGCCCAGTTGACAGTGGTGTGAGGCAAAGTGGATGATGGCCAGGAGTGGAGTATGACAAAGATCTGGGGCCTCTGCTGCTGAGAGGCTGTGGCGCTGGGGAAACCTCTTGAAATCTGTGGGTCAGGCTGACTTGGTTTTCTTTTTTGGATTTCTTTTTTAACATCTTTATTGGAGTATAATTGCTTTACAATGGTGTGTTAGTTTCTGCTTTATAACAAAGTGAATCAGCTACACATATACATATATCCCCATATCTCCTCCCTCTTGCGTCTCCCTCCCACCCTCCCTATCCCACCCCTCTAGGTGGTCACAAAGCACTGAGATGATCTCCCTGTGCTATGCGGCTGCTTCCCACTAGCTAGCTATTTTACATTTGGTAGTGTATATATGTCCATGCCACTCTCTCACTTCGCCCCAGCTTACCCTTCCCCCTCCCCGTATCCTCAAGGCCATTGTCTACATCTGTATCTTTATCCCTGTCCTGCCCCCAGGTTCTTCATAACCTTTTTTTTTTCAAGATTCCATATATATGTGTTAGCATATGGTATTTATTTTTCTCTTTCTGACTTACATCACTCTGTATGACAGTCTCCAGGTCCATCCACATCACTACAAATAACTCAGCTTTGTTTCTTTTTATGGCTGAGTAATATTCCATTGTATATACGTGCCACATCTTCTTTATCCGTTCATCTGTCGACGGACACTCAGGTTGCTTCCATGTCCTGTCTATTGTAAATAGAGCTGCAATGAACATTGTGGTCCATGACTCTTTCTGAATTATGGTTTTCTCAGGGTATATGCCCAGGAGTGGGATTTCTGGGTCTTATAATTGTTCTATTTTTAGTTTTTTAAGGAACCTCCATACTGTTCTCCATAGTGGCAGTATCAATATACATTCTCACCAACAGTGTAAGAGGGTTCTCTTTTCTCCACACCCTCTCCAGCATTTATTGTTTGTAGATTTTTTGATGATGGCCATTGTGACTGGTGTGACGTGATACCTCATTGTAGTTTTGATTTGCATTTCTCTAATGGTTAGTGATGTTGAGCAACCTTTCACGTGTTTGTTGGCAATCTGTATGTCTTCTTTGGAGAAATGTCTGTTTAGTTCTTCTGCCCGTTTTTGGATTGGGTTGTTTGTTTTTTTGATATTGAGCTGCATAAGCTGCTTGTAAATTTTGGGAGACTAATCCTTTGTCTGTTGCTTCATTTGCAAATATTTTCTCCCATTCTGAGGGTTGTCTTTGGTCTTGTTTATGGTTTCCTTTGCTGTGCAAAAGCTTTTAAGTTTCATTAGATCCAACTTGTTTATTTTTGTTTTTATTTCCATTTCTCTAGGAGGTGGGTCAAAAAGGATCTTGCTGTGATTTATGTCATAGAGTGAATGTTCTGCCAATGTTTTCCTCTAAGAGTTTTATAATGTCTGGCCTTACACTTAGATCTTCAATCCATTTTGAGTTTATTTTTACGTATGGTGTTAGGGAGTGTTCTCATTTCATTCTTTTACATGTAGCTGTCCACTTTTCCCAGCACCACTTATTGAGAAGTTGTCTTTTCTCCATTGTATATTCTTTCCTCCTTTATCAAAAATAGGGTGACCGTATGTGCGTGGGTTTATCTCTGGTATTCTATCCTGTTCCGTTGATCTATATTTCTGTTTTTGTGCTAGTACCATACTGTCTTGATTACTGTAGCTGTGTAGTATAGTCTGAAGACCAGGAGCTTGATTCTTCAGCTCTGTTTTTCTTTCTCAAGATTGCTTTGGCTATTCGGGGTCTTTTGTGTTTCCATACAAATTTTGAAATGTTGTGTTCTAGTTCTGTGAAAAATGCCATTGGTAGTTTGATGGGGATTGCGTTGAATCTGTAGATTGCTTTGGGTAGTATAGTCATTTTCACAATGTTGATTCATCCAATCCAAGAACATGGTATATCTCTTCATCTGTTTGTATCATCTTTAATTAGTTTCATCAGTGTCTTATAGTTTTCTGCATACAGGTCTCTTGTCTCCTTAAGTAGGTTTATTCCTAGGTATTTTATTCTTTTTGTTGCAATGGTAAATGGAAGTGTTTGCTTCATTTCTCTTTCCGATTTTTCATCATTAGTGTAGGAATGCAAGAGCTTTCTGTGCATAATTTTGTATCCTGCTGCTTTACCAGCTTCATTGATTAGCTCTAGTAGTTTTCTGGTAGCATCTTTAGGATTCTCTATGTATAGTATGTCATCTGCAAACAGTGACAGCTTTACTTCTTCTTTTCCGATTTGGATTCCTTTTATTTCTTTTTCTTCTCTGATTGCTGTGGCTAAAACTTCCAAAACTATGTTGAATAATAGTGGTGAGAGTGGACAGCTTTGTCTTGTTCCTGGTCTTAGAGGAAATCGTTTCAGTTTTTCACCACTGAGAACGACGTTGGCTGTGGGTTTGTCATATATGGCCTTTATTATGTTGAGGTAAGTTCCCTCTATGCCTACTTTCTGGAGGGTTTTTTTTTATCATAAATGGGTGTTGACTTATGTCAAAAGCTTTTTCTGCATCTATTGAGATGATCATATGGTTTTTATCCTTCAGTTTGTTAATATGGTGTGTCACATTGATTGATTTCCCTATATTGAAGAATCCTTGCATTCCTGAGATAAACCCCACATGATCGTGGTGTATGATCCTTTTAATGTGCTGTTGGATTCTGTTTGCTAGTATTTTGTTGAGGAGTTTTGCATCTATGTTCGTCAGTGATATTGGCCTGTAGTTTTCTTTCTTTGTGACATCTTTGTCTGGTTTTGGTATCAGGGTGATGGTGGCCTCATGGAATGAGTTTGGGAGTGTTCCTCCCTCTGCTATATGTTGGAAGAATTTGAGAAGGATAGGTGTTAGCTCTTCTCTAAAGCTTTGATAGAATTCACCTGTGAAGCCATCTGGTCCTGGGCTTTTGTTTGTTGGAAGATTTTTAATCACAGTCTCAAATTCAGTGCTTGTGATGGGTCTGTTTATATTTTCTATTTCTTCCTGCTTCAGTCTCAGAAGGTTGTGCTTTTGTAAGAGTTTGTCCATTTCTTCCAGGTTGTCCATTTTATTGGCATATAGTTGTTTGTAGTAATGTCTTACGATCATTTGTATTTCTGCAGTGTCAATTGTTACTTCTCCTTTTTCATTTCTAATTCTATTGATTTGACTGTTCTACCTTTTTTTCTTGTTGAGTCTGGCTAATGGTTTATCAATTTTGTTTATCTTCTCAAAGAACCAGCTTTTAGTTTTATTGATGTTTGCTATTGTTTCCTTCATTTCTTTTTCATTTATTTCTGATCTGATCTTTATGATTTCTTTCCTTCTGCCAACTTTGGGGAGTTTTTGTTCTTCTTTTTCTAATTGCTTTAGGTATAAGCTTAGGTTTTTTTATTTGAGATGTTTCTTGTTTCTTGAGGTAGGATTGTATTGCTATAAACTTCCCTCTTAGAACTGTTTTTGCTGCATCCCATAGTTTGTGGGTCGTCGTGTTTTCATTGTCATTCATTTCTAGGTATTTTTTAATTTCCTCTTTGATTTCTTCAGTGATCTCTTGGTCATTTAGTAGTGTATTGTTTAGCTTCCATATGTTTGTATTTTTTACAGATTTTTTTCCTGTAATTGCTATCTAGTCTCATAGCATTGTGGTCGGAAAAGATACTTGATACGATTTCAGTTTTCTTAAATTTACCAAGGCTTGATTTGTGACCCAAGATATGATCTATCCTGGAGAATATTCCATGAGCACCTGAGAAGAAAGTGTATTCTGTTGTTTTTGGGTGGAATGTCCTATAAATATCAATTAAGTCTGTTTTGTTAATATATCGTTTAAAGCTTGTGTTTCCTTATTTATTTTCATTTTGGATGATCTGTCCATTGGTGAAAGTGGGGTGTTAAAGTCCCGTACTATGATTGTGTCACTGTCAATTTCCCCTTTTGTGGCTGTTAGCATTTGCCTTATGTATTGAGGTGTTCCTGTGTTGGGTGCATAAATATTTACAATTGTTATATCTTCTTCTTGGATTGATCCCTTGATCATTATGTAGTGTCCTTCTTTGTCTCTTGGAATAGTCTTTATTTTAAAGTCTATTTTGTCTGATATGAGAATTGCTCCTCCAGGTTTTTTTGATTTCCATTTGCATGGAATATCTTTTTCCATCCCCTCACTTTAAGTTTGTATGTGTCCCTATGTCTGAAGTGGTCTTTTGTAGACAGCATATATATGGGTCTTGTTTTTGTATCCATTCAGCCAGTCTATGTCTTTTGATGGGAGCATAATCCATTTGTATTTAAGGTAATTATCCATATGTATGTTCTATTACCATTTTCTTAATTGTTTTGGGTTTGTTATTGTAGGTCTTTTCCTCTTCTTGTGTTTCCTGCCTAGAGAAGTTCCTTTAGCATTTGTTGTAAAGCTGGTTTGGCCGTGCTGAGCTCTCTTAGCTTTTGCTCGTCTGTAAAGGTTTTAATTTCTCTGTGGAATCTGAATGAGATCCTTGCTGGGTAGAATAATCTTGGTTGTAGGTTATTCCCTTTCATCACTTTAAATATGTCTTGCCAGTCCCTTCTGGCTTGCAGAGTTTCTGCTGAAAGTTGAGCTGTTAACCATATGGGGATCCCCTTGTATGTTATTTGTTGTTTTTCCCTTGCTGCTGTATTTTCTTTGTATTTAATTTTTGATAGCTTGATTAATATGTGTCTTAGCATGTTTCTCCTTGGACTTATCCTGTATGGGGCTCTCTGTGCTTCCTGGACTTGATTAACTGTTACCTTTCCCATATTAGGGACGTTTTCAACTATAATCTCTTCAAATGTTTTCTCAGTCCCTTTCTTTTTCTCTTCTTCTTCTGGGACCCCTATAATTGGAATGTTGGTGTGTTTAATGTTGTCCCAGACGTCTCTGAGACTGTCCTCAATTCTTTTCATTCTTTTTTCTTTATTCTGCTCTGCAGTAGATATTTCCACTATTTTATCTTCCAGGTCACTTATCCGTTCTTCTGACTCAGTTATTCTGCTATGGATTCCTTCTAGAGAATTTTTAATTTCATTTATTGTGTTTTTCATCATTATTTGTTTGCTCTTTAGTTCTTCTAGGTCCTTGTTAAACATTTCTTGTATTTTCTCCATTCTATTTCCAAGATTTTGGAGCATCTTTACTATCATTACTCTGAATTATTTTTCATGTCATTTCATCTTCATTTGTTAGGTCTGGTGGGTTTTTGCCTTGCTCCTTCATCTGCTGTGTGTTTCTCTGTCTTCTCGTTTTGCTTAGCTTACCGTGTTTGGAGTCTCCTTTTTGTAGGCTGCAGGTTCGTAGTTGCTGTTATTTTGGTGTCTGCCCCCAGTGGCTAAGGTTGGTTCAGTGGGCTGTGTAGGTTTCCTGGCAGAGAGGACTAGTGCCTGTGTTCTGGTGGATGAGGCTGGATCTTGTCTTTCTTGTGGGCAGGAACACATCTGGGGGTCGGGGTTTTGGGGTGTCTGTAACCTTACTATGAGTTTAGGCAGCTTCTCTGCTAATGGGTGGGGTTGTGTTCCTGTCTTGCTAGTTGTTTGGCATAGGGTGTCCAGCACCGTAGCTTGCTGTTTGTTGAGTGGAGCTGAGTCTTAGCATTGGGGTGGGGATCTCTGGGAGAGCTCTGGCCGTTTGATATTAACCTGGAGCTCGGAGGTCTCTGGTGGACCAATGTTCTGCACTCGGCTCTCCCACCTCAGCAGCACAGGCTTGACACATGGCCAGAACACCAAGCCCCTGTTAGCCACACGACTCCAAACTCCGGAATTCCACACTCCAGAGGCCCTCCTTTCCAATGTGCTGCCTCTCACCCTTCCACGCAGGTCCTCCTGACTTGGTTTTTAATCCCACTCTGGATTTTAGAACTGTGTAGTCTTGGACATGTGACTTATCCTTTCCATGCCTCAGTTTTCTTTTTTCTCACATGAGAGTAATAATAGGATATACTGACACATTGGAAAACCATTAGACTTAGAATGCATTCAAGAAACACTTGTTCCTATCCCACCCCGTGCCTCCTTTCTTTTCTACCCCCCATCTCCTTCCTCCTTAACTCCTACTGTCCCTCCTTCTGCCGCTTCTCCTTGCCCTTTGATGGGAGGGATTGGAAAGATACTTGTTGGAAAATGTGTTCGGATCGGCCCTTGTAGGATTTTAATTTTTAAATATTTTAAACTGCCAGAAGCAATGGCACCATTAAATAGAATTTAAAAATTAAATCCTCCCAAACCACATTATTCACAAAAATCTTTCAATCTCTGCTTGTTAACTTTTACCCGTTATAAATTTTATGTTGTTAAAAATCGTAGTGGATGTACTGTTCTTATATTAACTGTGTTCACTGAATTTTGTATAATAAAAATTTTGCATATTTATGTCTTTTATTATATTTGGTTACCACATGTAATTATGAATATTTCCATAATGCCCAGTATTTATGTTGTTTTATTTTTTCTTGTTATATGAGTGTCTGTTAAAAGTATTTTGGAAACCGCCACTCTCGATGATTGAAAAGGTCTTTTACAGCTCTGACATTCCGTAATTTGATTATTTGTGTAAAGGTCCAAAAAATGCCCAGTCTATAGCCCTTGCTTCCTGTTTACCATTCCTGTTTCTTTTCCTTCCTGCCTGCCTTCCTCTTATAAACATTTCAGAACTACAGCTCTGGGCCTGATGGCCTTTTAGGCACTGGCAGAACTGGACCCCGTGTAGATCAGATACAAACAGTGGCAAACTCTGGAGGCTGTTTTGCCTGCAAAGGGCTTCCTGATTCCGGAGAGCCTTCGGCACAACCCTCCCCCTCACCCCAACCCTTCTTTGACTGACTTCTGCTCTGAATTACCCCTCACCTCCATCAGTCAGCTGAATGCTCAGCTGTTTTTCAGACTCTTCCTTTTGCCCATTCGGGCCCTTTCTTGGTCCCTTGGTTCCTGGCTCATCCTCATCCCACCATACCGCCTTTTTTTGTCTCAGTTTTTTGGCTTCTGGCTCTGGACCAGTATATGGTTTTCCTGTTCCCCTACCTGTCTGTCATTTCCAGCACAGTGGGTCTGTGGTGGAGGTTTTCTGTCTGTCCTCACACTGAAAGGCCTGGTGCCTTCACATGTGAGCAAGTGGGAAGACTCCACCTTAGGCCGGTTCTGTGGCTTTTAACTTAATCCTTGAGATGCTGTCAAGTCTTTACCTCTGATTCTGACAACTTGGCCTGTACTTTTGTGTTGAATTACAGTCATGGTGTATAGTTTTCTCTTTGACGTTAAAATGTTTTATTCATTCAAGCATTATGCACTGACTTCTTTCTGTCTTTCTAGCAGCATGTTGGGTACAAGGGTAACAGTATAGTTAATCTTGGAAAGTTAGTAGAGTTAATCTTGAAAGTTCCCTGTTAGTATGAAGAAGAAATAAGCAAGGATGTAATTACTGGTCCAAGTGTTCAGCTGTCATCATAGAGGTCAGGGTCAAAGTTCTGTGATGATGCAGAGTATGGGGATCAGGCTTTGAGTTGGTGACTCTTACTAACCAGCATTAATCATGATTCTAATTTCTCCTTCTTATTTTTTTTTTTTTTTTTTTTTTTTTTTTTTGATGAGTTGGGAATGCAGCCAAGGTCCTCATTTTCTTTTTCTTGGTATTCTCTACACAGGGCCTGGCATATAGTAGGTGTTTATTAAATCCTTAATAATAAATGAGTGATACTTTTTCTTATGAGAGAAAATAAATGTTTTTAGAAGAGTCAGCTTTATACCACAGTTTCAGGGAATGAATTGTGATGAAAAGCGAAGATTGCTTTTACTTGAAAGAGGCTGACAAATTTCCCAGACCTGGGATCACTTTATGCAGTGTATGATTTAAGGGTGAGTGAGCATGCCAGAGCGCTCCACTTGAGCTGAGTGATGGGGAATGAGTTGTGGAGCTGTGGTCTTAGATGGTATTTTGTGAAAAATAGTGGGAGATTTATGGCTATTAAACAACTTTGTAGCTGCCCCCTTCTTGTCTTGAAGCCTGCCAAATCTCTCCTCCTGTGGTCTGTATCATGTTCCTTCCGGGCATCCATGATGTTCAGAAATATCCACTGGAATGCAGGTTTTCATGGAACGCACCCAATGGGAGGGGGCTCGAATTGTACACATTCATCTAAAGACATTTGTTTTCTGGAACCGCAGAGTGAAATTCTCACTTTGCAAATCTCTTGTACTGTACTTTCATTCAGTCTTTTCCAATGAGGTTGCCAAAGTTCTTCCTTCCTTCCTGCGTTATAGAAATTGCAAAGCACAGTATATTAGTGACCATTATCATTATTGATGTGAGTTTAAAAAATTATTAGCAACTCTCCAATTGTGAGTAGGAGACAAGTACAGAAACCTTCAGTATGCTTTGGCAGATCTTAAGCAGAAGGGCTTACCGGGCTGGAACGAGCATTTCAAGCCTTGGTGTGAAGGGGGAATTTATAGTTACTACTGCTTATCGGCTTTTTCCATTCTATTGTCATACTCAGTAGCTTTGGAAGAATTAGAAATGGGATATTTCATCACAAAAAGCCAACCAGAGATGACCTGAATCCATGTTGGGCAAGTACTAGAAAATTGTTAGAGGAAATTTCCTCTAATTATGGGTTTATATCAACATAGGACTTATGGATCAGAGAGAAAATAGGAGTCTGTCTTTTCAATTTTCATGTTTAATTTTGAGAAATTGCAAAAATGTAGAAAAGTTTGAAAACTAATGAGGATGTTCAGCTACCATACAGGGTTTGTATTTTCTAATATCTTGACATTTTTTTTCATGTCTTTCAATAAAAGAAATAAACCTTATCTGTAAAATTGAAGCTCACCCTCTTTCCCATTAGCCCCAGTCCTATTCCTGTGCCCTGTGGTAGAGGCAACCATTTTCATGAATTTAGTGTATAACTTTTATAATTTTTAGACCTTTCCGTATACACATATGAGATCAAAGAACTACACGTTTACATAAATAATATTGCACTACATTTATCATTCTGTAACTTGCATTTTCACTTTTTATTAAATTTTTAGAGCTACTCAAATTGAGATATATAAATCAGCTTTATTGCTCTTAAGTGCTAAATATTATTCTGTCATATGAATATACAACATTTTATTTATCGATTTTCCTCATTGATAGACATTTGAATTATTTCCAATTTGTTCTGTTGTAAATAATGCTGCAATAAACATTGTTCTATGTTCCACCTTACAGACCTGAGTAAAATTTTCCATTGTATATATTTTAAAGGGAATTGCAGTACCAGTTTTCAATTTTATTAGATATTGCTAAGCTACTCTCCTGAGTAGTGGAACCAATGTACGTTCCCACTGGCAAAGGATGAGAGGTTAAGAGATTTGTTGTCCTTCATTCTCTATAGCATTCGCTATTGTGAGACTTCAAAGTTTGCCAACTATGATGGACAAAAAAATAATTGCATTTTGTTTTAATTTGCATTGCCTTTAGGACTAGTAAATTTGACCATCTTCTCTTTTATTTATTGACTACTCAGGTTTCCTCTTCTTTGAATTGTCTGAGATTTCCTTTGCCCATTTTTTATTATATTTTTATTTATTTAGGGATATAGGTATTCTGGATGCTAATATTTTATTGTAGATGTTGCAAAAATTCTCTAACGGGTGATTTAAAAAGTAAAACGTAAAAGTAATTCTTTGCCACAGGTCGTTAGAAAATTTGGCAAGTACTTAAAGAGTTGAGAATTATTTGTAGTTCTTAGGATTCCGATTTACCCCGATTTCCCTGTTCCCATTTTAGGCATCCTTCATTAATCCAGGTAAAAGAAAACATTAAATATTTCCACTTATGTTTCTATTATTTCATTCTTGATACACTGTGAGTGTATTGCTTCAGTTTCAAGGGGAGTCCTTTATTCTGGGGCAGGTAGAATGCAAATTTAAGACATTGTCTTGTCCATTTCTTTCATATGATAATCGTGCTTTTCTGAATCATGCTTCTAAGCATAATTTTCAACATCACTATTGAAAAGATCACATGGAGTTCATTTTGCTAAAAGCCAAGTCAAAGAACTGGTAGTTAGAACCTTGGTTTGTAGCGGTTTTCCCCAACATCCAGCCATGAAAGTCTCACCAAAAGGCATAGTTTGCAAAATTGTTCTCTTCCTGGATTCTTTTCCATGACTTGAGTTTATAAATGGACACTTAGCAGAAAAGTAATTAAGTGCTAGGCGAAGAATGATGACTGCAAAACAGAACTCAAGCCACACAGTTTTTGCTTTGACTACAATTGGAAATAAAAGTTAAATCTCTATTTTACTCTTGGTTACAAAACTCGTATGTTTTTCCCTGTCAGAGGTATTTGCTGAAAGGTAGTTTCTTCCAGTAATTTTAGGAAAAGCTGTCATCAAGTTGTCAGCAGCCCAAATGGAGATTAAAAGCACCAAGAAATATCACAATATAGCAACCTAAAACTCATCCTGGAATTTTAGGCTTTTTTAGCAACAAGGTGGAGTAGAAACATTGACAGAGAAAGAAGCTATGGCCTCTTATGGAGGAAGTACAGTAGATCTGTGGAAGGACATTCCCCATTCCTCTGCCGCATATATCCTACCTCGAGCATTGAATAGATGCCATATTCAGAACATGTCATTGTGTCTCATTTATCATGTAGGGATTACAGGAGACCTTGATGCCAAATGGAGAAACACCTGGTGATTCTAATGTTTGAATTTTAATCTAATTGCTGACTCTTTTACATTGTTGCAGCATCCTAAATGTCTAATGATGCAGTATCTTACAAATCTTGGGTACTTTTTAAAACATTTTTCTTGGTGACTGAACTTTGATCTTTCTAGACCCCAATACCTTTGGATCAAACTTTTAACACCATATATTTCTCTTGCTGCTGAGATGAAGTAATGCTACCCGAAATCTGTCTCTACCTTAGGGACAGAGCTTCTGCTTTTGTGGCATTCAGAACTCTTTCTGTAAGTCTCTACTGAAAGCTGCTTAATCAAACATCTCAAATGTCAGAAACAGGGTTTAAAGGGTTTTTCTAGCAAGTAGGTCTAATCTCCTACTTAGTTTTGATTCCTATAATGTCGATAATCTCTTTGGAGAAAAGGCCTCCTCCTACCAGGGCAAATATATCCCATAGAATGTATTTCCTTTTCCAGAAAGAAAAATGTAGCATTAATGAAATTTACTTTTTCATGAAGCTTGGAAAGGTTGTAAGCTTAGGATTTTGATCCTAGCAGATGTTCTTTTTTGGATATTAAAAAAAAAAAAAAAAAGTAGTGTTTGATTCAGAAGTCTCAGTAAGAATTGCAGTGGTGATGCTTCGTACTCCACGCAGCCACACTCAGAATGTGACATACTGGTCATTAGCTCTGAGTGACACCTGACTCTCCGGCTGTGGTCCTTTCCTCCTGCCTTAGCCCCCATGGATGTAGTGTTAGGGAAAGAGAGTTAGCAGCCTGCGTCACACTATATAGAATCGAATGGTTAAAGAGCCTTGTGTACAGTTAAAAAAAAAACAAACATCTTCATAGACAGATTTCAGAATATTTTCTTTTAGACTTTGAAATGGCAAAGTTTTGTCAACGACCACTGTATTTCAAATTTCAGATGGGTTTTTCAGTGCTGTTGTAAAATGTAGCCAGAACCCCAGTTGCAGGGTCTGCAATGGTTTGTATCCTTCTCTAGGGTCACTTCATGCTGCCAGGCCTTTTGTCTTCAGCTTCCCATTATCTCCATGCCACTGGGTCCAGTAAACCAGGCTTGTTTGTCCCATCCACCCTGGGGGCAAAGCTCAGCCTCTTCACTGGTTTCCATAGAAATCTCCGCACAGTGAACATTCGATCTGTGGGAAGTATTGGTAGGAGGCCTGTGGCAGAAATCGAAATCTGCATCATTTCCTGCCTTCAACTTCTCCTTTCCTCCTCCTCCTTGAAGCTCAGCACAGTAAATAAACTATCCCCTTGTGTCAGAGCCCTTCCACCTGTACCAAGTCCCCTGAAAGCTTGGTAATCGACCCTACACTTAGCAGAATATTATCTCAACACAGACAACTCTTGCTTCCTAAGAAGAGTCTTGGTCCATAATATTTTCTCCAAACCCAGATCCCGACGAGACAAGTTGGGTAAATGAAGGTATTTAGTGTTTGGTGTGGCTTCATGTTGGTGTGGTTTTTTTCACGCAGGCCTCCAGTGACAGCGTTGCTGCCTCTCCGAAGAGCCGCTACACACCCCTGCCTTCTGCTTCCAGGGAACTCACCAGTCACCGAGGTAGGAACCCTGCTTTTTATTGCTCTCAGTGGCTGCGGGGAGGGACACCAGCCTGTGCGGAGCTCGGGGCTCATTACTGCTGTCTCGGCACTTTGGAAGGAACACAGTGCTTTTCAAGTCCTTGATGAGAAAACCATACCTGTCAAGCCTAGTGATTTTCACTCATATTCAACAGAATTTCGTGGCAGTCTATTGGGAAGGCAAATACGTCTATGGTGGAATATAATTTTGTGATACTTTTTCTTTAAACAAAGAGATTATCGTACTTAAAAATTACTAAGGAGGTCATTTCCTCCAGGGAAAGTGATGGAGAGAAATTAGGAAACTCACTAATATTTGTAAAAGTGTCACTGTTTGGGAGTATAATAGTTGAAATCTGTAATTTCGAAATGAATGAACTCTACGTTACAGCTAAAAGGAATTCCAGTTTGCCTAGCAACATTAAGGCGAATCAATATGCAGTTTTCCCTGAATTCTCTGATCCTTGAAACTTTAATTTGGCTTACCCAGTTCTTCCAAAGCCTTGAATTCCTATTGCCATCTCTAAAGTCTGCAAGGAATATAATTTAAACATGCTTTATCCCTAACCTGGCTGCTCAGGCCAAGGACTATGTGACCAGCTTTGTTGGAATTAGTTAGGACAGGAAGAGGCCACGTGATGTAACTTGTTTACCCCATTTTATTCTGGTTATGACCACAGTCATGTTTCGTAATTGTGAATCTACCTTCCAAGGATAAGTAAGAACAGGCTAAGATTGAGGGCATTACATACTTTAAACATTGCTTCTCCAAGCAGGAAATTACCCTTGTACATGCAGGGGACACTGAATAAGGGCTCTTCCAGCTTTGTCATCCAAGCTGCACAGCAGGATGGGTGGGTCGGAGCCAAGTCTGTAGAGATTATCAGAAAGTAGAGCTGGCCCTCTAAGGAAGACATGGAGGTTTCAGGCAAATGGCACACTTATATTCTGCAGGAAACGGTCCATAGAGTAACGCAGGATTCCAGGTGTCTGTGACTTGGACCTGTGTTGTCTGTTTGATGTCTGGGCCCAGTGGAACTTTTCTACATTTGAATATGTGTTGGTTCAATTAGGGTTCAACTGTGATTCCATTCAGTAAGTGTCAAACTTGTGAAAATCAATTTTGCTCAAAGTCAGGTAGAATAACTAGCTGCCGACATGTTGTATTTTGAGGGGTGTGAACAGATCTCTTCTGCTGAGTGTCCTTATGAAGGTTGTGAGTATATCCCTTTAGAGACTGTTTTACTGGGTGGCGGGGGGTGGCGGGGATTCCTCTAGGCAAACAATAATACGCTCTCTAGAAGGAATAACAAATTAAGCCTAGCATCCTATTCTCATAGATGGTCTCTTGCATTTGAATAAGGGTAGTTTTAACTGTGTAGCCTGTTGACTACATGAGTAGGAACTGAAGTCTCAGAGCCCTCAAGCCTACTTGAGTTGATGTGGCCACGAAATTGAGATTTCACAGCAGGAGGGACCCCATAGTGATAGTCATCAGTAGTAGGGCAAAGGTCATCTGTCGTCGTAACAGTAAAATAAAGAATCTGAACCTTGAAGAAATGGAATATAAAACAATAGTTTTGAAGATATTTTGGTTAATATTTGGAATATGGAAAAATACCTAACATGGTTAGAGTGAAAATAGGCCCCCTTGAATGATATCAGAGCCCAACATCAATAGGGAAAACATTATTTAAAGGGAGCCAAGAGCAGATGTCTTGAATTTCCTTGAATTTAATGCATTTGAGGCATTAGTTGCCTGATCTGTGCTAAGTACTTGGATGTTGAAAAGAGCAAGACAGCATCATGAAACGACGGCCAGGTCTTTGGACTTAATGTTCATGAGGAGACCAGTAAAGAGAGAACCAAAGAAGCTCATTAGGCTGAATTTTTATTGGACTGATGTGCGTGGGGAAAATATGTGACTGATATATTTCACCTTGGCATGAATCATGCAGTGACAAATGAGGAAAGCCATAGTTTTCAGCATCCAGAATGAAACCACTTAAGGCCATCTTGGTTTATTTTGTATTTAAGTGAAAGAAATGATTCTAAATTTCTGATTCCATAAATCACCAAACTTTTTGAGTGTCATTTGTTAATATTTTCATGGCAACAGCCTACAAACATTTATCCAGAGAGGTACTTCCACGTTGTGAAGGCAAATAACACCAATTCTTTCCCAGGTGAAATCCTCCATGATGTTTGAAAGTTGGTCTATAAAGTCCTAAGTGGAAATTCTATTTGTAAATAATTTTTGGTTCATTCGGTTCCCAATCTCTTTTCATTCCGCACCAACGACTACACAAACTGGTGGGCAGTAGTTCATGTGCAAATTGCTAATTTTCTATACTTGCCATCTTCCCTTTGCTTGTCCTTTTATGTAACTTCCAATGTCGAGTATGATAGGCCAGAGATTCATGTCCTAAGGACTGTAGATTCAAATGCAAAGGAAGTCTGGGCCCAGAATAATGATCAGGAGACAGGGGACTCTACTTTTCCATCTGTAACGTGTAGATAATCTAAACCTCATGGGGACAGTAATGCCCAGTACTTTGTTCTTCCTGCATGAAATTTTTACTGATCTTACCTGTATTGAATTTTTCCCCTAGTTGAGGTACTTATCATATTTGTTTCTATCTCCTTAGTGCCATTGCTCATATTCTGCTTTGTATGACAGGGGTCAGGTCTATGTATGTCTTGAACTCCTCATAAATGAAAGCTCCCTGAGGGGCAGTACAGATTCTAACTCTCCTTCCCTTTCACATCATTAACTCCTACTCATTAGTCAGGTATCAGCTTCAGTACAACAGCTCCAAAGAAGATTCCTCTGATCTCACCCTATCCATTTGCTTCAGGTCAGTTTTCCCTTTTCAGGGACTGTCTTCCCAGATGGCAACTCTTGGCGGTGGGGCGGAGCGGGGGCGGGGGGGGGGGGGGTTGGTGTGGGGTAGGGGGTGGAGGTGCTGATGTCTGTTTACTCGCCACTATTTTCGCAGTGCCTGGCACAGGGCCTCCTACTTAATCAGCGATCAATAAATATTTGTTCAGTAAATGATGAGTAATAGAAACCCAGGGGAAAGTCAGTGACTTAGGTACCTCTTGTTGGTATCTAAGTACCCCCGTTGCACGTAAATTGCGAGGTAACTTGATTGCATCTGAGGAAAGAAACCCATCTGCCTTTGGGGGTGAGCACATACTGAAGGGAGTGGCCTGTCTTGTGGACGTCAAACCTCAACTCTGTTGCTTTCAGAAACCCACACACACCATCATGGACTGGAGCTGTATCTATTGGTTCATTGCCAGAAGGCATTTAGCCGTATTGCACAACTTCCAAGTAGATAGTTATTTTAATGTCAGAGTTTCCAAACACTGGTGTTTTGATGATGGAAAGGACTAGGATGAATTAAAGCAACTCATGGAATTATTTTACTAGAACAGAAGTTCTCAAAGAAGGGGCTGGAAGTTCAGTAAGATGCAGGTTGTGGTAAAGATAGGGTTTTAGAATGGTCCGCTTAAAGACTCTCTGAGAATTCTTCTCTAGGTCTGAGCATGTCTTCAGAATATGGGAGATATGGGGCTATGCCAGTGATTCCAACTGCTACCTAGTGATAGTCTGCATACATACTTACCTCCTCAGTGGGTAGCCACATTATGAGGAATGTTGAAATGTTTATCAGAGAAATGGATATACCCCTGCATGCCGTGTAGTGCCACTCTTTATCTGGTAGCTGTTAGAAGCAGAATTTGCATCTTTATAGACCATTGTGTCTTTTGGGAAAACATTTCTATTTAGATCATAGACCATAAATAAACCCAATAAGATGGAGAGGGTAAATGTTAGTTTTCCCATTTAACAGAGGAAGACACCCCCCCGCCAATTGCTAGGGGAGCTGAATCACTCAGCAACAGAGGCAAGGAAAAAACATCCAAGCTCTGTGTCCTAGATTCCCAGGCCACCCCAGACCTTTGTCCTTTACACAGGACACATAAAGCAATCCGCTGCCTGGGGTGCATTTCGAAAGCCTGTGCTAAGGCTGTGGTAAAGTACAGCGTCCTTGCCAACTTCTGTCAAAAGAGTTGCCTGTTACTCCCCTCCCTCCGCCCTTTTTTAAAAATTACAAATCTATACATTCAGGAGCAGAGATAGTTTGAAAAACCAAAGGGAAAAATGCTATGGTATCAACCTGAATTCAGACAGGTAAAATTGAATGCACGCCATTCAAATTATGAAGCGCTTTAATGTAAGGAATGAGAGGCTTACACATACAGGAAAGGACTGACAGGGAAGGTGTCACCCAGAGTCTCACCTCTGTGACCGGTGATTCTCAAGAGCTTGCTGAAGTTTCTGTGCATCTCAGGAATACTTGGGAATCTCCTCCTGACTTCCTCGGTCTGCAGCACCAAGGCGGCGGTGATTCTCAGGAAGTTCTTCAAAGGTTAGGACTACCCACGCATTGCCCTGCCCCTCCTCTCTGGATTTCCACATCATACTCAGTGTCTCTCTTTGGCCCTCTCTAACCGAGAACTATGCACACAGGGAATTTTGGGAAATGTAGTTTCTAGTTTCTCCTGTGAGCTGCAGAGAAAACCTCAGAAGGGGGTAGTGGTGATGCCCAATTAAAACAGCCAAGGGCTTCCCTGGTGGCGCAGTGGTTGAGAGTCCACCTGCCGTTGCAGGGAACATGGGTTCGTGCCCCGGTCCGAACCCGCTCCACATGCCGCGGAGCGGCTGGGCCCGTGAGCCATGGCTGCTGAGCCTGCGCATCCGGAGCCTGTGCTCCGCAGCGGGAGAGGCCACAGCGGTGAGAGGGTGAGAGGCCCGGATACCGCAAAAAACAAACAAACAGAAAAACAAAACAGCCAAGCCGGCACATCTACCATAATCCTACCTTGCCAACCGCTATCACGTTGAGGGTCCCATTCCAATTGTTTGCACGCACATTTTGCAAAGTAATTGCAAACCCAGTGAACATCCCTGAATTATTACATTTTTTCCCCTGATGCTTATACAGTCTTGAAGATGTGCCATAGTTAACTTGTCAGATTAAGCATTGGACTTTAAAGGTATGAAAGAAAGAAAGCCAGAAATGGAGGGGAATCTGTTACGAAAAGCTGCTTGGAGATGATAATACCCCACTTCTATCCATCGTTGGCAATCTTGCCATTATTTTTGTTGACACAGTCGTTAGTAGCTCGTCCTCTTCTCCAACCAGGGGCTTGGTCTGTTTGTTTTGGAAATTGATTGCTGGGACCATCACAGAGTGATTTACATAGCAACTTATCATAATTAGTTATCGTTTGTAGTTTCCTTAATGTGAGTTGCATTTTATGCTTAGCAATTGATGTTTCTGTATTTCTCCATGAAGCAGCTCAATGTGTGTCATCCAAAAAAGAAAAAAAAGGTGGAAGGAAAAACTGCTGGCGTTTTTTAGTTTTATTTTTTTAAACAGTTTCAGCCTGAGATATCATAAAATACCTTTTTTCAGAAGCCATAAATGCAGAGGGTTTTGCTTCAACTATTCAAATAAGCCAAAGTGAAATGAATCAGAGGAGAATTAAATGGATGTAGGTGAAGATGTGTCAATGTAGGCAAAGATGTTTGGGATGGGGAGATGTTGGCCAGAAAAACTGTACACCAGCAAGCAGAATACTTCCGGGAGGGCACAAGATGGGGCTGCTTGATAACCAAACTTCATCACAATTTGTTTTAGGCTTATAGGATTTGGAAGCAATCTGTCTCTTTCAGACAATTTAAAAACCTTTTTCTATTTTTCATATTTGTACCATTTTGCTAATGTCAACCCACGGGGAATGTGAAAGCTTAAGTAGACTTGATCATTATAAACAAAATCCACGCAGAATAATAGCAAAGACTCAAGGAAAGCAGGTGCATTTATCTGGGTTCTCTTACCAGTTCAGCATCAAGGAGTCTTTTTGCCTATTGCTTGTTGGTTCTCATTGACCATTTAAAGAGATGGAACAAGCAATCTGATGGTTATGGTGACTTTGCCTGGTAGGTCTCACCTAAGATCAGACCCATGACTCAGGCAGCCTGTTTATTTGCTGCCTTCAGTCTTCCAGAATATTTTGATCAGTCTTTCAAGGGAGCTAACCATCACATGGTTTCTCATAAAATGTGACTGATTCATTGAAGGTTCATAGAAGTATGATGGATCCAACTCTCCTCTATGCAAAGTGTATTGAAAGCTGTGGAAAAAAGAAAGAAACAAGGAGGTGGGTAGGGAGAGCAGGTGAGGGAGAAGGAGAGAAAAAGAGAGAGAGAAGAAAACAGAAAAAGAAAATCACGTTGGCAATTGACAAGGAAGCCTTCTTTGCTGAGGCGGACACGGTTGGTCTGTGGGTCCTGCCAAGCAAGTACATGGCCTCGGCTGCCATCTCTCAGACTCCGTGCTGTGGCTTTGCCCTGGCTGTGTGAGGAAAGAGTGTGTTGGTTCCCTGTGCAGAGCTATTATTAGCATTTTCTAATTATGTAAAATACTTTCCTCTGATGACATTTTCAACAGAACCCCTCACTTTAGTTTTTTCTTCCCTTCATAATGCTTTCATGGGCTTAGAATCTTGGTGGAAGTCTCAGATGCTGAGAGATGCTAATGTTTCTTTTATTTAATCGAGGTGACTAGTGATTTGACAGTAGTGGTTGACAGGTTTATTTTATCTGTGTGGCAGCGGGAGTCTATTTTCAGTCTGTGCACTCTGTTCCTAAGTAAAAGGACTTTACTAAGTGCTGAATAAATTGTACTTTCCTTTGATTCTAGGCCTTGCTGAAATGGTTTAAAAACAGTAGTCTGGGTCATCAAATTCATTTCCCTGCTGCTTTGCAGGGTCAATAGCTTCACTCTGTGTGGAGCGGGGCTGGGTAGATTGGAATGGAGGGTGGTGTAGATTAAAACTTCCACATATATATAGACAGATGTGCAAGTGTGTGCTCGCTGTCTGGGAAGCTGGCAGTGATGGAAGAGCAAGCCAAGTGGAATCTGAAGATGGATGAATCTGTTAGACTATTACCAGGATTGGCATGGACTTTAGCCAGGAACTTGAAGCAGCCTCCTTTAAGTGTGTGAAATCCATGGGGGTCCATTTCGTATCCTTTTTCTTCAAGGATGATTTTTCATTTGCAGTCTCTGCAATTGCTTTATTTCTAGTCTTTGGGCAGAACTGTGTGCACTCATAGGCACAGAGGGGCTGTGGAGTTGGTTCTTCCGTTCCAGAGCAAAGCGAGGAGGGCAGAACGGAATCTGGCTGCACACCCCCAACAGCAATCAACCTTCCTTCTGTAGGATGAGAGATCGAAGGATAACCCTTGCTCCAACAGACAGACCAAATACAAAATAGTGATAAAAAATACGTCCCTCTGTTTAAAAAAAAAAATGGAGGGTCCGGAATTGACAGGGTTGAAGATTCTAAATGTCCTGAAGTTTTAGAGACTTGAGCTGTTTCTTCTCCCTTCCGTTGCAAGGGAAGAGCTGGGACATGGTCAAATGTGTCTTCTGAGATGACAAGTATTGCCCTGAGAACCGTCATTCAAGGAGTCCTCCAGTATGTCTTTATCTTGTATCCACTGTGAACAAAGTATATGTTAGGGTTTGTGGAGAGCTCAGAAACAGAGAGCATGGAATCTGTCTTATAGTTTGATTGTGGAGATACCAAAAATGAAGCAATGCCAACCAAACAGATATTATATATTATATAATTAAGAGTTGCCTCACTTGGTAAAAGCCATGTAAGTGCTAAAACTGCTTAGAAAAGAAGGGAATCAGTAAAGGCTAGAATAGTCAGGCGTGGCTGTTTGGAGGGTATTGGCATTGAGCTTTGAAGGACAAGTAGGGCATGAGTAGGTGGATGGCAAAAGAAAGGCATTCCAGAAAAAGGAAATGGGTAAAGAAAAGGTAAGAATAGTTAGAACTGACTGGAGGAAGGGGCCCAGTTTTGAAAAATTCAGAAATAAGTTTACTTGTAGAACAGATTTGTATTATGGCAGGCCTTGAACAGGCAGAAGCATCTAGATTGGATTTAAAGCTGTGCTATATGGTTATTAATCTGAAAGCAGTATGCAAGGGGATTGGAAAGAGAAGAGCCAGGACTTGAGGAGGCCACTGTGGGATGGCCTTGAAGGGAGTGTGGTCCAGTTTTGGAAGCTTTGGATTTCTTGACACCAAGCTATGTGACTGCAGACTATACTGCCTCCAAACAGCAGGTTTCAAGCAAAGGTAATTGAGGCAACAATTTGGTAACAGATGGGGAGGACAGCTGGGGCCAGGACACTGGCCAGTGGAGCAGGGGTGGGGGCGATGTAAAGGGAACCTTACAGCCATGGTGGAGTTGTGGTTTGAGGTTGCTGATGGTTTGGTCCCAGGGTATCCCTGGCTCGGGTATCAGAGAAAATGGACAATCAATGCTTTTCCTCCCCATGTGATTCAAAGTCTTTCTGACGTTGGTTTTTGAAACCAAAATTTAGAGCCCAGCATCAATTAAGATAATGGTGAAATAATCTAGCATTTGATGCTGAAGGATGGAGTAGCTGGCGAATAGGGGAAGAAATATGAGAACGATTCTGTAACAAATGCAATTGGCTGACTTAATGACTGATTATTGTTAGAGGTAGAGGGTACCAGAGAGCAGACAGCTGCAAGGAAGCTGGCCTGGTTCATGGGAAGCTGTAGTCTCTGCCTGTAGCCCTTCTCACATTCCTCCTTGCAGGATTCTCCACTGCCACTCAGGCATGAGCTATAATCTGGCCTGTTAAACGGAAGACTGCTGGAATTAATGTAGTGGAGCTCGTGGCAACAGGAACAAACATATAAGAAGCAGGCAGGGAAGCCACAAAAATGTGTTCTCATTCGAGCCTTTGGCTCAAGATGAGCTACATTCTTTTAAAAACGAATAAGGGCTCAGGGTGTTTTATTCCTGAATCTTGGGTTTCTGGAAGGAGAGCTCTTTGAAAGCCAATGCTTTTGGTCTAGATTGTTCTGCTGGGAGCTCTGCCCAGCCTTAACTTCCTAGGCCCAGGTCTTTCCACTCATTTGTTTCCCCTTCTCTTAGAGAAAACTTTACCCCTGCCCCAGGTTTTTCCTCATGTAGAGCTTTTACAACCTTTTTGGAACAAATAAACAAACATCTGGAATCGTGTAGTCCATTTAATTAAAAAGTTTGCGTTTGGCCAGAAATGGTAAAATCATGAAAAATGGCCTGTCGGTGAGCTCAAGAAGGCCAAACGATGACGTCGTTGGCTGCAAGTGGATTGAAACTGAGTGAGTGAACACCTGCTCGGTTCAGCCTTCTGTCCTCCTGTTCCCCCTTCCAGCCATTAATATTTACTGCTCTGGTTCTTCATCCGTCCTAATGCAATTCTTGGTTCAGGCTGGTCGGGGGACGGGGCTGTTACTTTTCCAATAACTTGGGGTTTGTCGGGATGTGTGTACTTTATGAAGGGTGTGGAATTGGGCCTTTTGACTTCTCAGTTCCCTTAATCAGAATTCCATATGCTTCAGGTCACTGCTGGGGCCTCTTTCTGTTTCTTCAATCAGTCAGCCGACCGTGGTTTTTTTTCAGACGCACTCTGGACTGGGAGGTTGTGGGAAATGCAAGGGAAGCTGTGGGCTCTGCCTTCAAGAAACCTGTAGTCTAATTGGAGAAAGAAGGCCCTGCACACACAGAAAGCAGAGGTCAAGCTAGATGCAGGAGTGCAGGAAAGGGAGAACGGAAGCATGGGGTTAGTGAGAACAGATGTATGCGCAGGTGGCTTCCTATGAAGGTTAGTGAGAACGGAAGTATGGGGAGGTGGCCTCAGATGAAGATGAGAACTGAGTTGAAAGCAAATAGATGAAAGGAGAAAGAAAGCTGGGTTTATCTTATCTCACAGGAGCAGCCACTGCTAAGTTCTTTTTACTCAGGTGTAAAGAAAGGGCTTTAATCCCTCCATTCTCTGCTTCCAAATATCTAAGACCCCTTTCTCCAAGTCACCTCATAGAAACCTACAGACTGAGAGAAAAACATGTGCTTAATACAGAAACACAGTTTCACAATAAATCTTCCATCCCCTGCCTCTCCACTTACACAGTTCCGCCCAGTTGTTGGTCCTGTGTACTTTGAATATAAAAATTCTAAAGCCACCACTGGAGTGAAACCATTTATATAGGTGACAAACTTGGAGGAATCTTCCCTGGGCCGTTTCAGAGTGTGAAAGAGAACTCGGGGAGAGACCAAGTGGAGTTCTTGCTTAATTTCTGGCCATAATCTAGGTGAGGTACATGTGCGAAGGAACGTTATCGCAGGGGTTAGCCAGGATGATTCTGTTCTTCTGACAGCTCCCTCAGCAGGGCCTGCCTGTGGTGAAGTAAAATGTAAGTTCCATTTGCATATTAAGAGAAGAATGTTGAGAGTATTTGGCTTTGCAGAGTGTAGTGCTCTGATATGTCTTCCACTTGAGACTTTAATCCCAGGATAAAGTTATCCTGAAAAAAAAAGATGAGAGGTCTTTTTGTTTTGTTGTACAGAATACGAAGGAAGTATCTAGGGAGCTGGAAATACAGTGGGTGCCATTTAGCTTGGATCTAAGGAAAGGATGAGTGTTGTTGAACTCAGGTGTGGATTGGCAAGGGTGATTGGGAAACCACCATTCCCCAAGGCCTTGTACTGCTCATCTGTCTTTGAGAGTTGAATCGTGTAGCCTGGAGGAAGTGAAATGAAATTTATACAACTTTCAAATCCAATCAGGATTTGAAACACAGATCCAGGGTTCTCTTTGTCAATGCTAGTTCAGCTTTTTTTTTTTTTTTTTTTTTTAATTAAATGAAACCAGGGTTTCACCTTGACCCCTCCGGACTTTTGCAAGCACAGACAGATACAAGACCATGTTGGAAAAACACTCCACTGTTGTCAGAGGAGTTCTTAGTCCTGGACTCTTTATTATTCTTGTGCATCTGTTTCTTTAAATACTCTCTGCAGAAGCATTAGCATGAAAATAAAGAGTATAGCAACTTGGAATTTTCCATTTGTAGCTTCCTTAGTCTGTGGGGTCAAAGTTCTATCCTCAGGGATGCTAATGCAAACTTTGTGTGCTGTTCCAGGGCAAATGTTTCTCAGCTAAAAGACAAGAAGGGGTGGGGAGCCAGGAAAACAATGCAATGCTAATTCCCAAACACAGGCTGCCTGGAGATTCCAATTTAAATTGCTGCTCCCTTACCCCTCTTCCCACCCTCCCCCAAAGAAAAAAAATATCCTGTGTTGGAAGGACAGACATCTGTGTAAGAGCAATAAAACAGTCTTCTCTCTTGTGGATTAGCTCTTCATTCCTTTATTTATCTTGCTATACCTCATCAGTTTCTCCAAAATCAAGGAGAGTCAAAAAGGATAAGATGCAGTCCCTTTCTTTGTTTTTGATTAAAGAAACCCATATAGCCATTCTCCCACACAATTTATTTTTTTCCTCAAGAGAGAGCTTTCCTCTTATGTCTAATTTCTCCCTTTCTTCATCTGCTTCCCTGGAATCTTTCTAGACCTTGCTTCATACAGTGTACAAATCAAAGACGTAAAGTCCCCTGGAGAACAGGTTAGTCAGGGCAGTGAGTGCTGGCATATCTGGGAGATTGTAAAGCATAAGAAGAATTAAAACAGCATAAGGAACATGTTCTACAGCCTCCTTTTCTTCTTCTGAATCCCTAGAAATTTGTTAATTAATTAAACAGATATCTAAGGAATATATACTTTATTCCAAGCACTGTTCTAAACATTAGGGATAGAGGGATGAATAAAACAGACAAAAATCTCTGCCTTCAGAGAGTTTACATTCTGGTAAGACAAAGGATTGATAATTCAGATTAAAAAAAAGAAAAGCCCCATAGAATATGTTAGAGAGAAGAATATGATGAAAAGCAGGCAACGGAGATGAGGGGTTGTATAGTGGTAATTTGAGGCTTGATAGCCAGAGAAGCCATCACTGAGAAAGTGGCATTGAAGTAACAACTTTAAGGAGGTGAGAGATGGGAACTTGATAATATCTGAGAGAAAAGTCATCCAGGCAAAGGAAAGAGCAAGTGCAAGGCCTTGAGATAGGAGCATGCCTGGCATACGTGAAAAAGAGCTAGGAGGCCAGTGTGGCTGGGGTAAGTAACCCAGCAGGGGAGGGGTGGATTGAGGGGAGTGGAGATTAAGTCAGAACAATATCAGAGGTCAGATCTTATAGCATCTTGTAGGCCATTTACTATTACTGAGGCAGGAGGCTGTCTTAAGGTGTTAGCAAAGATGATGGAAGTGATATTACACTACTCTACACTACTCCCTACAGGGGAATTTTAAAAAAACCTAACCAATAACTAACTGAAAAACAAGAAGGGATATTGTTGTTGATCAGGAACTATGTAGACTTTGTGCAAGATGGATGAGATAGTATGGAAGAGACCTTCTTTAAAATGTAGGACCAGCTTCAGGTGTTTGTTAAGCACAGGGAGCCACTGGGGAACCTCATAGCAGCCAACAAGGTAAGCCTTCTCCTCCATGGGTAGTCACGTGGGTCAACCCATCTGTATGCCTGTCCCCATCCTTACTTCAGGCATCACTCAACAGAGCTATCTTTAAGCCAGAGTAGTAAGTATGAGTGACTGGAAGAGTGAAGTAAGATGGCAAGAGTTGGTAGAAATGTAATAGTCATAATAAATGGGAATGGACCAAATCAAAAGGCAGAGTACTCCCAGACTTGGTTAAAAAAAAAAAAAAAAAAAAAAAAAAAGGAAACGTAAAATAAAATGCTTTTTATTTTTTTTGAAAGATTTATTTATTATTTATTTATTTAATTTATTTTTGGCCGCGTTGGGTCCTGGTTGTGGCATGTGGGATCTTCGTTGAGGCATGCGGGATCTTTCATTGTGGTGCCTGGGCTCTTCCTCGTGGTGCATGGGCTTCTCTCTAGTGTGGTGCGCAGGCTCCAGAGTGCGTGGGCTCTGTAGTTTGGGGCACGCGGGCTCTAGTTGAGGCGCAGCGCGCAAGCTCAGTAGTTGGCGGCACACGCACACGAGCTTAGTTGCCCACGGCACGTGGGATCTTAGTTCCCTGACCGGGGATCAAACCTGCATCCCCTGCATTGTAAGGTGGATTCTTTACCACTGGACCACCAGGGAGGTCTCAAAAAAAATGCTTTTTAAAAAGATATTTACAATAAAATGACATAGGAAGCTTGACAAATACAGGGATTACGGGGGTGGGGGGGGCAGCAACTCGATACATGCTAAAAACCCAGGAATAGCAATGCTAATATCACACAAAAAAAGGCTCAAGGTGATTACTGAAATGATGAAGAGGAATATTTTATATAATTAAGAAGATATAATGGGAAGCTATAACAATCATGAATCTCAATGCATATAACAACAAAGCTTTGAAATACATGAGGCAACAACTTCTAGAAATACTATAGGTAAAACTGACAGCCACAGTCACACGTGACATCTTAAGCGTATCTCCCATAGAAAATTACAAGTAAGTGACCAGAGATTTCACAATATGTATATTTTGTTAAACAACAAACAAAATGGACATGCTTTTTTTTAAAAAAGAAATATATGGAATAGTCACAAAAGCTATCCAGAAACTGAGTCATAAATGAAACTGTAGGGCGATGTCTTTTACAAATGTGAGTAGAATAATCTTCAGTGAGAAATTAACAATAAAGTTAACAATAAAACAATGAAATGTAATAAAAAAGTACTTGCCTAGTGACCAAGTAGGATTTATCTTAAAATTGAAAGGATAGTTTACTATTAGAATTTATCAATAAACTTGTCATATTGGAATATTAAAAGGAAAAATATGTAAGATAATGGTAATAGATACAAAAGAAAGGAAAGAAGAAAAAGGAAGGGAGAGAGGGAGGGAGGAAAGGGAGAGAGAGAGAAAGAGAAAGAGAGGGAAGAAAAGGAAGGAAGGGAGGGAGAAAGAAAGAAAGCAATGAATTTAATAACCTTTTTTGCTCACATCTCTTAGCAGACAAGGAATAGGTGGGAACTTCCCTAACTTGATAAAGATTATCTGTCCAAAACCTACAACAATCTGCAGAGAGAAGAATAAAGGATTAAAAATGTCCTCATTAAACTCCCTGAACAGGCAAGTAAGGAATATTCTATATCTCCTTGGAGATGCTAGCCAAAGCAATAAGATGTACTACAACAACAACAAAAGCAAAAAAGAGAGCAATAAAAGTAGCAGTAAATACAGCATTATTTGCAGTCAATATGATTTACATCACTTTTCTGTAACAGACCAGATGTTAAATATTTTAGGATTTGCAAGGCAGAAGATATTTGTCACAACTACTTAGCTCTGCCTTTACAGAATATAACATGACAGAACTAAGGCCCATCATATTGGTAATAGGAAAAAATGTAAATATGCTTAATTCACGTATTTAAAATACTTTCAGACTGGATCATAAGGCAAAACCCAATTCTCTGTGTTATATAGAGAAACAAACAAATTGAGTCAGAAAAGCTGAAATAAAAGGCTGGAGCAAAAAGAAAACAGGGGTTACAATCTAAATATCACAAGGTAGAATTCAAGAAGAAGAGCCTTACATGAGACAGAGAAGTCATTTAGTGGAACAAGACAGTAGTCTTTTATGTTCACTGACTCTGTGGGTCAAGAATTCCAAGAGAGAACAGTGGGAATGACTTATCTCTGCTCTGTAATATCTGGCGCCTCCACAGAAGACTTGAAGCCTGGGAGCTAGAATCATCTGAAATCTTATGTACTCACTTGCTCAGTGGTTGATGATGGCTGTTGGCTGGGAGCCTGAGTTCTCCTTGTGGTCTTCCTTTGTAGCCTAGTTAGGCCTAGAAACACCTTAGTGTAGTGGCTGAGTTACAAGGGCAAAAGAAATTCATGAGAGAGTAAGAGTCAGGCAAAAGCCATATCATCTTTTTATGATCTATGTCTTAAAAGTCATGTAGCATTACTTTAGCTACATTCTGTTCATCAGAATAGTCACAAAAACCCTGCTCAAGTTTAAGGGAAGAAAAAATAGATTCTGCCTCTTGATGGGAAGTGGCAAAGTTCTAGAAGAGCTTGTGGGACCCAAAATATTGCTCTGCCCATTTTTGTCAAGTGCAGTCTTCCACAGTAATGTATTTGTTCATAAACAAAATTCAATGAATTCCAGGGAGTAGAGGTAGTACAAAAAACTCTGGTCACAATGTAATAAAACTATAAATTAATAACAAAATCAGATTGCAAAAAGCCAGATATGATGGTGAAACCATTATCTGTCAGAACCTATGAGATAGATCTAAGGCCATTCTCAGTAGAAAACAGCTTTAAGTATAGGTATTAGTTTTTTAAAAAAGGGAAAAATTGTAAAAGATAAAGTAAGCATCTGACTCAAACACTCAGCTAAATAAAATTAAAGAAAGTGAAGGAATGGATTAGTAAAGCTAATGAACAGTAATAAATACAGTAATAATACTGTAATAAAATAAACTGTATAATGAATAAAACAAAAGATAAGTTTTAGAAAAACTAAATCACTAACATAATAATCAAGGAAAAATTTAAAGAATGAATATATACATTTGCTTATGCGTAGGTAAAAAATTAAAAACCACAGAAAGAAGAGAAAATTAAAAGAATCATAAGAACTAACTTTATTCAATTCTGTGCAAATATATGAAAATCTAGATCAAGTGGATAATTTTCTAGAGAAATATAATTCCCCAAAACTGACTCCAGAAGAGGTAGAAAAGTGAAACAGATTGATTTCCATAGGAAAAAATAAAATTTTAAGGACCTATCACCACACCCACAAAAGCACTAAGTCTAGGTACTTTTATGAGGAAATTTTATCAAACATTACAAGAGAAGATATTCAGCAGTACTCTGTTAAGTATTTAACAACTGGGTCTCTGTGAACACACACACACAACACATGCAAAACAAACACCTCTCCCCCCACCATGTGTGGTGTTTGCCAGTTTCTGTGGCATGAATATTTCCACCATGACTGATTTCAAGCTACATATGTGATGTTACTTCATGTGGACTTGGGAAGAGATGTACACAGTCTGTTCTTGTGAGTCATTGCAAGCTGGTTCCTGTACACCACAGTGATGATTCCAAATCTATTTAAACTGCTCCAGAGCACAGATAAATAAGTACTTCCAAATTCTTTTTATAAACAGCATAAAACCTTTATAGAAAAATCAATAAGAATTACAGAGAAAATAGCTACTTTTCATCTGGATTTTGAGTATAGGTGCAAAAAATCCTAAATAAAATAATTATGAAAAACATCCTGCAGCATAAACAGAAGAGTAAAATATTACGACCAATTAAGATGTATTCTAAGTATGCAATGAAGTCTCAATATTAGGATATCCATTTATTTAATCTTTTTAATAGAGCTAAAGAAGAAAGGCATAATTTTATAAGAGCTGAAAGGGCTTTGGCCAAATTCAATAACCATTCTTGATTAAAAGTATACAAAAATAGATGTATACTTCCTAAGCACGATAAATCGCATCCATCTCAGTCCAAAAGCCAACATCAAACTTAGTGCGCAAACATTAAGAGGTATTCTTATTAAAGTAAGGACAAGATAAGATATCTGTAACCACCACTATTATATAATATTTTACTGGGAATGGTAGCCAATGCAATAGACAGGAGAAGGAAACTATAGGCATGAGAATGGAAAGCATATGGCAAAACTGTCATGTTTACAGATGATTTTATTTGCTTTGACAATTGGAAACTCAAGAGAACCAACAGAAGGACTAACAAGAGAATTCAGTAATAAAGTAAGGTATAAGACTAATATACAGAAATCACTAGCCTTTTTTTTTTTTTCCACATCCACTCTTCCCACCCCACAACTCCTTCTCTCTCAGCTCCTCCCCCTCCAGCTCCTTCTCCAGGACCCACAGCTGCCTTTTAACATCAAAATGGAAACCAATTAGAAAGTACTTTTTAGATTCCAATTACAAAAGCAACATAAAAGACAATAAATTGAGAATATTATAATGTACATGAACAGAAGTGTAATTCTTCATAAAAAAACTTTAAAACTCTCTAGAAAGACATACAAAAAGTCTTGAAGATATGAAGAGACATACCATATCCTTTTATAAGAAACCTCAAGGCCATAAATATGTCAGTGACCTCTTTGTTAAAATATAAATTCATTATGAAGCTTCATAACAACCAAAGATTTTTTTTCTTTTTAAGCTAGAAAAAAATGAATCTAAAATTAAGATTGGAAAATAAGCGAAAGTAATATCAGGGATCATTTAGAAAAATAATTGTAGTAAGAGGAAGTTAGATATCATACTACAAAACCTCAATAATTAAATCAATGTGGTCCTGGTATGCAAATCACCGAACAGACTAATAGAATAGAATCGGAAGTCTAGAACTACTCAATTATATGTGGGGATTCAGTATATGATAAAGTTGTATCTTAAACTACTGGAGAAAGATAGACTATTCCATATATGTTCTTGGGGCAAATCAGTAGGTATTCTGAAAAAAAAAAAAAAGTTTGGATTCATAACCCATACCTTACACCAGGATAGATTACAGATGAATTAAATTTTTAAATGGAAAAGAAAAAGAAACCATGAAAGTTCTAAAAGGAAATAGTGACCTCAGAATTCAGAAGCGCTAATTTAAAAAACAGAAATTGAAAAATGTAATCTTATTAAAAATACTCTTGACTTTATTTTTTTAAATCTATTACACATTTTTTAAAGAGAACTTTTGACTTAAGCAAAGTCAAAAGACAATGAACTTTGAAAATGTTTGGAAATCATATCACAATGATAGATTATATATATTTCTAATATATGAAGAGTTTCTGAAAATCTGTTTTCAAGTGATCAACAACCCAGTATAAAATTAGGTTTTTCTTAGAGGAAAACATAGGCAGAACACTCTATGACATAAATCACAGCAATATCCTTTTTGACCCACCTCCTAGAGAAATGGAAATGAAAACAAAAATAAATAAATGGGACCTAATGAAACTTAAAAGCTTTTGCACAGCAAAGGAAACCATAAACAAGACCAAAAGACAACCCTCAGAATGGGAGAAAATATTTGCAAATGAAGCAACTGACAAAGAATTAATCTCCAAAATTTACAAGCAGCCCGTGCAGCTCAATGACAAAAGAACAAACAATCCAATCCAAAAATGGGCAGAAGACCTAAATAGACATTTCTCCAAAGAAGATATACAGATAGCCAACAAACACATGAAAGAATGCTCAACATCATTAATCATTAGAGAAATGCAAATCAAAACTACAATGAGATATCATCTCACAGCGGTCAGAATGGCCATGATCAAAAAGTCTAGAAACAATAACTGCTGGAGAGGGTGTGGAGAAAAGGGAACACTCTTGCACTGTTGGTGGGAATGTAAATTGATACAGCCACTATGGAGAACAGTATGGAGGTTCCTTAAAAAACTAAAAATAGAATTACCATATGACCCAGCAACCCAGCAATATATACTGGGCATATACCCTGAGAAAACCATAATTTAAAAAGAGTCATGTACCAAAATGTTCATTGCAGCTCTATTTACAATAGCCAGGACATGGAAGCAACCTAAGTGTCCATCAACAGGTGAATGGATAAAGAAGATGCGGCACATATATACAGTGGAATATTACTCAGCCATAAAAAGAAACGAAATTGAGCTATTTGTAGTGAGGTGGATGGACCTAGAGTCTGTCATACAGAGTGAAGTAAGTCAGAAAGAGAAAAACAAATACCGTATGCTAACACATATGTATGGAATATAAGAAAAAAAAAAAGGTCATGAAGAACCTAGGGGTAAGACGGGAATAAAGACACAGACCTACTAGAGAATGGACGTGAGGATATGGGGAGGGGGAAGGGTAAGCTGTGACAAAGTGAGAGAGTGGCATGGACATATATACACTACCAAACGTAAAATAGATAGCTAGTGGGAAGCAGCCACATAGCACAGGGAGATCAGCTCGGTGGTTTGTGACCACCTAGAGGGGTGAGATAGGGAGGGTGGGAGGGAGGGAGACGCAAGAGGGAAGAGATATGGGAACATATGTATATGTATAACCAATTCACTTTGTTATGGAGCAGAAACTAACACATCACTGTAAAGCAATTATACTCCAATAAAGATGTTAAAAAAAAAAAAAAGGTCAGTAATGGCATGCCCAGAAATACTTGCATACGATTAAGTGAAATATATGCAGTTGTATTTATTGTAGAGTAGATGTGCTATCTAAACATTGAAAATAGCCAACTATCTATCGACTGAGAAATGGTTAAATAAATTATGGTTTGTCCAATATGGACTATTATGTAGCTCTGGCAAAAGAATTAGGAAGCTCCTTGCAAAATTATATGCAAGTCTGTGCAGTTATTTATCATTAAGAGCATAAAGTGAGGTGCTCAGCAATATGCAAGGCATAGTACTATTTATGCATCAAAGGTGGAATAATAAGAATCTATGTTTGTAAAAAGACTGAAAGACAGATGACAGTAGTGACCCCCTGTGGACGGGGAGGCATGATGAGGAACGTGGGAAGAGCGGGTGGGAGACAGACTGTTCACTAGACACATATATTTACTTTAAAATTTTTAATTATATTCAAAAAATAAATTGAATTTAAAGACTAAAATAGAATCTGTAGAGCCTCTAACCTAACAGTTACACATGTCTTCGGGGAAGTATGCAGAATGATGTTCATTGCAGTGGTTTTCTGGTAGTAAAAAAATACCAAGAGAAATTATATTCCCATCAGAAATGGAATGGTAGAAGTATGGTAAATATGATACTGAATACTGTGAGGAGTGGGGGTTTTTTTTGCGGTAAGCGGGCCTCTCACCGTTGAGGCCTCTCCCGTTGCGGAGCACAGGCTCTGGACGCGCAGGCTCAGTGGCCATGGCTCACGGGCCCAGCCGCTCCGCAGCACGCGGGATCTTCCCGGACCGGGGCACGAACCCGTGTCCCCTGCATCGGCAGGCGGACTCTCAACCGCTGTTCCACCAGGGAAGCCCATGTGAGGAGTGTTTTTAAAAATTAAGGTAAATAAGGTACTAAAACAGAATGCTCTCCAAGATATATTTTTGAGCAAAAATCAATGTGCGTACAAAACATTTGTACACTATGATGGAATTTATGTATTTAAAAGCACAAAATCACACACACATACACTCAAACACATACATGTGTGTAAATGCATAGAAGCAGTTTTGGAAGGATGGACAGAAAACCCCTGACAGTAGTTACTTCTACAATTTGGGGGAGATCCAAATCGGAGTGGCGGAAGAGTAGGAGATCAGAAAGACTAGCTTTTTCAGTATCTGAATTTTTATGAAAATGTGCTAATACTTTACTCATGTAAAATAATGAACTAAATAATAAAAAAATAAATATAATAATAAAAACAGTAGTAATAATAAAATTCCAAAGAGGGTAGAAAATTTGGGTAATCTGTAAGCATTTTGGAGACTGAAACTTCATTTCCCCAAGGCCAGTGATAAAGAAATAGTTTCTTTGACAATGTCCCTTTTCTTCAAATGTAAATAATCTAGTGTTGAGAATCCATACTAAACTATCTGTACTGTGTCACTGTTGGGGAATGGGCTATTCATATGAATTAAATTTTCAGGTAAATAAAAGAGATGTAGAGAAAAAACTAAAGAGGTCCAGGCATCTTGCATGGCTTACTGATTTACTGAGAATAGGAAGGGCGATGTCTGCATTAAAAGAGCTTCTATTTATTGAGTGATTTCTTTAGAGCCAGGCACTGTGCTGGTATTTTACATGTGTTTGTGGTCTCATTTAATCATGGGAATATCTCCTAAAGCTGGATATTATCCCCATTTTATATATGAGGAAATTGAAGCTTAGAGAGATACTGTGTAGTTTACCCAACGTCCCAGTGCAAATAAGTGTCCTTCATGAGATTGAAAACCAGGTCTGACCCTGAAGCCTGTGTTTTTTCTTCTGTTCCATACTGCCCCCCGCCAATAAAATACACTTAAGAGAATAACTACACTGAATATATTTTAATCTGTTTCTTGATGATTCAAGAAAGCACTTCTGACTTTTTCAGTATTGCAGGTATCCTGCAATGATGAGCATCAATTATCAGAGTACTAGTGAAGCATGAAAATGATGGTTAATTGGAGATATCCAGTTGAAAGAAAGCAGAGTGATACTGTATTTACAGAATGTAGTGCTTTTAGTACAGATAAATAAAGGTGCAACACAATCACTGGTGTGATCTTTGCATAGCCCTTTTGTTATTATGGACCTGCATATTCTGAAAGTCTTTATCCCCTATATACTGATTCATGTGTTCTGTCATTTTCAGCACTTATGTTAGACCTTGTTTCGATGTTTGCAGTCCTGTAAATATTGTTTAGATACGTGATGCAATTTCCCCCCTGTTGGAATCTCATAGCAAAAGATCTGATCTCTGCAACCTGAACTAACGCAAGCAGAGTTTAGGTGTACTGCGCCAGTGGCTTCGTAGATGACCTGTTTGGTTACAGATTATAAATGCCATTTAAAGAAAGCAGGAGATGGCTTCTGAGTCTCTAGTAAACTTCAGCAACCACCTGAGAGATACCTCTGTGTGACCTCATAAAATGGAAATAAAGAATGGCACAGAACCCATTGACTATGCACTTTCTCACCTGCTGAGAGCAAAACGCAATCCAATGCAATTTTAGTACTTACATGCCTCTGAGGAAAATAGATCCCTAAAAATCTCCAAGTGCAGCACTGGAAAAATTCCTTAAATTTGTGCTATGCTTGATATTATAAAACCCAAGGAACCTTAGATTTTCTCCTTGAGTGAAATGGACTGGTAATTTTGTTTTGTTATATTATCCACCAAACATAATGATAATGGGTCACATGTAATTTAGGAAAAAATTAAGTCTAATAAGAAAAATCTCTAATAAATACTAACAGCATCTTATTGGTATTTCATTGGTCTAACCCTCCTATTAACATTTGTTTTTACATATTAAATGGAAATGAAGAGGACAGTAAAAATTCAAATAAGCAATTTTATAATATACATGTTACAAATGTTTGCATGCCTCTTCCCTCAGGCAGGTACTAGGAGGGATGGTACATAAAAGGGAGTGGTACTAGGATATAACAGGAGATTCTTGATTTTAGATGTGTTGAGCAGTAAAAATGCTCACTGTAGGGGCTGGACCCCGTCATTAACCAGGAATGCAACCCTTTCGATGAAAACCAGAATTCAGCCCTGAGGAAAGGATACAATTAATTATTTCCTCAAATCAGGCTTCTTCTGAGCTACTGGAGGAGGGTGGAGGAGCTTAGGGAGCCTCTGGTACCCTAGCAGAAAGGTGGGGTGGGTCCCATATATTGTTAGCTACCCATCACAGACAATGTGGTAGGGTGGTGTAGGACTAAGGGAATGTATACAGGAAGCTCTCCTTATTAGACAGATATGTGCTTCTCAAGTCTACATAAGAATCTCCTAGGGAACGTCCATAAGGTAAAGATGCTTGAACACCTTCTTTCAGGGATTCTGATTCAGTGAGCCTGGGGTGATATCCTGGCTTCTGTTATTTTTAATGAGCTCTGATGATTCCTCTACACATAGCAATTGGAGGACCACTGCATTGATACTGAACAGGAGTCTCTTTTTGCGAGTCCTCTCAGCCATGAGGTTTAAGAGAGTAGGGACTATTTCCAAACCCTGCTGGCTAGTGGTGTGGCAGCCACAAATGTCTTATCATGTCAGGCCCTCAGTGGTTAATGAGAAGGACTAGGCAGCCTACGGGAGACTAAGGAGGATTTGCTGTCCAAGGCACTGTACTTTGTGCAGAAATGGCACGGGTCCCTGTCCTTAAGAAACTTATAATTTAGGTGGAGATAGCAGACAAAATGCAGCGAAGTGTTACAAGTGCTGTGAAACTGGGGGACACTAAGTGCTTGGTTATTAGGTGGAGGGTGGCGTAAGTCAACGTAAGGCTTGAACGAAGGGCTGGCAGTGGATACAGAGAAGAAGTCTTCAGAGGAATGGTGCTGAGAAGTTTGAGTACGAGGGTGGTATCCACTGGCAGGTTTTAAGTGGTGAGTAGGAGCGACGAGCATGAGACGACTCCCAGGTTTTTGGCCTGAGTACTTTTGTGGAAGGTGGAGCCACTTCTGAGGAATGGCATTTGGGAGGAACAGATTCAAGGGAACGTGTTGAATGTGAGATGTCTGTGCCTGCCAGTGGAGATGCTCTAAATCATGGGTCAGCAAACTTTTGCTATAAAGGGCCAGAGAGTAAGTGTTTTAGGCTTTGGAGGCCAGATGGTCTTTGCCGTGACTACTCAGCTCTGTCTGTCATCGTAGCATGACAGTATTTGTAGGCAATAAGTAACCAAACAGGGATGGCTGTGTTCCAATAAAACTATGTCTACTAAAGCAAGTGGCAGGCCAGACTTGGCCCATGGGCTGTAGCTTTAAGTGTAAGTGTGAATAGCAGATACAGATAAGAGACGTATTGACTCCTGTATGTCTCTGTACATAGTGTCTTTCTCTGTAGCCGTAGAATCTCACCTAATCTATACACACACTGCATTTCATGGTTATTTTGAACAAAGAATTTTCAAAATATACAAAAATTGCTCAATGATTATCTAAAAAAAATGACATTTGGAAATGTGAATTAAAACTGTAAAATAATACAAGGAAAAATTTAAAAGCAGCACAGAAAAACGACAAATATCATACAAGGGAATCCCCATAAGGTTAACAGCTGATCTTTCAGCAGAAACTCTGCAAGCCAGAAGGGAGTGGCAGGACATATTTAAAGTGATATGGTAAAGGGAAAAACCTACAACCAAGATTACTTTACCCAGCAAGGATCTCATTCAGATTCGACAGGGAAATTAAAACCTTTACAGGTTAGCAAAGCTAAGAGAATTCAGCACAACGAAACCAGCTTTACAACAAATGCTAAAGGAACTTCTCTAGGCAGGAAACACAAGAAAAGGAAAAGACCTACAATAACACACCCAAAACAATTAAGAAAATGGTAATAGGAACATACATATCAATAATTGCCTAAATGTAAATGGATTAATGTTCCCACCAAAAGACATAGCCTGGCTGAATGGATACAAAAACAAGACCCGTATATATGCTACCTACAAGAGACCCACTTCAGACCTAGGGACACATACAGACTGAAAGTGAGGGGATGGAAAAAGATATTCCATGCAAACAGAAATCAAAAGAAACCTGGAGGAGCAATTCTCATATCAGGCAAAATAGACTTTAAAGACTATTCCAAGAGACAAAGAAGGACACTACATAATGATCAAGGGATCAATCCAAGAAGAAGATATAACAATTGTAAATATTTATGCACCCAACACAGGAACACCTCAATACTTAAGGCAAATGCTAACAGCCATAAAATGGGAAATCGGCAGTAACACAATCATAGTAGGGGACTTTAACACCCCACTTTCACCAATGGACAGATCATCCAAAATGAAAATAAAGAAGGAAACACAAGCTTTAAATGATACATTAAACAAGATGGACTTATTGATATTTATAGGACATTCCATCCAAAAACAACAGAATACACATTCTTCTCAAGTGCTCATGGAACATTCTCCAGGATAGATCATATCTTGGGTCACAAATCAAGCCTTGGTAAATTTAAGAAAATTGAAATCATATCAAGTATCTTTTCCAACCACAATGCTATGAGACTACATATCAATAACAGGAAAAAATCTGTACAAAATGCAAAGTCATGGAGGCTAAACAATACACTAGTAAATAACCAAGAGATCACTGAAGAAATCAAAGTGGGAATCAAAAAAATACCTAGAAACAAATGACAGTGAAAACACGTAAACCCAAAACCTATGGGAGCAAAAGCAGTTCTAAGAGGGAAGTTTATAGCTATACAAGCCTACTTCAAGAAACAAGAAACATCTCAAATAAACAACCTAATCTTACACCTAAAGCAACTGGAGAAAGAAGAACAAAAAAAACCCCAAAGTTAGCAGAAGGAAAGAAATCATAAAGATCAGATCAGAAATAAGGGAAAAAGAAATGAAGGAAACGATAGCAAAGATCAATAAAACTAAAAGCTGGTTCTTTGAGAAGATAAACAAAAATTTCTAAACCATTAGCCACACTCATCAAGGAAAAAAGGGAGAAGACTCAAATCAATAGAATTAGAAATGAAAAAGGAGAAGTAACAACTGACACTACAGAAATACAGAGGCTCTTGAGGAATTACTACAAGCAACTACATGCCAATAAAATGGACAACCTAGAAGAAATGGACAAATTCTTAGAAAAGCACAACCTTCCGAGACTGAAGCAGGAAGAAATAGAAAATATAAACAGACCAATACAAGCACTGAAATTCAGACTGTGATTAAAAATCATCCAGCAAACAAAAGCCCAAGACCAGATGACTTCACAGGAGAAGTGTACGAAACATTTAGAGAAGAGCTAACACCTATCCTTCTCAAACTCTTCCAACATATAGCAGAGGGAGGAACACTCCTAAACTCATTCTACGAGGCCACCATCACCGTGATAGCAAAACCAGACAAAGATGTCACAAAGAAAGAAAACTACAGGCCAATATCACTGATGAACATAGATGCAGAAATCCTCAACAAAATACTAGCAAACAGAATCCAACAGCACATTAAAAGGATCACAAAACATGATCAAGTGGGGTTTATCCCAAGAATGCAAGGATTCTTCAATATACGCAAATCAATCAATGTGATACAACATATTAACAAATTGAAGGAGAAGAACCATACGATCATCTCAATAGATACAGAAAAAGCTTTTGACATAATTCAACACCCGTTTATGATAAAAACCCTCAAGAAACTAGGCATAGAGGGAACTTACCTCAACATAATAAAGGCCATATATGGCAAACCCACAGCCAACATCATTCTCAGTGGTGAAAAACTGAAACCATTTCCTCTAAGATCAGGAACAGGACAAGGTTGCCCACTCTCACCACTGTTATTCAACATAGTTTTGGAAGTCTTAGCCACAGCAATCAGAGAAGAAAAAGAAATAAAAGTAATCCAAATCAGAAAAGAAGAAGTAAAGGTGTCACTGTTTGCAGATGACATGATACTATACATAGAGAATCCTAAAGATGCTACCAGAAAACTACTAGAGCTAATCAATGAAGCTGGTAAAGCAGCGGGATACAAAATTAATGCACAGAAATCTCTTGCATTCCTATACACTAATGATGAAAAATCTGAAAGAGAAATGAAGGAAACACTCATATTTACCATTGCAACAAAAAGAATAAAATACCTAGGAATAAACCTACCTATGGAGACAAAAGACCTGTATGCAGAAAGCTACAAGACACTGATGAAAGAAATTAAAGATGATACAAACAGATGGAGAGATATACCATGTTCTTGGATTGGAAGAATCAACATTGTGAAAATGACTATACTACCCAAAGCAATCTACAGATTCAGTGCAATCCCTAGCAAACTACCACTGGCATTTTTCATAGAACTAGAACCGAAAATTTCACAATTTGTATGGAAACACAAAAGACCCCGAATAGCCAAAGCAATCTTGAGAACGAAAAACGGAGCTGGAGGAATCAGGCTCCCAGACTCCATAGTATACTACAGAGCTACAGTAATCAAGACAGTATGGTACTGGCACAAAAACAGAAATATAGATCAATGGAACTGGATAGAAAGCCCAGAGATAAACCCATACACATATGGTTACCTTAATTTTGATAAAGGAGGCAAGAATATACAATGGAGAAAAGACAGCCTCTTCAATAAGTGGTGCTGGGAAAACTGGACAGCTACATGTAAAAGAAAGAAATTAGAACACTCCCTAACACCATACACAAAAATAAACTCAAAATGGATTAAAGACCTAAATGTAAGGCCAGGCACTATCAAACTCTTAGAGGAAAACATAGGCAGAACACTCTATGACATAAATCACAGCAAGATCCTTTTTGACCCACCTCCTAGAGAAATGGAAATAAAAACAAAAATAAACAAATGGGACCAAATGACACTGAAAAGCTTTTGCACAGCAAAGGAAAACATAAACAAGACGAAAAGACAACCCTCAGAATGGGAGAAAATATTTGCAAATGAAGCAACTGACAAAGGATTCATCTCCAAAATATAGAGAGCTGCGGCTCATGCAGCTCAATATCAAAAAAACAAACAACCCAATCCAAAAATGGGCAGAAGACCTAAACAGACATTTCTCCAAAGAAGATATACACATTGCCAACAAACACATGAAAGGGTGCTCAACATCACTAATCATTAGAGAAATGCAAATCAAAACTACAGTGAGGTATCATCTCACACCAGTCAGAATGGCCGTCATCAAAAAAATCTACAAACAATAAATGCTGGAGAGGGTGTGGAGAAAAGGGAACCCTCTTGCACTGTTGGTGGGAATGTAAGTTGATATAGCCATTATGGAGAACAGTATGGAGGTTCCTTAAAAAACTAAAAATAGAACTACCATACGACCCAGCAATCCCACTACTGGGCATATACACTGAGAAAACCGTAATTTAGAAAGAGTCATGGACCACATTATTCATTGCAGCTCTATTTACAATAGCCAGGACATGGAAGCAACTTAAGTGTCCATCGACAGGTGAATGGATAAAGAAGATGTGGCACATATATACCATGGAAGTTTACTCAGCCATAACAAGAAATGAAATTGAATCATTTGTAGTGAGATGGATGAACCTAGAGTCTGTCATACATAGTGAAGTAAGTCAGAAAGAGAAAAACAAATACCGTATGCTAACACATATATATAGAATCTAAAAAAAAAAAAAAAAAATTGGTTCTGAAGAACCTAGGGGCAGGACAGGAATAAAGATGCAGATGTAGAGAGTGGACTTGAGGACACAGGGAGGGGGAAGGGTAAGCTGGGACGAAGTGAGAGAGTGGCATGGGCTTATATATACTACCAAATATAAAATAGCTAGCTAGTGGAAAGCAGCTGCATAGCACATGGAGATCAGCTCTGTGCTTTGTGACCACCTAGAGGGGTGGGATAGGGATCGTGGGAGGGAGACGCAAGAGGGAGGAGATATGGGGATATATGTATACGTATAGCTGATTCACTTTGTTATAAAGCAGAAATTAACACACCATTGTAAAGCAATTATACTCCAGTAAAGAAGTTAAAAAAAAAACACACTGTAAGATACATTTTGTATTCACTGGTTCAGCAAAATTTAAGCAAGCTGGCAGTACCAAGTGCTGTAAAGTTGTAGAGCAACAGAAATTCAGAAGTTATCTTGGTGGGAGTGTGAATTAGTATATCTGCTTTGGAAAACAATCTGTTATTATCTGGTGAACTTGAATATATGCAAACTCTAAGATCCAGCAATTCTGCTCCCCAAACTCTAACCCAGGAAAAGCTATTGTGTGTGCTCAAATCAATGTGAATGATATTCATAGCATTTTCTGTGGGAGGAAAACAAAACAAAATAAAGAAACAGACAAAAAAAAAAAAACACCGAAAAACAAAAAAACCTTGGAAACAACCCAAATGGTTCATTAAATAAAGTTGGGTAACTTCCTACACGGATGAATATACAAAACTGGGAGAGAGGAAGCCTCTTTGAATGATTCTGTATGCTATCATTATAGAGAGTTCAAAAATGCAAATTAAAGCACTATTTTCAAAGAGTCCTTACACTTGTGGCAAAACTATGAAGAAAACTCTTGGTATTAAAAACTCAAAAATCACAGTTGCCTTTACCATTGGTGGAAGGTAGAGGCAAAGAAATCTAATCTGGTAAAAACAACCCAAGAAATTTATTTATCTCTAAGCTTGGTGATGAATATACAGATATTTTTAAAGTAATTGTTGTCAATACTTTACATATGTTTTATCTCTTCCTTTGTAATGGAGCAAGCTTTGGATAATAATGAATGAGACAAAACCAAACTCTTACTGACTTACCAATTTTATATTTTCAACAAGTAATTAAGGTAATTCTTCTCTAAAAAACAAATGTTAGTTTTGGGTACTGACCTTTTATCTGACTTGGTGTCTTTCCCAGTGACTGAAGGCCAGCTGGCTTCCAGTGTTTTATCTGGGCAGAAGGCAGTGGGGACCAGGGATAGCACGGAGGAGCGACGAGTGTCAGGAGGCAGGCTCCTATAGCTGCTGTAAGGGTCATTTGAGTTCCCTAGCTTAAGGAGAACAAGCATCGTCTTTGGCCTAGCGTAGAATGTGGTCAAATTCCTCCCTGTCACTCAGCAAGTGATCCCACTGCTGTCTGTATATTATTCCAGTCATCTGGGTTTGCAGGGACACTGTGTAGTGGTTTTGTGGTGTGGAAGCTATGGCTACCTAGCTTTCTTCTTTCTTGAATATCACTTTGTAGTGTCATGATTACAAGGCTTGGAAGAAGATAGACTCTCTGTCCATTCCGAGTATAAACAGGCACTTGAGATGAAACCACCTAGTTAATTTCCCCTTGTTGCTGCAGGAGAATCTGAATCCAAACCACAGCACAACCTAGCCCCTAAATCTCTATTAAAAACTATCTTGGGTAGTCTGGCAAAGCTTTATTTAAAGTCAGCAGAGAATTATAAAGTCAAAAGTGAAAAATGGTGCAACAGGAAAGAATCAAACAAATACTAGATCAGTTAAATATAGTCAAAGGCAATTTAGTGTGTTCTGGCACCAGTCCTTATTGATGCAAAGAATGTGATGTGTCAGGGGTCGGCAAGAACATGTAGGAAATGAGGAATGAAGGATGCAGCTCCAAGCTTGACTCTGGGGCAGCCACACAGGCTGTGAAGGATGTACTGCTCTTCTTTTGTACTAGGAATTTCAGGGAGAATATTCTAATTATCCCAGTCTGGACATCTCTTCATTCCTTCTTGATGTTTTGTGTGTGTGTATATATATATAAATTTGAATTTTTTTCTTTCATGGGGATAAGCCAAGCCAGAGGCTGCATAACTTGGGTCAGACCAAGAAGGCAGGTATTCCTCATCAGTACTTGTTAGTATCCTAGTTTCTTTGGGGTCACCATTCTGATCTGCATTTTCATATCCTATTCCAGCCTTTGATTGCTTCTGCCTGATCTTCTCCAGCTCCTTTAGTCAATATTAGCTAATCTGTAACCACAGCTACCATTGTATGCAGCTGCCATGTCAAGGCACTGTGTTAGGGCGTGTATATGCATCATCTCATGAATCCCACTAAAACCCTGCAAGGGAGCTCTTTGTATCATACTGATTTTACAGATGAGACCATCTAAGGCTCAGAGACTCAGGACTCATTTGAGCTTACACAGTGAGTAACAGAAACAGGATTCACCAGGCCTGATGCCTCAGTGGGTGCTATGCTAGAAGAATTGCTTCTCTAACCTCATCAACAGTGGTGGGGGAAGACCATACCTCTAGAGAACGTAGTTGCAGTACAGGGTGGTATGAAGAATGAGACGAATGTTTGAATCCTCACCTTACCACTTGGTGGCTTTGTGACTTTGGGCAAGTTACTTGACTCCTCTGTATCTCCCTCTCTGGAAAATGGGTGTAATAGTAATACCTACCTTAGTAAAGTTGTTGTGAGAATTGTATGAGTTCATATAAACAAACTGTTTCAAGGAGTTCCTGGCCCATCGTAAGTGCTATATGCATGTATGTTATTATTGTAGTTGATGACACTTCTGTTATTAGTGTCATCACTGTTGTTATTGTTCTTGTTTTTGATGTCTTCTGGAGACAGGATGCCTTCCCGGAGAGAAATGGTATTGGCTAAAGGGGAATTGAAGGGTCAGTCCCTGTGGCAGGTCCGTGGGCTGGATGTTCTTGGGCAAGGCACTCAGTACTCTTCCAATCTTACCTTGTAGGGGGCCATGTCCACTTTTGGTAGACCCCTTTGTCACAAATGAAGCGGCTGGGGAAGGTCAAATGAGGAAACTGGATTCCTTGGATACGCCTCTTGGGTACTTGTTCATTCAGAATCAGGTTCTGGGGCACCTGCCTTTCTTTCCCATCTACAGATTGACTCCAGGAGAAGGGGAGAGAGGTTTGGAGACTTCCTTAGTTCTAGCAGGTCTTATCGTATCTCAGTTGTAGGTTCAGGAGGAATGATTGGTTTAATGTAAATGCTTTACAGGATCTGAAAGAGATTAGAGAAACCGATTCCAGAGCATAAAGGCAGGACAGGAGGGAACCATTAATCTCATGGACATTCAATTCCCTAAGAAATTTTGGGGGAGTGACCAGAAACAAGCCAGGCCATATGCTGTCCATTTGCAATCCTCCAAGCTGTGGACTTTTTTTTTTTTTTTTTCCGACGGATCGAGGCCAATGCCATTGCCTCATTTGGATGGTTCTTAAACTTGAAAAGGAACTGAAAGGTTGAGGCTTGCATGCAGAGTCGAAACAGATGATTTGACGAAAGTAGTCCTAACAAACACCAGGGCTCTCCTGATTGTCAGAAACAGTCTGATGATGACACATTCGAAGCTTCCCAGGCTGGCTTGCGTTTCGGTAAATAGGAACAATCAGGGAAGACATAGGTATGCTGTGGAGAGTTCTGAGACGTGGAGAGAACAAGTTAATTGTTCAGCCTCAACTGAGACCTTTCACTCAAGTCATTAATCACAGTGCACGGTCTGGAGCCTTGGCCCCGGAGTGCGACTCTTTAGGCTGGTCTCCCACTCCAGATGAAGGCTCATTCCAGGTGCTGGTCATTTGTGTTTCCCTCCAACTGGACTGATTTATAGACGCGGAGATGTTTCCTGGTTTTTCCAAATTCTGTTCCATTACTTTGTAATAAAGGGGACATGTGATTTCTGGTTTTGTGCAGATCCTCAGTTTTAACATCCCTAATGCCAAAGGTTTTTTCAATTAGTCTGTGGCCTGCCTTCTGTGACCTAGAGGGTAGAAATGCTGTTCTGTGTTTTGAGTATCAAAGTGAAGACTTTTAGAGACTCTCTTATTTCTTCCCCCCTTGGCTAGAGTTGAAGATGTGCCAGTCCTGCACGAGGCTTTGTTCCTGCATTCAACATCTCGATGCAAATTAAGACTTGGGAAACCAAAAACAGCTCACCACAGCCATTAGAGTTATCCCCATCCCACCCCAACACATATGGTTCAGGGTATAATATCAGGCCTTCTACACTTGGACCAGGTCTCCAGTGACAGCGTAAGCCAATATTGAAGACTTCACAAGAGAATCTGAGTGTCAGAGGAGGACAATGTAATGTTGAGGCTAAACAGGGCGCTGCCGAGTGTTACCTGTTTGACTGAAAGGTAAACCCCATCTGAGCTGATAAGGGGCAACAGATCCCTTGAGAGTTGTCCCAAGTGGCAGAAATGTGTCACAGGAAAGTAATTGGAAATTGATATTTGACATATCTCTGGGTTACTTTTTATTCCTGATAACACCAAAGGGTTTGGCTAAGAGTCACAAGTGACTAATACGTGAAATCCTGCAATCCAAGGCTGAAATACGATCTCTTTGTTGAAAGTAAGCAGCTGCTTTCTGATCCTTTGTTTCCTAACTAGCGCTTAGAGCATAGAGGCCCATGGGCTTAGTCTGGGTGAAATGAATGGTGAATATAGGCAATCCTGCCTTTCAGTACTTCTCTGAAAGGAAGTCATCACTGGCAGTAGGGTACCGTCCTTAAAATTCAACTCAATTTAACAGGTACTTGTTCAAAGCGTACTATGGATTTTATATTGTGTTGTGTGCCATGGGACATACAAAATAAATATCAAATATGGCCTTTGCCCTCGAGGAATTTATAGGCTCCTGGGAAGGATGATGTGTTTATGAAACACATTTTACATGGTAAGATAAGATATCACGTGTGTGCCAAAGTGAGTAGAACCTGGAATAATTACAACAGGGATTCAGATAAAGGAGAGTAGGGTAGACTAGAGTTGTCAGGGAAGGCTTTATGGATGAGGTGGGACAAAGACATCAATATCCCAAACCCAGAACTCGCCCTTAAAGGAACTGCAAGGAGCACAGGATCAGGTTGCCAAGAGATTATGGAGCCCCCTTTAAGTGAAAGTAAATGTGTTCAATATGAGGATGGATAATTTAGTTCAATAAATATTTACTGAGTACATGCTTTGTGCCAACAACTGTATCTGATGAGGTAAGGAATGAATAATCCTTACGAAGAACACATGTGGGTAATTCTCAGATGCTACTTTCTCTTAACCTAGATATTTAAAGTTTTGCTGCTCTGTGTGATTCCAAAACCTGTGATTTTTACCACTTATCATTCTCTCTCTAAAAGACTTTCCCATGCTTGCTTCAGCAGCACATATACTAAAACTGGAACAACACAGAAAAGATTAGTGTGGCTTTTGCGCAAGGATGACATGCAAATTCATGAAGCATTCTATACTAGAAAAAAAGAAAAAAAAAGAAGATGACCTCGTCCAAGATATTTTGGGTTGAGGAACTGAGTCTCATTTTTTCGTGTTGTGGGGGAGTGACATGTACAACTTCGTAAGTTGTTTACAGTGTAAAGTGTTGCATGAATGCTGATTGTGACAGGAAGGGACACTGAGTTAGCATTTGAATAGCCCCAAATTATTGGGTTAGGGAGTATTGGGTTGGAATAGCATTTGAAAAGTCTGGACCTGGCCCAAACTCATGATCATAAGCAGAGCCCAAGCTCTCTGAAGATCAAGTTTTCTTGGAATTTCCATTATTCCCCTTGACAGTTGCTTTGGAAACCCAATTAGAAGGGTCTTCCGTCATTAGCGTTTGAGATAGTCTTGCACTGGGCTCTTTGGCACTCGTGAATTTTGAACTTGGCACTACCCAGATACATAGCAAAATGAGGAAATATATAGCAAATAGGAAATATATATAGCAAAATGAGGAAATCAATTATTTGTTCACTTCCTAAGGTACAGGTGTAACTAGGCAATTGCAGATTGGTCTGGAAAGAAAAGAAGTCAGGATGACAATGGTGGTGGCAGTGGTGGTCGTCATGGACATGGTAATCATTATTCCAAATATCCACATAATTTTTAAATAATATAACCACAGAACACTAGTAAACCCTGGAAAGAATCTGAGATATCAAGCATCGAGGCACAGAGGTGTCAGAGTTTATTTAGCTAAGCAATACCAGAAGAGGACTAGAAAATCCCCCTTTCTAGCTAGCAATCATTCTCATACCACAATGAGACCCCTGCTTTGTAACCCCTGCGTTTCTGCCATCCATGTGACTGCTTTTTGAAGCTCACTTAGGTACCAAATTTAAATGGAATTCTGAGAAAACTTTTTTTTTTTTAATTTGGAGGGACAGGTGGAAGGAAAAGCTAGAAGAAATTTGAAAACACTCTTGATTCCTGTCATTTTCCTTAGTATTCAGCCACTCTCTTCATCTGAGAGGTTCATTCTGGCCCCCATGGGTTAGATACACACACATGTGCTCGCTCACTCATCTGTATGCGTGTGTATATATTGATATGCATTCCTCTTCATCATCTGTAGGCATTTTACAAATAATGGCTTGTGTGTGTGTGTGTGTGTGTTTTATCATCTTATTTTTAAAATGAAAATGACAACTTCAAAATTCTTTGCAGAAATAGTTCTTTTATGGTTAAAAAAAAAAAAATTTCCAGTATGTAGGCCAGGGTCATCTTTGGGTCACAAAATTCCACGGAGGGAGTTGGCATGGGGAGAGTATAAGCAGTGGCTTTGGAATTTTTGTTCTTCCACTCTGGGGCACATGGGCCAAGTTGGTCACAAAGCAGTTAAGTTAGTGGGGAGCCAGTGAAATAGTCAAATGAGAAAGGGAGAACAAGGTTGAGAGTGCAAACAAAGAAATGGCAGGATGTAGAAAGAGACAAGAGGAGGTATGGATACCCTCCCCACCTCTTCCAACGTCCTTCTCATCTGTGAGGTCATCACTGGGCTGGGGGTGGGGTTGAGAGTATAAAAGGGGCTGAAACTTTCGAGTTGGAACTTTTGTTTTTGATGAAGCTGTCTTGGGAGTTTTCTTCTTGAATAGAGCCAAGGGGATTTTGTAGAGCTAGGGACATCAGAGTGGGACTCAGAAGAGAGGAGATAGACCTTTGGAAACCTGATCTAGGTCCTAGGTTTAAGGATGAGAAAGTACTACAGGGTTTCTGTAAACCAATGGGACAAGTCAGCAGAATCAAAATTGAGCCTAGGCTCCACTCACCAAACTCTGTATCTGTAGCTGCATCTACCCAGCTGGATGGCTTTTTGGAAATCATCCAAAGCACTGTCTGGAACAGCATAACCCCCGGATGTGGAAATCTTAAACTTTCTTCTAGTTTGTCCAGGCCTATGAGGAAAGTGCTCTTAATGTACTTTCCCTTGTCTGAGCATGGACAGTGAGGAAGCCCAGTGGCTCCCTGAGCAGAGCGGCTGCAGAAACTACCCTCTCTGATGGGCAGGGGAGGCGTAAAATGGAAGTGACCAGAGGGTCATCTGTTTCACACTCTTGAGGAGGGAGCCACAAAGCCTAGGCTGTGGAGACCCAAATTTCCAGAATTTTCCCACCTCCAGTCTCCCTTTAGGAAGGTTACAAGTAAGCCTGGCCTTAGTGGTTCCTTCTTTCCCCGTCTACAAATGTGGTATCATAATTATTGCGCACATCCTTGTGCTTGGTGTCACGGGGCGTGAGGCCTCAGCTGGCTTTGAGGACCTTAGAGGCCAATTGTGGAAACAGGAAAGACAAGCACAGTCATGCCAGTTGAAGTGTGTACAGAGCCTGCTTGACAACAGCTAGGGAGCCTTGACAAATCGGAGACCGCCGTCACACGTGGAGAGGTGCACCCACCTTCACCTCGGTGGCTGTTTCTTCTTATTGAAGAATGAGAACAGTGAATGGCCTAAAACAAGCTAAAAGCAAATCCTTAGACTTTGTTCATTTTATGACCACAATACTTGGTGGTATTATTGGTAAAGGCCCTGGCGTTCCTTATAGGAGAAATGCCAGATATGAAGCAACTGAATGTTCTTTCACCTGCTTTAAGTTCTTTCAGAAATAACCTGATTTACAGAAGAATATGGAATCATAACTGTCAACCAAGATGTCATTGTCACTTTAGGATGTCCAGAAACAAAGGGATATTATATCCTTTGTTATTGGAGCACCACAGATGCCAGATTATGCCCAGGGCCCCCTCTTGGCATTGAGTGCGTGTGAGCCTAGAGGCAACCAAGCTGTGATTTCAGAAGGGTATTGCCTCTGGTGGTGTTCTCACCTGACTCTCTCCCTGGAGCTGGAGGAGAAAGCATGGCCCTCCTACCTCCCCTGCATTTGGATGGAGTGGCAGACAGCAAGAGGCATGGAAGTCATAGAAATGGTAGGAGGCTTGGGGGTAGACTCTTCTCAGCCTCCACCTAGGGAGCTTGACAAGGGTACCATGAAAGGAGTGGAGAAATAATTCATAACTTTTGGTTTTGTCTGCACATTGACATATTCCAACAGGTGCTTGGTTCAAAGCATGAATATCTGATTAATACAGAATCAGGCATCTGGAACAGAGAGCAGTGGAATTTGGGGTTTGAGTAGGACTTAGATGTCGTTCATTTTAACCACAGCTGTCTGCATGCGCATAGTAGGCATTGGAAATACTTGTTGATTAGATTTTCTTTGATTGGAATAATGTGGTTGCTTGGTTTTGAGTCCAGATGTTTGGCATCCAGCCAGGGTTGTGTGCTCTGCATCTGTCATCAACCTTCCACCACAGAGGTGGTTGGCAAGGGGCAGCATGGACCAGTGAGCGCAGCAGGAGGTGAGCAGCGAGTGAACACGAGAAGCTTCATCTTCTGCTCTATGTCGCTCCCCGTCGCTCACGTTACCGCCTGAACCATCCGCCCCCCATCCACTGTCAGCCCGTGGAAAAACTGTCTTCCACAAAACTGGTCCCTGGTGCCAAAAAGGTTGGGGGCTGCTGCTGTAGGTGGCCTGTGGAGCTGGCTAGCTGCAGAAACTGTCCTCCACACCCCCATTTTCACCAGAGTCATGATGGCTGTATTTTATGGCAGAGAACATTGGCGTCTCAGCTAGCAGACCACAGCAGTGCTGATGACAAGGACCTGAGAAGCCACGTATTCATCCATCCCATTGGTCATTGCAAAAGTGTTGAGGACAGGTCTGTTAGTTCCCAGCACTGACCTGGAAGCTGAGGAGGAAATATGAGACGACCCGTGGTAGGGGAAGTAGAAGTTTAAAAGGTTAGTGGGAATGCGAGGCCTTCATTAACTCCTAGGGAACAATGACAGGACGGGTGGTTCCATTAGCGCTAATAGGGGAAAGGATGCTATATGGTAGCGTGGATACACCGTATACTAGACCTGGGTCTGCATTTCAGATCTGCCTCATAACTCCAGCATATGGCTCTAAGCTCCAGACTCAATTCCCTGCCCTGTAAAACAAAGAGAATGTCCCAGGTTATTCTTCAGATCCACCCTTCTGTGATACTTTGATTAGGAATGTTGAGATCTTCATTTTCCCATAATTTAATATCCCCAACGACCTAGAACTTACTACTTTCATAGATAATCAAGTAGACTTCTAATATGCTAAGGACCCTAGGGATGAAAAGTAGCAAAAGAAGGTATAGACTATGCCCTAATGTATTGGTTAAAAGACAGCAGCAATTGAATCTGTGAAGATCCATTTTGGATAAAAATATAAAGATTTGTTATGGTTGGGAATGGAGCTCTTGTTCAATGTGAAGCAGTAGCAAGTATTACCTGTCTTCATGGATCACATCCTTGGTTCAGTTATTTATCTCAGGACTAGGAGCATCTTGTTGCCCTTGAGTTGGTTCACACACTGCCTTGGTTCATCATTATTGGTATGGCAGCCTTATTCGTAGGTCCCAGAAGATATCTGCTGCCGGTGTTAAAGGTGATTTCTCTTCATCTCACCCAAGAAACATGGGCTGTATTTTTGTGGGTAGTTGAGAAACTAGAGATAGGATCATTAATCTGGAGTTACTACTACCCAGAAAGTAGTATTGGTAGAAGTTATACTCCTGTCTAGCTGAAAGATAGATTCACTACCTAGGTGGTTCCCAGTCTCTTTTGACTTCGTGGAGTGAGACCAAGTATGTTACCTGTATAAAGGACAAAGCATAAAAGTCATTAGGAACCTCTCACTTGCGTGTAGTACTGTATTGCTTTCTGAGAGGTTGATAACAATTATTAACCAACTTGATCATCTCCCACAATAATCCAGTGAGGTCAGTATCATATTACTAAATGACAGGAGGAAACTGACGTCTAAGTATATTGATGGGGTTAGCCGTTTCTCACAGGACAGTTTTGATGGATGCTGGAAAATGTTCCACTCTGAAGCTGCACAGAATGCTCTCTCCACAGTTGAACTTATTCTATAGGTTAAGGCACGCCTGATTCTGTGCACTCCTTGTAAAACTACATATACCCCTGGGAAAGAAGTCACATCAAGCTTACCATCACTTAAGTAATGCCTGAATGTTGTTTTTTTTGACAGTCATTTTCATCTGACATAGTTGAGCACAGAATACTAGTTTGTTAAAATTAGGATACGTGCAAGAGGACCGGGGTAGATTTGGGTTTGGGGAGTTTGTTTGGAGCAACCATCCTAGAGGGGTTATAATGAGGACCTCAGGACTCCAATTCTGAATGAGGGGAGTCCCCAAGTAGGGAATAGTGATACTGGGTGTGGAGCAAGGAAGACGATGAAAGCAGAGTGACTATTCACATTTCGGGTTTGGTTGGTCTGTCTGTGTTGGACCCACCCTTGGTAAGCGGGGTGACATTGTGATGGATGGGGTCAAAGCCATCTGCTGTTACTGGCCAAATACCTGGCTTTGGGCTTTGGTCCATTTCATATGCTGTCTTATTCTGCTAACTACTTAAGGCAGAAGAAAATCATTCCCCTGTTCAACTCCAATATGTGCCAGTTGAAACTGCAATCTTCATACTGAGCAAATGTACCAGAGAACACTCTATAAACTTAATGAGGGAGATGAAGAGATATACGCCAGAAACCTAGAAAATTTAAAACTGATGAGGTTACGACTTTTGAATGTTTAGTTAAATTGTTGACACTGACAGGACGTGGCTGAGTAAATCTACCATCCGTTTTCTCCTTGTCTCAGTGATAATGGTTCCTTGGTGTGCTCTTCCCAGTTAACAGAAATATTCCCGAAAGTTAAATGCAGGGAGAAGTGACATAAGAAATACTTTTATTATCTCTGCTCTTCTGGGAGTTCCCTCCAGGCTCGTTATTTAAAGCAGGACTTCTCCCGACTGGCAAATGAGTTTGGAGGGAAGGACTCATGGGTTCAGAGGTTACTGAAGAGCCTCCTGAGAGATGGGAGCCTCCTAACCCCTGTGCTTGCAGATGTGCCCCAGCAAACCCATCGAGAACGATGCTGCCCTTGTCTTCCCCAAATACCTCTTCTCCCTCTCACATTTTCCCTCCCCTCAAAAACTGATGAAGGTTCTCCTTTGCCTAGTGAATAAAATCTCAATTCCTTTAAGTGGCAGTTAAGGTATAAATGTGATCATGATTTTTGTAAACTGCAAAGTACTATATAAATATTAGCTATTTGAAGAAGAATCAGGGGGTGTGGGAAAAACTATTGAATTTGGAGTCAGAACACTTTGGTTTGAGTCTTGTGCTAGTTGGGTGACCTTGGACAGGTCATTTCAACTCTCTGAAGCTCAGTTCCTTCATTTATAAGACAAGATTATTGTGATAGTTAAATTAATTGAAAGTGACAGAGTAATTAGCAAAGAGTGGACGCTTAGTACCTATTAATGAAGACATGGTAACTGAAGGCAGTTTAGTCCAGCTCTTGAGAACACTGGCTGTGGAGACACAAGTTATCTTCCTGTGTCTCTTATTCCCTACCTATAAAACAGGGATAAGATGGAAGAGTCAAATGGGTTTACATATAAGGATCTTTCAACAGTGCCTGACCCATAGTAGTCCTTCTATAAGTACTGGGGCTCCTGTTACTGCTGTTGTTACTTTTATTATTCAAGGACCTGTTCTGGCCTTATCTTTCCAGCCTTATCTGGTTTTCTGTCTTACCAGTAGAGAGATCTCCTCCACCAGGTCAGGATATCCTCAGGGTGGACACCGATTCTTCACCTTTAATTGGTGTGGACTTTACTTAATGCCTGAAAAATACTCGATCATTTTTGTCATTTAAAAAAAAAAAAAAAAAGTACAAACACATGCTTGCTACTTCTACTCAGCGTTGTACTGGAGGTTTTAGCTGGTGCAATAAGGCAAGAGAACAAGAAAGAAAAAGCATCTAGGTTGGAAAGGAAGAAGAAAAGCTCTAGTCACAGATAACATGATCATCTGTGTAGAAAATGCAATGGAATCTACAAAAAGCTATGAGAAGTAATGTGAATTTAGCAAGGTTGCAGGATATAAGATCAATATAAGAATCAATTTGTTTTTAGTTGCTTATCCTCGATATTGTCACAACTAGACCAGTTTAACTGGAGCACAGGATGAGTGGAGGGTAGTGGTGGTGTATGAAATTGGAAAGGCAGGTTGAAACTCAGTTTGATGACATAAGTTAACATGGAATGCTTTTGCTCATACTTTCTGTCCATCTGTCCCCTTCCTCCCTCCTTTCCTTCCCACCTTTTCTTTCTTTTCTCTTTCCTTCTTTCCTTTTTTTCATTCTTTTCTTTTCCCCTTCTCTCTTTCTTATTAGTTTGTTGGCATAAACAACTTTTCTCCATGAAAAAAGGTAGAATTTTGTTTCTTAAAAGCAAACGTTTTTATTTGTTGTGTTAAATAAACAAAATGACCATAGCTAAGTTGCTTTGAGCTCACAGGGACCATTCCGTGAAAGGAGTTCCCAAAGACAGGGATTACAGTATCAGTACATGGACGCTGGAACTGTGGGTATCTGGATTCACGTTCTGCCTTTCTCTTAGCGAGATCTCTGACTTTGGGAAGATCCCTTCATCTTTTTGAGGCTTAGTTTGCTTGTTTTTAAAAAAGGATAATGGTTTCATGGGTTCTTTATAGGGTTATGGATAGCTCACGTCAACACCACTTTTTGAGTTCCTAAGAATTGGACCAGGACATGGAGGTGGAGAGTCTTTCCCTTCAAGGAATATTTAGTGAAAATACATGTGTAAATAACCTCAATGGCATGAGATAGGCTATTGGAGTTGTATAAACAGAGACCTGGGAGGTGCAAAGAAGGGGTTAATTAGCCGTGCTTGCAGGGTGGGGGAACATTTCGCTGTGCTGATATCTAAACCCAACCTCAAAGTTTAAGTGGGAATTTTGACAGAGAAAGGGGCAACTTTAATACAAATACAATCTTACATTTGTTTAGCACTTCATCATTTTGCTTGACATAAATTAGAGTGGTGTAAAACTATAATTTATAGCTATAAGGGATTATTTTTGCTATTCCAGGGGCAGTTGTTATTACTTTAAGCTGCTGTTTCAGTAAGACTGGGGAAATTTTGACCCTAAATTGCAGCAGCTTAGCCAAGTTTGTTTACACAAAAATTTTCAGGGAATTTTTCCATGTTGGAGGAACCAGGAGCCTTAAGAGCTTAGTTCCTACTGGGGCAAAGGCAAAAGTAGGATGACAAAGATTAGGAGAGGGCCATTACGAAGAAGAGAAGGGGGTGTGAATTAAGTTTTGACAAAAAAGATGGCCCATTTTATAATTAGGACACAACTGGCTAGCTAAGTAATAATGTAAAAATATAGAAACCTAGATATTTCAATGCTAGTCCAACAAGGAGCCAAAGGACTCAATCTTTGTGAAATGTTGCAACCTGGGGATTTTCCCTTATAATTCTGATAAGACATGTGGCACTTCCCCTGGGAGAGAACTGGGCTCACAGCTCTGGGTTAAATTACTCGGTTCCACAGATCCTTGCCTTGGTCTAACACATCATCTATGTGATGTGAATGTTTGATGAAGTATTGAAGATTATTTGGAAATACAGATAAAAACAGTATTTGGGAGTTTACAGAAGAGTGGAAAATGGATCCAGGAATGTAACTATAATTTAGGGTAAAGAGCAATAATGAGGTCTCATAAAAATAAGCAAACATGATGTTAAATGGACTGTAGATCATTTGCACCTTGAGACTTTTCTTAGATTTTGTGCCAGTTTAAAACAAACAAACAAAAAACCGATAATAGGTCTTGTGCTTTGTGCCAAAAGAGTTACTAATACACAGTATTTTGTTTGCATATAATCAAAGAGACACCCCCCACCCCACTTATTTGAGGGGGGAGAAAAACAAAATCCATCCAGCTATCTAGAGCAACCAGCCGGGTTTGGGAAAAGACTTTAAGCCACTCTGCCTGGGGTCATACTGCTTTATGCTACTCTTGACTTTACGTCAAAGCTGATGTTGTTATCTAGAAAACCTAACAGCTCTAAGTATTTCAGTTGTATTCACTGAGAAGTCATTTCCAATCACGTTGGAGAAATGGATTCTAGTGTTTGCAAGTGACCTCTCCTCTTGTCCTTTAAAGCAAATAGCATGTGTGTTGTAAAAAGCAATGAACAAGAAGTTTGGATGACCAGAGTTCTACAACTTGCATCCGCAAGTGCCTGGGTTTTTAGACTTTAGATAAGCCAAGTCACAGATGTGATCCTCAGTTTCTTCCTCTGTAAAGGAGGAGCAGTCATACCTACCCAGCTACCTTGTAGAGTTGTGAGGGTCAGTTGAGAAGCTGGATGTGGAAGTGCCATGCAAATGCAAGGGACTGCAGCTTCCTCCCCGCAGTGGGCCTCTGAGTCACAGAATGACAGGATGGTCCTCAGGTACTTCATACGAAGCCATTGGTGCTTTTAACAAAAATGTTAGTTTAATGGTACATGCTAGGGTGCAACACAGCTTTATTATTTTACTGACAACTGCCCCTGTGTATCCACTCTGTAGGACTAGATCTTCCTCTGCCTCTGAGTAAAATCTCAGTCGGTGCCCAGAGCTTGCTGCTCGCTCTTAGATAGTAAGTCCTCTGTTTACTGAGTCTTGAAACACTCTGGGTTCCGTTATAAATATCACAAATCTAAGGTAAAAATGAGAACTGAAACTCACCCACAGGTAATGCCTCCTCTGTGGGCTGAGGAATGTCTTCTTCCTTTATTCTTTCGTCTTCTCATTTCCACTCTCCAGGTGGGTCCGGTGGGGAGAGGGAAGAGAAGGAGGAGTTAGAAGCAGACTTGCTGCCAACCTGGCCCTGGTTTGCTCTTCCAGGGGCAGATGTGTAGCCTGACCCTTCTCCTTAGGCTGCTTCATGAACAGCTGGAGTCCTCTCACTTGCAGTTCTCTTGATGACAATAAATCCACCCCCTGAGGCGGTTCACTCGTTATTCCTCTTTCAAATCCTGGACATCTGAGGACTTCTCTCTTTTGAGACCTCTGTGCCTCCAGCAGGGCAGAATCCAAGATTAACCCAGGGGGCCTTGTCTTGTACTTGGCCCTGATCTGAGGGCCTGAGATATACATCTTTGACTTATTAATAGTGGGGTATGGCTAACATACCCCACCTCAAAACAGGCGTCTTTTACTGAGCCACCTAGAAAGCAGCCTCAGCCGTAGTCTTTTTTTCACTTGTTAAATTTTTTAGGCATAAGTCAGAAATCAGTTCACTCTGACCCTGAAAATGCAAGGGACACACACCAAGCTGTCCAAGTGATCCACTGAACTCCATCTCACCCTCTAACCCTTCTCCATGGAGGTAAAGCATTGCAGGCAAACCTAAAATTCTCTTTAAAGAAATCTCCACTTCCTAATTTCAAACTCCTCTCCTACCCCATCCCACATCTTTTTTTAGTAACGTAGAGAGATGTGGTCACCTAAGCATTGCAAATCCAGTTCTTAGATCCCTCCATCGCAGGTCCTGCCTGGGTGATCTGGCTCCCCATCTTGGAATGTGGGTCTAGTTCTTTCTATGGTCTTGAGGCTTCAGCTGAACCTGAAAAAGAATCCAGTTTTAACATTTTGCTATATTTATATCCATGTATCCCAAACTGTAGTTTGTAGAACATTGCTTCAGAGAAGTGTTCCAAGATTTTAAAAGTTCCTGATCAAATAAACTCGGGACACAAATGCAAGATTTCCAGCTCTGAAGGTGCTCATTGCACATAACCCTACTAAATAATATGGGAAATCTATAATCTGGAACCCTGTTTGACACTTTTTAGTTCCAGTGTTCTTCAGATATATTTATCTACACGGTTGATTAACATAGTGTCTCTTTGTTTGCCTTTCGGGTGCTGCTGCTCCAGAAGCAAGTTAGAGCCTTTTTTGACAAGTGAGTAAGGGTAGTCCCTGGTGAGGCTTCCACTGGGCATGGCTAAGTATATTCATACATTCCTCCAAGGTTTTCCTACTAATAGTAATGGGCCAGTGTTCATATGAATATATATTTTGGAAACAGCCAAACAGAATTGGCCATGCGGGGAAAAGCAAAAAGGTACTAATAGTTTTGTTGCCCTGTTTATGAAACAGTCAAAGATTTAAAAATTAGATAGTACAGCCCATTCGAATAGAGGTTTAGAGTATTCCGGTATTGGGTTTAGACTTTGAGAGTTTAGCTTTGATGAATTATAAAGACAAAGACATAATGACTTATTCTCACCTGGACCAGATTTTGTTCCTCCTACATTTTTACAAGTCACAGCCATCAGTTGTATAGGTTTTGAGTCATCTTAAATGTCTCTACCTTTGGACAGACCCAATTGGCCAGTTTTCAGATAGACGTCTTCTGCATTCAGCTCATTTTTGAATGTGGATCATAACTTCCCAGATGCATTTCTGAATAAATAGCTTATTCCATCTATTATTTCATTGTGTCTTGAGAGAAGATGATTGGCTTTATGGTTCCTTTTGTTCCAAACTCTGCAAGTATTTATGCTGAATAGCATCAAGTCTTAGCAGTGTGAACCGTCCTGGATTGCCTACCACTGCCCTGGTTTTAGCACTGAAAGTTCTGCATGCTGGGAATTCCATTGCCGGGATACAAAAAATCTTGGGTTTTGATGATGGATGCCAAAGGTTGGCGGAAAAATATAAAACCCATTATGGCAGCCCCAAAACATAGGCGTGGTAAGCAATGCTGTTTTTAGTGCCAAATAGATACAGTATAGATTATTCACCGTCTGTAGTTGCTGTCACTGTTTTCCTGCCTTGTGTTAGTAACCATGATTTGAAATTCACACTAATGAATCATCCACTGTTGTTTCATTCCAGTTGATGCAACTTAAGTGTACACCTTCAGCACATCGTGATTATGAGTGTTAACAATCCATCTATTTGACTTTGTCTGTGGATTAACTGTTGGGCTTTGTATCAAGATAGTGCTAGTTTAATTTTTACATTGTGACTATTGTGACCATATTTTCTAAGAGTTCAGATCATAAAGATGAGGATGATTATAACACCAATGCCAGCATGACCTAGACATCCCAGAGGAAGAAGGTTAAATGACTGTTATTTTAATGAAAGATGGAAGGACTCATACAATTGAATTGGCCGGTAAATAATCAAACAGCATTTTGCACAGTATGTAGAAGAGAATTTTTAAAAATTGAAAAAAAAAAAAAAAAAGAATTTGCAATTGGACACGGTGGAGAAGATGTGAAGGCACATATGAAAACTGAATCTCACAGTCCTGGCATGAGACATACAAGTACTTCTAAATCAGTCAAAAGCTTTCTCGTCTTCCAAGAAGACACCAGTGCTTAGCAGGACATGGTCCCCACTGAGTTAGCCTGGGTATGTCACATAGACAAGCTGCATTGTCATATTGTTCTTGTGATCGCTCTATGAAACTGATTAAACTTGTATTTCCTGATTCACAGGTTGCCGTTAAAATGTCCTATGCCGTTAAAATGCCGTTAAAATGTCGAACAGAGGGGAAACTTGGGGTAACATGAGTTGCCCCCCTAGAGAGTAGAGCTAATTTTGTCAGGTCTGATGAACAACCATGCTTTCCATGGTAGATCAAGTGACCCCTCAAATCACAGCAACAAGATGATGTTCTCTCTGGCTTTTCAGTATTTGGACTTGGAAAATGGAGCTTCAAAGGATCTTCTTGTTTTTGATGAAGATTTTAATGAAACTGCAGAAAACGTAAAACAAAAGATTGTCTAAACACAAGCTATACTTCACTCATCTATCTGCATATTGGCAGACAATACAAATGTAAATATTGGCAAAATCCATTCAGTGTTTAAAGTCCTTACCAAAGAAAATGAAACGATCTCACCAGCTAAACATCCTGTCCACCCTGTCTACAACACTGGTGAAAAGGGGCGTGATTTTCTTCCCTATGATTTTGAAGCTTTCATAATGAAAGTTTTTGGTCACTTTCAGCTTCCTCAAAACAGGCAGAAGCACTTGAAATTTTTGAAGTTATAGAAATGGAAGGAGACAGCCTTTTTCGATACGTGCGTACAAAATGGCTGTCATTATTGCCAGCCACAGAAAAGATGTTAAAATGCTGGCCTGCTCTAAATCATATTTTCAAAGTATGAGACAAGAGGAATGTCCTTCTCTAATTTGGAACACTTCGAGGGTGAGAACGGAGAAAAGGATTACAGTAAAACAGAAATTTATATGCTGTTTCTCCACAGTTCTTTGGTAATCTATGAAGAGGTCACAGAGAGCCTAGAAAAGAATGACCTGATTTGTTTGATGTTATGTGTAGGATATGACAAAAGATCATACAAAGAAAAAAACTCAGTTTTTGGAAGTCGGTTTTTTGGAAATAGGGTGCTTCTGAACAACAACAAAAAATGTCACCACAGTACAGCCAAGTCAAATAGGTCTTTCTCAATTTCTTTACTAAAACTATAACTTACTTGGAATCCAGCTGCGATTTCACAAGTTTGAATTACCTCTGTGCCTTAAAACTACTTTCCCTGAGAAAAAGAAGTTTAACTTATGATGGCATCTAATTTGCTCTCTCATGTTTTAAAAACAATGGACATGAACCATCTCTATGATGAATTTATAAATGCAACGATCTGATTGACAAACTGCTGGCCTGTCAAAATAAGCATGTAGATACAGAGTGAAGGAACATTTTTGGAGAGCTGGAAACCAATTCCTATAAGTCTAAGATCCTGTTCTTGCTAGTTAAGTAAACTCTGAGATGTTCCACGCTGAAGTGCTTTCGCTGACATGGTGTTTAGTTTGATGTCTCCACATTGGACTGACAGCAGAACACTGTAATGTGGGCTTGATAAGAGCATAGCCACAAGTCAAACAGAATCTTACATTTGACTATATATTCAGTTACTACTATATAAAGGAAAAGAAGGTATCCTAAAGGCTCTAGGCAGTTCAGAGAAGTACTATTAGAAAAGGGAATAGCAGGACTAAAAATATCCTGTTATCGTAAGACAGAAAGAAACATGTCATTGTTATTTTTTATTAAATGCAGATATCTGTTTCTATTGTATTTTCATTATCCTTTCAAAAAGTCATATATTTATGTATTTTAAGAATATAGAATAAGATAATAAGATAGGAAAATTTAAATATCCAATAGAGAGTTTAAAAAGCTAAAATAAATAGCTATGTCAGAGGATAAGAAAAAACATAAAAATATTGTGAAATTTTTCTCCCATATATTATCTGTTTAGTTAGTCCTCCTATTAATTATTATTAACTGCCACTGTTAACTAGTCTTCCTTTTTGTTTAAATAATAGGATTTATATCAATGAAGGGTAAATCATATAAAATAACATACGATTTCAAATAAAAATGGATTTTTCATATTTTTATGTTAAAGTAATTATATATGTGTATCATGACTTGTTATGGATTATTTTGGGGGGTGGATTCTGGCATGGATGCACCCTGGGTTGGCGTTCTAAAAAGTTAGTCATCCTGTTTGTCACCAGTGTGCTTTTAATGAGCCTGTCTTGTTTTAAGGCAGGAAAGCAAATCGAATTCTCATTAATTGCCTTTTACCTGCTACAAATAATCCCTCACGTTGGCCATTGGCTGTAAAATAAGTCATCTTTGTCTTGTCCTTATTGATTACACATAAGAGTGGAGGCAGTGTTTCTAAAACCATTTGTATGTCATTTAGGAAACATTTTATGTCATTAAAAAATGTCATTTATTTGAGATTGGTTGTCTTCAGTTTTTTTTGTGTGCTAATTGAAAAAAGGGGAAAATATCAAGTTTTTAATTCTCTTAATGAGAAGCCAAAGTAGAATTGACAATTGTCCATATGTATCACTCATGTAATGCACATCACCTGCCTGCAATTTCTCTTAAAATATATTCCAAGTAGTTGGGAAATTAAACTTTTATTTTCGTGTTGTGGCCCTCACCTACCCTCTCTTAATAATCCATAAAGACTCTCTGTTCACCTTCTTTCTGATGTTCTAAGAGCCCTTGTGATGTGTTGCTTCTTTATTACCTAGTCCTTCTCACATGGAAACCCATCTTCTGCTTTCCCACCCTCACCTCCCATGTCACTGTGCTTAGGACAGAATATCCCCTTCCTTTAGCTTTTCTGTTCTTGTCTTACTCCTACCTGTATTTCCAGGTCTCATAAAAATGCCCTTTACTTCACACAACCCTTTCCAGACCATTTTCTATGTACTTTGATGTCTCACATGCCTTCCTACTCGCCTACCACCTTGTAGTGCTCTGTGAAGTTCCACATATGCTCTTGGATGGATTGTGAGGTATAGAGCATGCCTGTTCTCTCCTTGTGTCCCCAAGAAATACCTAGAACAGGGCTAGGCAGATTGTAATTGTTCAAGAAAGATGATGGATTAGTTCATATATATGATGGTTCATGCAAAATATGACATGGGGGTAGCCAAGTAATAATATCTCTTCTCATGGAAACATTGTCCATAATGTTTAACGGGATGTGAAAGAATAAGGCCTTGTTAAGATGGAGAAATGGGGGAGGGCAGAAAAAAATAATCATAATCCTGACTCCTGGGCTCAGGTTTTAGCTTGTGCTTTAACTTCTGGGTAGGGAGTTTACACTATGTAAAATACACACATATGCATGTGTACGCACACACACACACAGGGTTTAGCCTTGACATACATTTTTAATTTGATGCCAGTACTTTTTAGCAGCCTGGTTTAAAGTTGGAAAAATATCCACTCAGTGTCTAGTTGAGTTATGAGTTGAGAATGAATTTTACAACAAACCTCAGTGATTTTCCACCAGCCATACCAACCTAAAGACAATTTCTAATGACTTGGTGGCCATCGTATTGCAAAAGAAGCAGAACACAGACATGCTGCCTGTTTCGCTTAAATTTATGAAAACCCACTGAAAGGGGAATGTAGAAAGTAAATGATCCATGGTAAAGCATTGTGAATGAAGGCAGAAGTGCTGTGGTTAGCTGGGTTTCTCAATCCCTCAGATTCTCAAAGCCAAGAGAAAATTTATCCTCTTCCACTGAGACATAAACTAAACTCTTTTAGTCATTAATCTGCAAAGTTGATGCCTGCCATGGTCATTCATCAAACATTTTTGTGGAGTGAGTCTTGTGGGGCCTCTGGGGCATCCGCCTTTGAAATTCACAGCACTGTTTTGTCCCCTGAGGACAGAGTGACTTTCTCCCCTCATTGCACATCTGGAAGGGAAGTTTCTGCTTCTCCTCTTCCCTCGGCTGAGTCAGGGCCTGGAAGGGGCAGCCGCCTTTTATTGAATCGTGTGCTTGGACTGTAAGGTTCTGAATACTCGTCCCTGGGCTGTCGGGGGAGAAGAGAGAAGAGAAATACTGCAGTGGAGGCACTGTTTATAAGGCACTCTTTTTCCTGGATTACAGTTCACCACTGTAATCCAGTGGTGAAAAAGGACAATTACTGTTTGAGGTGATTTTTATAGAGGAAAGAGTCTCTACATTAACCATTGTGAGAAACGAGTAGAATCCTCGAGCTGCAAGTCTCAGTTATCTACAGATAAATCAGGGAATGGTTCTGGAATCTTGAGGTCTGATCTGAATTTACAACCATGTCTCCAGGCTCAGAGACAAACAGACAATTTGATGAGAATGGACGTTTCCTACTGAGAACGTGCCCCACGGGTGCTGGGATGTCTTCTGTCTCTCCAGTAACTGTGCCTGCTAATGCTTTGTCCTTAGCGGGAGGTCTCCTGAACCTTCCAGGCCTCCTGTGAATTGGCCCTGCTCCCTTCCCAGGCTCCTGTTCTCTGTCCCCAGATTGGCATCACACTCCAGATGCAGTGCCCACCTTCCTGTGGCTTGAGCACACTGTTGTCTTCTCCACATGGGGCTGTCCACCCTGACTAGCGTTCCCCGCCCTAAAATCTTTGTGAGATTGGCTTTTTTTTTTTTTTGTCATTGAGGTTTCAACTCTAGTGTCAAATCCTCAGAGAGGTATTCTCAGGCCACTCTATTTTTGTTTTTGTTTCGTTTTTTAATTTTTATTGAAGTGTAGTTGATTTACAAAGTTGCATTTAATTTCTGCTGCACAGCAAAGTGACTCAGTTATATATATATATATTATTTTTCATATTCTTTTCCATTATGGTTTATCACAGGATATTGAATATAGTTCCCTGTGCTATACAGTAGGACCTTGTTGTTTATCCATTCTGTATACAATAGTTTGCATCTGCTTATCCCAAACTCCCCATCCTCCCCCCTCCCCTCCACTGGCAACCACAAGTCTGTTCTCTATATCTGTGAGTCTGTTTTTGCTTGGTAGATATGTTCATTTTTGTCGTATTTTAGATTCCACATATAAATCATAGGGTATTTGTCTTTCTCTTTCTGTCTTAATTTGCTTAGTATGATAATATCTAGGTTCATCCATGTTGCTGCAAGTGGCATTATTTCATTCCTTTTAATGACTGAGTAGTATTCCGTTGTATTGAGATATATATGTATCACATCTTACTTATCCATTCATCTGTGGATGGACGTTTAAGTTGTTTCCATATCCTGGCTATTGTAAATAGTGCTGCTATGAACATAGGGGTGCGTGTATCTTTTCAAATTATAGTTTGGGTATATGTCCAGGAGTGGGGTTGCTGGGTCATATGGCAACTCTATTTTTAGTTTTTTAAGGAACCTCTATACTGTTCTCCATAGTGACTGTACTAATTTACATTCCCACCAACAGTGCAGGAGGGTTCTCTTTTCTCCACAGCCTCTCCAGCATTTGTTATTTGTAGACTTTTTAATGATGGCCACTCTGACTGGTGTGAGGTGATACCTCCTTGCAATTTTGATTTGCATGTCTCTGATAATTAGTGATGATGAGCATCTTTTCAAGAGGCCACTCACTGTAAAGCCAAACCCACCTACACACTAGTCACTTTCCATCAGTCTCAGTGTGTCCCTCCCTCTCTTCCTCCCTCCCTCCTTCCTTGCCTTCCTCCCCTTCATCCCTCCTCTTAGGTTTTTTCCTCTCCCACCACTACCTTCACTCAGTTGTAAACTCCAAAAGAGCAAAGCCCTGTGCATCTTGTTCACTGGGATGTATCTGTGGTGTTTGTTCACTCTTCTTTTGGAACGTATGGTTTCTTTGTTCTTTGGGTGTTTAGTTGAGGGTAGCATTATATTTACAGGAAATTTTGTTACTTTTCATATTTTAAAAAAACATACTTGGATCCATGTATTTTAGGTATAATTTACTCTTAGACATTTTCTCGTAATCAACTTATTTATTCACTTGATATTTCTTAAGTATTTACTATTCACTAAATACCTTGGCAAGATACAACAGATATCAGAAATGTTTCAGCCATCTGCATGATATCATTAAATGGAGAGAGACACATTTGGAAACAGATTATCATATTTTGTATCAAATGTTATATCCAGTTCTGTCTTTCTAGCTTCCCATTTTCTTTTTCTAACCAAACTTCTCCCACTCTTTACCCTCCAGTAAGGCTCCCTCTTCATCATCCCACCGCTGTAACTCATCTTTGCTTAGATGGTTACTTTATTCTTGAAGTGTCTTCCCTCTGCTGTTTTCTTGTTCACATTTTGTGCATCCTTTGAGGCATGTTCAGGAGTTTCCTCCCCACTATGGGCTCCATACCCCATTAGCTCTCATTGCTTCCCTAGAGCTCTACCTTTTAGCCTGTACAGTATGAGTCTTCTAAAATTGAGAGCTTTCTACTGATGATTCTTTTTGGATCTATATTTGTTCTATGTATGTTAATATTAAAAACCCAACTCAATTCTAACTTCTTTGAGAAAGTGAACAGGCTTAACAATTCTTCTAAGTCTCTGCCAGTATCATAGGTACTGTGGGGAATGTGGTAGCAGTCAATAAATTCTCACTGATTGATTGGTATCGAAATTGGCTTGTCAGTTCCAGATGGGGTGCTGAATGAGAGCAGGTCTGGTAAAAGACTCTTCAGCATTCAGCCTCCCTGTAGATCAAGTACAGGCAAAGCTTACGGTGAAAGGCGGTGAAAGGCAAAATTCCAATAGCACGACTATTATTAATCTACTTAAGCCATTAAGTGTTGTCCAGTATTAGATTGGACCGGAAATCCTGGTTTTCAACTCTTTCCTATTTGAATGCCCGAGAGGCTGTCAGCAAGAGGAAATGTGGAATTGGCTTTCAGTTGCCTGAGGAGAGGAGCTTAAATTCCTAGATTTATGGCTCTGCTTTACCTGAAAATTTTATTTTGCTTTTACTTTTATGTAGCAATTTAGTGTACTGTATTTCATTTGGTGCTCCTTAAACATTCTAAGGGAACTCTAAAAGTAAATATCAACCAATGGATACAGTAATGTTCATAGTGGTCTCTACTGAATGCTTCACCGCACGAGTGCAGCCTAGAAGCCCCCAAAAGGTATGATACTTTCAGAAGGGGTCTTAGAGTGAAGGAGGTAGAATTTCTAGTGTGAGTGGTCTGTTTGTAATCTCTGAACTCAATTATTCTGGCTTTTCTAATTCTAGTAGTAGAGGAAAAGACGGGCAGAGTGTAGAGTAGCAGGCTTGTGTCTTGGTTCCAATAACACGCCCTCTTGGGGTGCATGTGGCTGCTTCTCTTTGGCCTAAGTTTTAAGATGAACATATACACACTAATATATATATATATATATGATAGATAACCAACAAGGTCCTGCTGTATAGCACAGGGAACTCTACTCAATATTTGGTAATAACCTAGAAGGGAAAAGAATCTGGAAAAACTAGATACATATGTATGTATAAAGGAATCACTTTGCTGTCCACCAGAAACTAACAAAATGTTGTAAACCAATTCTATGTCAATATAAATAAATAAATATACAAATGAATAAATAGGTTGAACTAAATATCCTCAGAAACACCTACTACCTCTAAACTCTAGTACATTGACCACTATTAAGACAATAAAAGTGTACTTAGATATCCAAAGACTACTCGAGCCAAGAGGAAATTTTATGTCAGTGTCGCTAAAAATGCCCCGCACTTCTAGGAAGGCCCCACGGTCTTCTTTCCATTGAGTTTCCTGGTCTCTCTAAAGTGGACTCTCTCTCTGTCTCTCCATAGCACTCATTTCCTTCTCCATTCATTTGCCTTTCATTGGAATTATTTACTGTGTATACATTTCATTTTCCTCCATTGACTTTAAGCTAGAATTGAGCAGGAACCATGCCTTATACTTTGTAATGTCTCCAGAGGGCCCATGGAAAGTGCTCAGTAAATTCTTGCTGCTACCAGTGCACCTTAGCTGACTCTTCCTGCCTCTGGTGAATTTTACTCCAGCAAGAGTGCCACAAAAGAACTCCAAACAAAGGAGACAAAATCTAGAGGGACTGTGGACACTTAATTAGAACTCTCAAATGGGAAAATTCTTCCAGTTCGGTCAGCGAACTGGAAGATTCGAAAATTATTTTGAATGATTTTATCAATTTGTTATCTCTTCCTGTTGTTGAAACAAGTGTTTGTTTATACGTTAACCTCCTCTAAACTCAACAAGTTTAGGGTCGTCTTAAGGATAGAGACTATATGTTATTCTCCTTTATGTTCTCAGCCTTAGTTGGGTTACAAAGTGAATGCTCAGTAAATACTTATTGAAACAGCATATATGAGTGAGTGATCTTCAGGGCCAAAGCTAGTAATTCTGTTAAGGAAAATATTTAGACCCTGTGACCCCACACTTACAAGTTGCCAATGCTGCTCACCCATTTTAAGGTAATATTCACTAATGGGTCCATCTTCTATACTGGGAAGATTTTTAGACTAAATAAAACGTGTGATTACAAAGATCTATAACTTGATGCTTTTACACTGGTTACCCTAGGAATAGTTTCTCAGAAGATAAAATGTAGTTGCTATTCAGTTTCCTTTGGCAGCCTTGATCTTGATGGAGGAACATGTCTTAATACTTGTAAGAAGACAGGATGGTTTAATTAATACTATCTGACACTCCATATCTGAGATTTGGGATAGACTGTGTATAGGGTCAATGTCCTAATTTGTCAAAAATGTTAAAGCAGTATCAAACTTCCATAAAATAAATTATTCATATATTTTGTAAGATAAAAATGCCTTTTTTCGGGCTTCCCTGGTGGCGCAGTGGTTGAGAGTCCGCCTGCCGATGCAGGGGATACGGGTTCGTGCCCCGGTCCGGGAAGATCCCACATGCCGCGGAGCGGCTGGGCCCGTGAGCCATGGCCGCTGGGCCTGCGCGTCTGGAGCCTGTGCTCCGCGGCGGGAGAGGCCGCATTGGTGAGAGGCCCGCATACCGCAAAAAAAAAAAAAAAAAAAAAAAAAAATGCCTTTTTTCTATATCTATAACGTTATAAGCGAAAGTAAGACAAACGGCAAGCTAGGATATAATATGTAAAATTATAATTAAAGATTTAATCCCCTTAGAGTAGGAAGAGCTTTTACAAGTTCTACCAAAACATCCTGCAGACAAAAAGGGATTAAAGAGTTAACTAGGCAATATTAGATGTGCAGTTGAACACAGAAAATTCAAACTTACTAGCAATGAAATATTTGTAAATAAAAAATATTTGGAGTTAAAAATAGTAATACTTGTTGAATATTAGAGTATGATCATACTATCTTTCTTATTTCTTCCTTACAGAAGATATTTCACTACTTCTGAAAATCAATTTTGTAGTTTTTATTGTAAATATGAAATATTTACTATATTGTCTTGATTACTATAGCTTTATAATAAGTCTTGAAGTTGAATAGTGTCAGTCCTCCAACTTTGTTGTTCTTCAGTAGTGTGTTGGCTCTTCTGGGTCTTTTGATTCTCCATATAAACTTCAGAATCATTTTGTTGATATCCACAAGATAACTTGCGTAACTTACTGGGATTTTGATTGGAATTGCACTGAATCTCCAGATCAAGTTGGGAAAAATTGACATCTTGACAATAATGAATCTTCCTATCCATGAACATGGAATAGCTCTCCAGTTATTTAGCTCCTCTTTGATTTCATTCATCAGAGATTTGTAGTTTTATTCTTATAGATCTTGTACATATTTTGTAGAATTTACACCTAAGTATTTCATTTACTGAGTGCTAATGTAAATGGTATTGTGTGTATGTATTTGTTTTTTAATTGAAGCATAGTTGATTTACAATATTATATTTCAGGTACACAACATAGTGATTCAATATTTTATAGGCTATACTCCATTTAAAGTTATTATAAAATATTGGCTATATTCCCTGTGGTATTGTTTTTAACTTCAAATTCTATTTGTTCATTTTTGGTATATAGGAAAGCAATGGACTTCTGTATATTAACCTTGTATCCTGCACCCTTGCTATGATTGCTTATTAGTTCCAGGAGTTTTTTTTTTGTTGTTGATTCTCTAAGAGTTTCTACGTAGACTATCGTGGCATCTATGAACAAAGATACTTTTATATTTCTCTTCCTAATTTATACATTTTATTTCCTTTTTTTGCCTTATTCTGTTAGTAAGGACTTCCAGTAAGATGTTGAAAAGGAGTGGTGAGAAGGGACATCCTTGCCTTATATTTCATGTTAGTGGGAAAGTTTGAGTTTCTCACCATTAAATATGATGTTGAAAGTAATTCTTCATTGTTTATATTAAGGAAAATTGAAAACACCCTAAATATCTAACAATAGGTGAAATGGTTAAAAGTGTGGTATATTCAGATGATAGCCTATTCAGTTTTTAAAGATTAATATGAAATTATGCTTATGGTATTATAGGTAGGAACAAAGTATGATGAAAACTCAATAGAACATCTCAATTTAATGAACACACCCAAGACTTGGAGGAAGTTCTCTAAAATATCAGCAGTGGTTCTCATTGTGTCGTAAGACAGACTATGAGTGATTTTATGGTTGGGCTAAATATCATTATTCTGTCATCTTGTTTGTTTCACTGATAGGCAGACTGTGTGTCAGAGCGCTGGAGATCTAGTTGATTTGAAGGAGTTCATTAGTTCTTTGAACAAAAAATTTAGTGTATATTGTGAGATTGGTACTGTGCGAGACCCTGAAACACAGAGCTTACAGAATCTAATGAGGGCTACAGATAGGTAAGTAGACATTTATGGTATAAGTATTTTACTCAGTGCTATAATAATATAATGAGAATAATGATGATGATAATGATGATGACCAAGTAAATAGAAACCACTTACATAGCTGTTCTAGTTTCTATTTCTACATAACAAATTACACCAAAACGTTAGTGACTGCACAGCCATTTTATTATGATCCATGGAGTCTGTGGCTCAGGGATTCAGACAGGATAAGGGGATGATTTTTCTCTCCCCCACGATGTTTGCAGCCTTAGCTGGGAAGATTTGAATGCTGGGGATGAATTGCCTGGATATTGGAATTATTTGGACGCTTACGCTCATACACCCATATGGCCGCGCCTGGGCTTGGGGGACCCCACAGACCAGGGTTTCCGACTGAAGTACCTACATCTTATAGCTTCCTCGTGGTATCACAGCCTAAGGGCCGTTGGACTTACATGCTGTTCCGGACTCCAAGCCCAAGTTGACTGTTGTTCCAGTCAACAAGGTTGAAGCTAAATCAGAAGTGTTTGTGAGTTAGCCTTGGAAGTCAGGCACATTCTTGACTCTAGGATCCTGCTCCAACTCAGTGGCCAGTGTCCATTCTGATTGGTCCGGCCCCCTGCCTACTAATTGTTAAGTCTTTTTATGCTACCCCTGGATGGTAGTACCACTCACTGACATGTACCAACACGGAGAAGATTTTCAGGAACTATGAAAGCAGTTCAGAAGAGGTGATGAGTTCCATTTTAAGGCCTGTTTGCATATTCCTGTGGAGACAGTTAGTATTCTTGGCTCTAGAGAAAGACATTTAGGAATTTTTGACATATGATGGTCCTAGAATCCAAGAAGTTACCATCCAGAGGAAACGCTTTTTCTCTGCAGTGACTCCATTCTTTGATAAAGTTATCCACAAATTGCCAACTATGAAGAGGAATAAAACCCCTAAACAGTATCCTGTAGAGGTCATCTGTACTGGAGATGCGTATTGGCAGAATGTCACACAACCCCCAGAATTTCAGGAAGCTAGGGGTCTGGGAAGGAGCATTCTTCTTTCACTACAGCAACTTAAGCTTATTCCAGAGAAGGTGGTTGTTCACTTGCTCCTTGAGTGCTGTTAACTGCAGACGAAGAGTCTGGTCATACGCCATCCTCTCCATCATGAGCAGCCTACAGTTTTACTAGAAGCTGATGGGGCTTTAAATTTCTTTCCTTCTTCCTCTGCTTTGTGGAAGACCAGAAGTGATGTCAGTGTTTCTGCCTGCAGGATAAGTAAGGATATCCTACTATGTATTTTACTGGCAATCCTGGTAGCATTTTCTCCATTGGTGGTTTATGTGTAATAGAGACCAAACTGCAATTTTCTGACCTGCCAAGATCCATTATGTCTGGTAAATATAGTTTATGCTTGACAGGATCCACACTTAGGGTGGAAAGCCATGCAAATTAAACTAAGGTTTAGGCTAATTTTTGGTAGTGAAAATTATTCTCCCTTGGTGACCTTATTCAGCATGGAATAAAACAACCAGAAAGCTATTCATGTGGTCCAGTCTTCTTTCTTTAATCCAAATAATAAAAGCCTTGGGATAAGCCCAGCTCCTATTCTCATCGCTCTCCTGTCTTTCATGGAGCCTAAGCTTATATGGTTGTAAGAAGCTTTTCATGTGAATAGATACGAGGTCAGGTAATAAAATATTTTCTTCAGAATAAATGCTCTTGGTCTGATTTGAGATCTTTGCAAATTCCATCTGTGGGTTTATAGAGTCTATACCACCACCAAGTCTTGGTACTTTGGCACAAATGATATTTAAAAAAAAATTTTTCTCCATCATCTCGGTTATTAAAGTTAGTCTTACGTCAGAATGATGTCTCATTGTTGACAGTTGGAGTATTGACGGGGAACTCTAGTAATATTGATAAGTTAGGAGCAAACTCAGTTGATTGTTTAGTATATTTAACAGCCCATTCTGGTGATGACTTGTATTAATATATCTAGTTCATATAGCTTGGTCTCCAATATTGTTTTGATATCCCATCTTCACTCACAGTAGAAAAGAAAAGGCAACCTTAACTACCCCACTTTATGGTTGAGAAATTGGAAGACTCTTTAGGTCAGGGTAACAGACTTGTCCTAGGTGATGGCTCTCGAATTTTCTGGGACAGAAGATCACACAGGCCATACCCTCCTTAGAATTGCCATTTAGAGCCCAGCACAGCCAGAATTAATAGGGTGTTACTGGGTGTGATGCAACAGCAAGGACATGATATTTTATTTTAATTTAAAAAGGCATTCTCAGAAACTGAACTTTAAAAAATGCCACTTGTAGATGCGGACACTCAAGGAGACAGAGTTCCAGGCCATTGGGAGATTCTAATCCATTCTCTGAGAATCTGCCTTTGGGGAGCTGAAGGAAAGCAGGCAAGTGGAACCTAAGAACCCAAATGTCTTGGATCACTCTCATCTCCCTGCAAAGGACAAGATTCTTCTGTTTTTCATGGACAATCCTATTTTGTCAGCCATTAAAAAAGTGTTACACAAAGATGAAAATCGACCTTACAAAGATTCTTCACAGGCATCGTTGGAGGAGAATGTGTATTCTGTCTAAGGGTTGAGAATCTTGCTTTGGTTTATTCACACTGGGGTTGGACGACAGCCAGTTGGGGCTTCTTGGATGAAGACCTTGTGTTAGTTCTGAGTCAGCTCACCCAGCTTTATTGTGGACAGCTATGAAAGGATATTCCAGGAAAGAGACTGGTGTTTTTGACCGAGCATGGGGGAGGCATGTGTAACTCTTCACAACAAACTGAAAGGAGGTTTACCACCACCACTACTATCACCACCCCACCTCCTCCGCTACTGTTATTATTGTTAATTTCAGGAAGGGAGGGTGTCTTGTCAACCTTAATCTGCTCTCTTGTTGTGTTTAGTGATTGGTTGGATGAGAGTGTGCGGAGGCATGTATTAATCACTGGAAGGGCTTGAAGGCCTAATCTCCCCAAGGGCTTTCTCCCATTGTCATCTCCTGAGAGGTGTTAGGCATTACCCGCCCGGCATATAAAATAAAGTAAAATTCAAATCAAACAATGAAAGAGATGCGATTTGTCTCTTTTCTGCCTTCTTTTGGGCTTAATTCCCAGAAAGAGAGCAAATCGAAGAAGAGAAGTGGGTTTTTGAGTTCCAGTCATGCTACTTCTAAATCTTCACTGAAACAGAGAGTTTCAGTGGAGAGTTGAGAAGTAGGGGCACGTCCCTCTGACCTTGAAAAGGGGAATAGGTCCGCGTCAATGAGGTTAAATAAAGCACCACAGAAGATAACTACAGGAGGAGCAAGCAAGTGCAATCCCTTCTGGGGTGAAGTGCGATCAACCTGAATGAATGAATGAAACCGTGTGTCTGGTCCATGATCAGCTCCAAACCTTCAGCACTCCTGCTCAATTATGCCACCTCACTGTATCCTTGACTGGCTCTCATAATTGCCTTGTTATTGCTGCTTTTTAAAAAAGTGTAATATGCATCTTTGGATTCACAGCTCCTCTGTCTCAGCCAGAACTTCTCCTGTAGTTTCTTTAGCGGGCGCATGTAGTCATTGTCCCTCTGCCCATTCAACATGGGTGATCAGGATGGGGATGAAATGCAGACTTGGCTCATTGGAGGGCAGCTTTGGCTTCACCTGTCTGCCACAAATGCTGTCACCTTATAACACTCACAGTAGTTGCTAATGAGTACATTTCAGTTCATCCCCAAAAGTGTGCTGCTTCCATACCACGTGAGTTAGTCACTTGTGCTCTTTTGCTTTTATGTTCTTTTCTTTCCTTTTCTCTGGTGTGTGTTCAGATCATATGCCCATACTTTTGCCACTTGTTCTAAGACTTACATTAGATTATTCTAGCTAGATTGTCAAATTCTTTGGAAACTATTTGTAGGTCTAAATCTAGTTTAGTGCCTGGTAAACGGTAATTAGTCATCACATGAATGAATGAGTGTTTTCCAACACTTACAGGCAGTCAAGGAATCATCTTATTCCTTAAACAGTGTGAAAAGATGATGTTTAATGGAACTGGTGGGAATAAAATATACACCACAGAACTGTAAGAGCATCATTCAAGAATAGCACCAACAGCATTTTATTTTTATTGTATTTTGTGGGCTGCCTAATACAAAAAATTCCTTGTGAAAAGAGAAAATTAGAACTCAGTTGGTAGATTGGGTTGATGAGTCAGTTGTTTCTTCCCCGAAACTCATGGGCATTTCTGATTGAAGAGGTTTCTGAAAGCTGTCACGTTTGAACATCTAGAAAAAGAGGGCATTCCACACTCCTTGTGTCTTGATTAACAGGTCCTCCAATTTGTGTCCTTCTTCCTAATTGATTATTAGCCTTTTGTGGGGGAACCACTGGAGAATAGTATGGCTGTGAATATACAAAACAAGAGCACTGCTAGATATATGGCTTTTGAGTATTTTTTTACTCAATCGACCTGCTTTTCAGGCAAATGTAATCCCAACTTGTCTTGCTTTCAAGATTAGATAAGGAAACAAAATCAGTTTGGGTTTCCTGTTCCAGATAATTCAAACAAAACCAGAACCACTGCATGGCGGGGCAGCGGTGGGGAGCAGAAGTAAGGACACCATTTATTCTTTGTCTCCGCTTTTCCCTGGGGAGGTATTGGCACCCAAACATTCAGCAGTGGGAAGACATTTGGAAAGCAGCCTAGCCAAAGGATCTGCGGTAATCGAGAGTCATAAATCAGATATGAGAGGGAGAGACCATATGGTAGGGGAGGAAAGTGACAGTGCAATTCTTTCAGCTGTAGCTGTTCAGATGCGGTCCCTTACCCAGTAGAGTAAGGAACTCCATCCCACCCTTTTCTACTCCCCCACTGAACCTTCAAGAATGTCAGATGAAATATCGTGCTTTTTTCTAAACACTTCTGAACCAGCAAGATGTCAGTGACCTGGAGGGGATTCGGGTGAGAGCCAAAGAAATGATTAAAGAGCTGGGGATGCCAATGATCCAGTGGGCGTTTCCTCTCTGCACCTCTAGACCTGACTTATGAGAAGACAGTCAAATAACTAGATGTGTGTTGTTTGGCCCAGGGCAGACAAGAAGGTACGGGCTAAGTTGTCTCCAGTTGAGTTGCCAACAGCCGATAAATTAGTGTGTCTTTTCCCCTCCATGTGGACTGTCAGTATGTATATATTTTAAAGTTTTATTGAAAATAGTTGCCTCAGATTTATTTGTACTCATTTCTCAGAGAGCCTGAGTCATAGCAGACTCTCTCTGCTCCAGGCCCCCATGAGTTTTCAAGTGGCCTCCGCGGCCCCACACAACTCTACTTTACCCAGGGAAAGTGCCTCTGGAGACAGAGACGGGCCGCCTCTTTTTTCCCGACTTGTCCGGACATCAAGAGGGCAAGACTGAAATCTCTTTCACTGGAGACACGTCACCTCCCATGCTTATTTCTGGTTCCCCTTTTGGGTGTGTGGGCAAAATCATTTTATCAAACCGTCTCTCAGGGAGCCGATGGGAAATCTGTCTTTCCCATTAGTCACCAGAAAGTGACCCAGGCAGCAGTGGAGGGAATTGGTCAAGCTATTGCAACCAGTGAGACCAGAGTGCTTTACTCAGCGGTCACAGGGGCCCAGGCAGCTCCCTGGGAGACCTGAAGCCAATGAAGCCCCTGTTTTTATTGGCCACCCCCGTCTCTTAGGCTGGGATCCTTCATGCTGAGCTTCAAATCCAGTGAAGGTGGTGGAGTTGTGTGTCCAGCCAGGGAAGAGGGGCAGGGGCCGCTAGCATTGGGAGTCTTAGTACCTTGCCCTTGACACTCCATATTCATGTTTGTTTAATTTTGTAAGTTTGTGGGGGAAAGATGAAATAATAAGGTCAACTGACCACTCCATAAATTGTTTCTGAAGTTTGGCTTGACATAAAGTCTACCTTCCCAAGCCACACAGCATAATTTATTTTACGACTTCCTCTCAGCATCAGGTCCAGGCTAACCGTGAGTTTAGAGGCTGTGCCTTTGCTTCCTGGTGCTGGTGGTCACAGTGTGTCCTTTCTTGGCAGTGGCCATGGGCCCAGCAAAACAGACCTCTGAAAGGCAAACGGATTAATCATTCTGAAGGCGTGCTCGCCTCAGCAGTTGCCCTGCAGGATGTCTGAGAACCAGAGAGGGGAGACTGTTGTAGTTCACAAATAGCAGAGAGAGATGTCCGAAGACTCACAAAAAGAAGGGAGGGGGAAAAAAAAAGAATGAAGACTTTTAAATTGTACATGCTAGAGTCTTCACTAAACCGGAGAGTATTCCAAAGAAATATATCGCCACTCCTCTAACAGAAACTGTGATGAGTCCAACCTTTTTATTACAATCAGGTTTTCTCTAAATATATTATGCCCCTCAGGTCAAAATGATTTACTTCTCTATTTTGGGACATCTGAGTTCTATTCTGCCGTTGCCAGGATGTTTTCAACTGTGCCAAAACTGAGCAGGTCTGCGGTTCCTTTGTAACATCAAAATGGAGACATTTATCATTGAGATTTATCATGGGCCAGCCTGCCAGATGGTTTGGGTATTTTAAAGGTGAACTGCACGGGCCTTGATTAGCTCATGTGGACTTCTAGCTAAAGACATCTCTATCAGTTGCTCAGTGAAAAGACACTGGATTCCCCTCCACCCAACCCCTCCCTCTGTTTTTCTAGTAAAATGCGGAAAATATTAATGTAATGGCAGATGTGGCGTAGATTGTCATTTCAGGAAGAAAACCAAGCCATAACCAATTCCACTGATTGCATTCTAATTATAATGTGACCTCCTGTTGCTTTGCATAGAGGCAGTATTCATTTCAGTACACCACTGTAAAACTTGCCGAGTCAACGACCCTCAAAGGGGCAATTGTAAGATTTAAGCTTGGATTTTTTTGCTCATACCAAAGACCTTTATTCTGCCAAGTCTCTGCTGATTGGACCAGAAAGAATGCATTTGATTGTATAGACTAAACTTATTGGGAACAGAACTTTTGTGCTTTGAAATGCTTTTCATTCAAATTACATTCAGACATTCAATCAACATTGATTGTGATATGGATTGGCAATGGGGAATGCCTTGGGTTTTTGGTCTGGCTTGAAAGTTTGCTCAGCTCCTCACTAGATAACTGCAACCAAGAAGCCAGCTGAGGTTCTTTAACCTTAAACTTGAGTTTCCCACAAGAGGAGAGTTTCTCTACAAAGACCAGGGTTTTCTTGTTCCCATCTAATTCAGTATTCCAAGATCATTTCTTTAGTTGGAGATTTTGTGTCTTCAAGGGCTTCCAAATTTAATTAATCTCTGGGAGCTATGGGGTATGTGTGCACACTGTTGTTTGTATTAAATGAAATGTGTCCTTGACTTTGTACATGAAAAGCTGGGGGAATCCATCTTAGACTCATATTCTAGGGTCATGGATTTTGTATGGTGGGAAGAAGTAAGCACTGGGTGAGGATTCGGGAAGCAAAGATTCTAGTCTTAAATGCTGTCTGTATAACCTAGGGCAAGCCTCAGTTTTCTCATCTGCAAAGTGAAATAGCTGGTCCTGAGGTTCCATTCATAATATAGGTGATTTGAAATACTAAGAAGCAGTGTAAAATTATTCCTCTTATCATTATTACTTACAAGTCAGTGTAGACATGTGTGTTTGTTGGGACCTTTTGCCTGGAGCTAGACCCCTCTCTTCCTCTGGAAAACTCCCGGCAAGATCAGTGGTCCAATCAGTTGGCTCTTGGCAGACTTCACAGACACAGTCAAGTTTTTGTTTTGACTTGGAGGTTCTCTTAAGGCCCTTCCGGACTCCAGCCCGGAAGTGAGGCTGAAATTCAGGCAAGAGGAGCAGAGTCGCCAGGTATCCCTCGTTCCAAGCTGATGAAATAGTTCGAGATTGCTCCATCCTCTTCATCCAATCACATGCCATCAGCTGTCACCTGTGTGCAGGTGACTCTCAAATATAGATTTACAGCCTCAGTAGCTTTCTTGAAACTCAGCACTTCCGAGTATATGCTCACCTTGGATGGTGTTCTAGAAGCTCACTTCAATACATTCCCTGTTTTCCCACCAGGACAAACACAACTGGCCTCTCCGCCTCTATTTTCTCTTTATGTTAACTATTCCTGTAATTCTAATTTGAGTTCAAAACCTTGGCGTCTTCTTTTACTTTCTTCCTCTCCCTTACCACCCACCTAGAACTCATTGCCAGGACCTGTGGGCTGTCATTCCTACCCCTGAAAATGCCCTTGAAAATACCCATTCTTCCTAAAGTTACTCCTTTCTCTTTGGGTCTGATTCTTTCCCTCCTGGCCTAATAGTCTCTTAGATGGTTTCTTCACCTTTGGTCTCTGCAGCAGTTCATTCTGTTCTACCCCAGGATGGCAGGCAACTTTTCAGATGGCCCTGATGATACCAGCTTCCCGGTATTCCCACTTCTTGTGAAATTCCCTCACCTTGTGTGTAGGCATGGTCTGTGACATGCTTGTAACCAATGGATTATGGAAATGGTGATGGGCTGTCACTCCCATGCCTAGGCTACCTAAGACTGTGACTTCTGACTTCCTGGAGGACTCTTTTGCCTTGATGAAGCAAGATGCCATGCTGGAGAGACCTACATGGCAAGCAGCTGGGGGGTGGTCTCTGGTCAACAGTGAGGAGCTGTGGCCCTCCATCCACAAGGAATTGCCTCCTGCCAACAACCGTGTGAGCTTGGAAGCTTCCCCAGTTGAGCCTCAGATGAGACCCCAGCCCTGGCTCATACCTTGAGGGCAACCTTGTGAGATACCTGAAGCAGAAAGGAGAACCCAGCTAAAGTGTAACCATATTGCTGACTCGAAGAAACTGTGAGGCAATAAATATGTGTTGTTAGAAGCTTTGTGGTAGTTTGTTACACAGTAAAAGATAACTATTATACCAGGGCATTACCACCTGACGATGCCAATTCTTCCCTCACAAATACTAAATGGCTCCAGGATTCTCTATATTTGGTCCTGAACTACCTATCCAAGCTACTTCCTGACCCTCCTTCTTGAGAACTCTGAGCTCTGTTCTGTACATAATTCCGGCTTCCTACCTTTTACCCTGTGCTGACATTGTGATCATTTTCTGGGTTCTTTTTATGACTAAATCCCATATCTTTTTAAAAGGCCCACTCAAATGCCACCTCTTTCATAAAACCTTTTGTGATCCCTGAAGCTATGTAGATCTCTGAGCTGCCATCGTTCTGTACCTTGGGTCACTTTCCATTTTTTACCTCATAGAGGAGTTGTTTGTGGGCATTATCTTAGCTCTGCTACTGGATTGCAGATTTGATGAAGGAGGCTGCTCCTGATTTATCTGCTCATGTCCTTAGAGGTCCCAGTATAATGACTTGTGGATGGTATGCTCTCAAGGAAGAGTTACTCATTCATGAAAAGCAAGCCAGTTTGCCCAGAAGATAGGTAAAATAGGAGTGGCTTGTGGAATTACTGGTTTATTTACTTGCTTATGCTTTCATGCATTCTTTCACTCTCTACAGCATGCCAGGCAGTATCCCCAGTATCCTGGGGGCAAGACTAGACTCATTGGCCCTGTGCTTGAGGTTTAATGTTCTGTGGTTGCCATTTTGAGATTTTTAAAATAATTTTGTCTTTGGATCTGTATTTTTTAAGTGCAGTCCCGTAGGACAGTGGGGTATGTGCTGGAGGCTCAGAGTCCTCCCATGCCCCCTGGCCTCCCTGGAACAGGTTCTTAACCACCCATTCCCCTTAACTCCGACCCTGAAGGGGCCCTGGGCACAGACACAGTGAGAGACATGGTTAGATGTGTGTACCCTGCACACCATGTCACCGGGTGAGGACTCTGGACACCTGCAGTGGGGTGGGGATGGGGTCTGTACTTTCCCCACGGTCAAAACATGATATGAAGTAGCAAGTAAAAAACACATGTTGAAAGGTGACCATATGTGAGTGGGTTTATCTCTGGGCTTTCTATCCTGTTCCATTGATCTGTCTTTCTGTTTTTGTGCCAGTACCATACTGTCTTGATTACTGGAGCTTTGTAGTATAGTCTGAAGTCAGGGAGCCTGATTCCTCCAGCTCCGTTTTTCGTTCTCAAGATTGCTTTGGCTATTCGGGTTCTTTTGTGTTCCCATACAAATTGTGAATCTTTTTGTTCTAGTTCTGTGAAAAATGCCAGTGGTAGTTTCATAGGGATTGCATTGAATCTGTAGATTGCTTTGGGTAGTAGAGTCATTTTCACAATGTTGATTCTTCCAATCCAAGAACATGGTATATCTCTCCATCTATTTGTATCATCTTTAATTTCTTTCATCAGTGTCTTATAATTTTCTGCATACAGGTCTTTTGTCTCCTTAGGTAGGTTTATTCCTAGATATTTTATTCTTTTTGTTGCAATGGTAAATGGGAGTGTTTTCTTGATTTCACTTTCAGATTTTTCATCATTAGTGTATAGGAATGCCAGAGATTTCTGTGCACTAATTTTGTATCCTGCTACTTTACCAAATTCATTGATTAGCTCCAGTAGTTTTCTGGTAGCATCTTTAGGATTCTCTATTTAGAGTATCATGTCATCTGCAAACAGTGACAGCTTTACTTCTTCTTTTCCGATTTGGACCACAGAGGAAAAGAGAAAGAAAACTTCTGTTGCTTCTTGAACAAGGAGACCCACAATTTTATTTGTCATGACTCCTGCGAATTAGGTAGCTGGCCCTAGTTTATTGAAAAACCAGACAGGCAGGAGTCCATTTCTAGCAGCAGCAACAGACAATGGCTAGTAAACAAGATGACTTCAGAGAGTCTTACGTGCTGTGAAGAGAATAAAATAAGGTGATGTCTGGCGAGTACCTGAGTGTGGTGTAGGGAGCCTCTTCCCTTGAAGAAGATGTTTAGGGAATCCTCCAGGGGAAGGTGGCATCTGATCTGATATATGAAGGAGGAAAAGGGTTAGGCCAAGTGAGGAATATGGGGCAGGTTCCAGCAGAGGAAAGTGCTAGATCAAAATCCTTGGGTCTGGAACAAGCTTGGAATGGTCAAGGGCTAGACGCAAAAGCCAGTGCAGGAGATGCCTCATGACTACGGGGGAGAGGAGATGGGGTGAGTTTACAAAGGTAGGATGCAGCTGAGTCCTTTATTGCCTTGCTGGCCATGGTGAGGAGAGGTTCCCCCTGAGCCTGCCCAGGTCTGTGGTCCTGTATTTTCTCACCGAAGAATCACTAAGGAAGGGTTTATTACAGTGGGCATTTCCTGCAGTCTTTACCTTAATTTAATTTTTTCTCCTGTATCAACATGGCCATCTTAGATTCTTTAAAATAGAGACATTTTCCACAAAGATATGTAACTCAGAAAGGATGTAAATAATCATATGTGGGCCAAGGAATTTGAAGTTCTTAGAGAAGGCTTTGCAAATGAAACTCTAGTTTCGTTCTCCACAGAACCTCAAGGACTGTCACATTTGTTCCAGAGGTCACACACTGGCACCTCATAGCCCAAATCTAGCAACCAGAAGTGTTTTATCTGCTCTGCAAGTTGCTTAACCAAACTGGGGTGCCCCTGCAAGGGCTCTGTTGTCCCCTGATGCTCTGTCCTCATTTCTCCTATTGTCTCCTGCTTGCTCTTCCCTTCATGCCTGGACTCATCTTTTTGATTGTTTCTCATTAAAACATGACACTCCACAGTATACTGCAGACCTAGGAATGTTGGTGTATAGCAGGACCATGGAGCCAAATATCCATAAGAATTGAAGCCCCTGGGATAGTTCCTCCTTATCCCCTTTGGCAGCCTCTTCTCTTCACGGAGCTTGGAAGTCAGAGGTGGGGAAAGGCAGGTGAGAGGGCCAAGAGTTCCTGTGTCCTTGGGCCCACCTGTCTGCTGCTCCACATAAATGATACTCTGGGAGGCCCTCGAGGGCCAGTGGTGCATCCCTGGCTGGCTACCTGAAGGCTGTTCCTTTAAAGACTTGGGACTTTGGCTGAGCAGGAAATTAAGTTATTTTGTTATTTTTCCTTGATAATGCTAAAATTATTAATCTTTTAAGATAAGTACTGTTCAGAGCATAATGAGCTAGAGTTGTTGATAATTATAATTTTGAAGAGTTTGAGCTTGCTGTCAGCCAAGTAATTAAAGGGGTGGGACCAGGGTTCTACTTCGTTCTTGATGGTTGGGCTTCTTAAGAACTCTTCTCCGCGTGACAAAAGCACCCTCATTCTGGGCCTGTGCTGCCATGAAGGGCTTAGTTAAATCAAGGGAAGTAGTCCACTGTCTTGTGAAGAGGTCTCTTTGCCTGATTTTCCCCCTGGCCTTCTGTCTTTTTCCTATAATGCTCCCGTTGTTTTGGAAAAGCTGGGCACCCTGACAGATCCTACTCTCCACTGATTAAACAGAGCCTGGGGGTCTGGTCACGCAGCCCAGGGAAGAGGCTCCACTTCTTTCCTTCTTCAGCAACTGCCCCCTACACCCCTTTGCCCATGAGCCACCATTTTTTATAAACTTCTTGTGTATACTAGCGCAGGACTAAAAAAATTGAATGAAAAGAAAAGAGGAAGAGAAAATGGAAAACTAATGATTCAAGAAATCACATAGCACGAGATAATTCTATTTTGAAATCATAGCAGTGGCACCCAGAGGCGGACACTCCCCAAATTACTAGTGAAAATCCTTTGATGTAGCCAGTTGTAAGAAAGCCCAAGGCGCTTTTTTATTATTATTATAAGAATGCCTCACATTCCCCAAAAGAAGCATTTAGCAGCTAATTTTTAAATGTCCATATGTGAAGCAAGCTTAAAAAAAAAAAAAGTCTAAAAATCTCTAATCCTAAATGTGCTTATTTGATTGCTGACTTTTTCTTAAAATAAAAGCCAGGCTCTTACATCGGCATTTGAAGTCCTGGGAGACCTCTCCGACCTCACCTGTCCCCCCCCCCCCGCACCCTCCCCACCCCTACCCCCCCCTTCTCCCCTCACTCACTCTCTTGTAGCCCTCTGTCCTCCTTGCTGTCAGAAGCATACTGGGGAACTCATGCTCCTTGCTCAGCCCAGGCCATGCTGAATTCCCTGCCTGGATCTCTTGCCTGGATATCTGGGGGCTAAGTCCCGCCCTTCCTTCAGGTATTTCTTCCTAAGTCTCTTTACCTTACCATGGCATATGAAACCACAACTTCCTACCTTAGTCATGGTAAAAGGGACTTTGCAGGAGTAATTAAGTTAAGGATCCTGAGACGGGGAGGTTATCCTTGAGTAGCAGGTGGGCCCAGCGGGGCCTTTATAAGGATCTTTGTAAGAAGGGGGCAGCAGGATCACAGATGGAAAAAGGAGATGTGACAACAAAAGTAGAGGTTCCATGATTTGCTTTCAATGAGCCATAAGCGAAGAAATGTAGGCAGCTTCTAGAAGCTGGCAAAGGCAAGGAAACAACTCTTCACTGGGGCCTCTAGAGGGAACCAGCTCTGCTGACGCCTTGATTAAGCCCGGTGAGACCCATTTCGGACTTCTCATCTTCAGAACCGAAGGTAATAAATCTGTGCTGTTTTAAGCTACTGTATTTGTGGTTATTTCTTGCAGTGGCAATTAGAAACAGGACCCAGAGTCACAAGACCCCAAACAATATGACCATCTTGGACTCTGGTTGCTTTGTGAAATCTCCAAGGCTTTTCTTTTCTTCAGTGTTTTCTTAATGGCTCAGAGACAGAGGGAACCTTGTAGCACCTGCACTCTGGGACCCTTTGGTACATGAGGCCAGCTTTTGACACTTAGAGAAATAAAAGCTGCATTGTGTGTTTGGGGACGGTGTGGTACCCAGGTGTGTTTCCAGATAGTTCAGCTGAATGTGAAGGAAATGGTGAGAAGCAAAATTATCCCTGCCAGGAGCAGTGGGATGCTGTGCCTACATCCATTTAAAAAGCCCATCATCATTTTAAGCCAAGTATTGGGTTGGCCAAAAGGTTCACTTGGTGTTTTTATGTAAGATGGCTCTAGTAGCCCTTAGTTGTCTTTAACTTCATTCGAAACAATTTTGTTAGACTGTATTGTGACAGCTGTCATAGTGTGCGTTTAAAAAAAAAAAAACATCAAAATTGGTGAATTTTTGTGTAGCCATTTTAATATTGAAGATGGAAGAAAAAACATTTTCAGCATATAATGCTTTATTATTTCAAGAAAGGTAAAAATGCAACTGAAACACAAGAAAAGATTTGTGCAGTGTGTGGAGAAGGTACTGTGACTGATCAAATGTGTCAGAAGTGGTTTACGAAGTTTTGTGCTGGAGATTCCTCTCTGGACGATGCTCCACAGTCGGGTAGACCAGTTGAAGTTGATAGTGATCAAATCGAGACGTTAATTGAGAACACTCAACGTTTTACCACACAGCAGATAGCTTGTGTACTCAAAATATCCAAATCAAGCATTGAAAATCATTTATACCAGCTTAACATACGTTAAGCAAAAAAAAAAACCTTGACTGTATTTCACATGCAATTCTCTACTGAAACGTAACGAAAACGTTCCGTTTTTAAAACAAATTGTGACGGGCGATGAAAAGTGGATACTGTACAATAATGTGGAACAGAAGAGATCGTGGGGTAAGAGAAATGAACCACCACCAGCCACACCAGAGGCCGGTCTTCATCCAAAGAAGGTGATGTTGTGTACATGGTGGGATTGGAAGGGAGTCCTCTATTATGAGCTCCTTCCGGAAAAGCAAACGATTAATTCCAACAAGTACAGCTCCTGATTAGACCAACTGAAAGCAGCACTCGATGAAAAGTGTCCAGAATTAGTCAACAGAAACCGCATAATCTTCCGTCAGGATACCACACGCAAGACCTCATGTTTCTTTGATGACCAGGGAAAAACTGTTACAGCTTGGCTGGGAAGTTCCGATTCATCCGCCATATTCACCAGATGTTGCACCTTCAGATTTCCATTTATTTCAGTCTTTACAAAATTCTCTTAATGAAAAAATTTTCAATTCTCTGGAAGACAGCAAAAGGCACCTGGAACAGTTCTTTGCTCAAAAAAACAAAACGTTTTGGAAAGATGGAATTATGAAGTTGCCTGAAAAATGGCAGACGGTCGTGGAACAAAACGGTGAATATGTTGTTCAGTAAAGTTCTTGGTGAAAATGAAAAATGTGTCTTTTACTTTTACTTTAAAACCAAAGGAACTTTTTGGCCAACCCATAGATAATTCTTTTCAGTTTAAGGATGTGATTGGCTGGTGGGTTTCGAAAGCCATGTCTTTTTATGGTCATTCAGAAGAGTGAACTTCAGAAGTCAGAGCTCACAGCTGATGGGAAGCGTTTGTCATTTTACCTGTTAAGGTCTGGGTCCAAACAGGGCAGAAAGAACAGTGAGGAAAGTCACACCATGGCCTGTTCCTATTCATTTATTCATGTAATTCTCCTATTTTCATATGGGGGAATTAACACATTTTTTTTTTTCAGGGCCTAAATATTTTTGCAGCTTTATTGAAGTAATTGAAATACAATGAATTGCCCATATTTAAAGTGTATAATTTGTTCTTTAAGCAAATATATAAACAAGTGAAACCAGCACCTCAGTCAAGATAATGAGCATATTCATCACCCCCCAAGATTTCCACACGTCCCTCCTTCCTCCACTCCTTGTCCCCTAAGAAACAACTGATAGGCTGTTTGTATTTGTGGATTAATTTGCATTTTCTAGAAACTTACGTCAGTGGAATCATGCAGTGTTTTTTGTTTTTTTTTTTACATCTTTATTGGAGTATAATTGCTTTACAATGGTGTGTTAGTTTCTGCTTTATAACAAAGTGAATCAGTTATACATATACATATGTCCCCATATTTCTTCCCTCTTGTGTCTCCCTCCCTCCCACCCTCCCTATCCCATCCCTCTAAGTGGTCACAAAGCACCGAGCTGATCTCCCTGTGCTATGCGGCTGCTTCCCACTAGCTATCTACCTTACGTTTGGTAGTGTATATATGTCCATGCCTCTCTCTCGCTTTGTCACAGCTTACCCTTCCCCCTCCCCATATCCTCCAGTCCATTCTCTAGAAGGTCTGTGTCTTTATTCCTGTCTTACCCCTAGGTTCTTCATGACATTCTTTTTTCCTTAAATTCCATATATATGTGTTAGCATACGGTATTTGTCTTTCTCTTTCTGACTTACTTCACTCTGTATGACAGACTCTAGGTCTATCCACCTCATTACAAATAGCTCAATTTCGTTTCTTTTTATGGCTGAGTAATATTCCATTGTATATAGGTGCAACATCTTCTTTATCCATTTGTCTGATGATGGACACTTAGGTTGTTTCCATCTCCGGGCTATTGTAAATAGAGCTGCAATGAACATTTTGGTATATGACTCTTTTTGAATTATGGTTTTCTCAGGGTATATGCCCAGTAGTGGGATTGCTGTGTCATATGGTAGTTCTATTTTTAGTTTTTTAAGGAACGTCCATACTGTTGGCTGTATCAATTTACATTCCCACCAACAGTGCAAGAGGATTCCCTTTTCTCCACACCCTCTCCGGCATTTATTGTTTCTAGATTTTTTGATGATGGCCATTCTGACTGGTGTGAGATGATACCTCATGGTAGTTTTGATTTGCATTTCTCTAATGATTAATGATGTTGAGCATTCTTTCATGTGCTTGTTGGCAGTCTGTATATCTTGTTTGGAGAAATGTCTATTTAGGTCTTCTGCCCATTTTTGGATTGGGTTATTTGTTTTTTTGTTATTGAGCTGCATGAGCTGCTTATAAATTTTGGAGATTAATTCTTTGTCAGTTGCTTCATTTGCAAATATTTTCTCCCATTCTGAGGGTTGTTTTTTGGTCTTGTTTATGGTTTCCTTGGCTGTGCAAAAGCTTTTAAGTTTCATTAGGTCCCATTTGTTTATTTCTGTTTTTATTTCCATTTCTCTAGGAGGTGGGTCAAAAAGGATCTTGCTGTGATTTATGTCATAGAGTGTTCTGCCTATGTTTTTCTCTAAGAGTTTGATAGTTTCTGGCCTTACATTTAGGTCTTTAATCCATTTTGAGCTTATTTTTGTGTATGGTGTTAGGGAGTGATCTAATCTCATACTTTTACATACTTTTATCTGTCCAGTTTTCCCAGCACCACTTATTGAAGAGGCTGTCCTTTCTCCACTGTACATTCCTGCCTCCTTTATCAAAGATAAGGTGACCATATGTGCATGGGTTTATCTCTGGGCTTTCTATCCTGTTCCATTGATCTTTCTGTTTTTGTGCCAGTACCATACTGTCTTGATTACTGTAGCTTTGTAGTATACTATGGAGTCTGGGACCCTGATTCCTCCAGCTCCGTTTTTCGTTCTCAAGATTGCTTTGTGTATTCGGGTTCTTTTGTGTTCCCATACAAATTGTGAATCTTTTTGTTCTAGTTCTGTGAAAAATGCCAGTGGTAGTTTCATAGGGATTGCATTGAATCTGTAGATTGCTTTGGGTAGTAGAGTCATTTTCACAATGTTGATTCTTCCAATCCAAGAACACGGTATATCTTTCCATGTATTTGTATCATCTTTAATTTCTTTCATCAGTGTCTTATAATTTTCTGCATACAGGTCTTTTGTCTCCTTAGGTAGGTTTATTCCTAGATATTTTATTCTTTTTGTTGCAGTGGTAAATGGGAGTGTTTTCTTGATTTCACTTTCAGATTTTTCATCATTAGTATATAGGAATGCAAGAGATTTCTGTGCACTAATTTTGTATCCTGCTAGTTTACCAAATTCATTGATTAGCTCTAGTAGTTTTCTGGTAGCATCTTTAGGATTCTCTATGTAGAGTATCATGTCATCTGCAAACAGTGACACCTTTACTTCTTCTTTTCCGATTTGGATTCCTTTTATTTCCTTTCCTTCTCTGATTGCTGTGGCTAAAACTTCCAAAACTATGTTGAATAAGAGTGGTGAGAGTGGGCAACCTTGTCTTGTTCCTGATCTTAGTGGAGATGCTTTCAGTTTTTCACCATTGAGGACGATGTTGGCTGTGGGTTTGTCATATATGGCCTTTATTATGTTGAGGAAAGTTCCCTCTGTGCCTACTTTCTGCACAGTTTTTATCATAAATGGGTGTTGAATTTTGTCGAAAGCTTTCTCTGCATCTATTGACATGATCATATGGTTTTGCTCCTTCAGTTTGTTAATATGGTGTATCACGTTGATTGATTTGTGTATATTGAAGAATCCTTGCATTCCTGAGATAAAACCCACTTGATCATGGTGTATGATCCGTTTAATGTGCTGTTGGATTCTGTTTGCTAGTATTTTGTTGAGGATTTCTGCATCTATGTTCATCAGTGATATTGGCCTGTAGTTTTCTTTCTTTGTGACATCCTTGTCTGGTTTTGGTATCAGGGTGATGGTGGCCTTGTAGAATGAGTTTGGGAGTGTTCCTCCCTCTGCTATATTTTGGAAGAGTTTGAGAAGGATAGGTGTTAGCTCTTCTCTAAATGTTTGATAGAATTTGCCCGTGAAGCCATCTGGTCCTGGGATTTTGTTTTTTGGAAGATTTTTAATCACCGTTTCAATTTCAGTGCTTGTGATTGGTCTGTTCCTATTTTCTATTTCTTCCTGATTCAGTCTTGGCAGGTTGTGCATTTCTAAGAATTTGTCCATTTCTTCCAGGTTGTCCATTTTATTTTCCTAGAGTTGCTTGTAGTAATCTCTCATGATCTTTTGTATTTCTGCAGTGTCATTTGTTACTTCTCCTTTTTCATTTCTAATTCTATTGATCTGAGTCTTCTCCCTTTTTTTCTTGATGAGTCTGGCTAATGGTTTATCAATTTTGATTATCTTCTCAAAGAACACCTTTTAGTTTTATTGATCTTTGCTATCGTTTCCTTCATTTCTTTTTCATTTATTTCTGATCTGATCTTTATGATTTCTTTCCTTCTGCTAACTTTGGGTTTTTTTGGTTCTTCTTTCTCTAATTGCTTTAGGTGCAAGGTTAGGTTGTTTATTTGAGATGTTTCCTGTTTCTTAAGGTAGGATTGTATTGCTACAAACTTCCCTCTTAGAACTCCTTTTGCTGCATTCCATAGATTTTGGGTCGTCGTGTCTCCATTGTCATTTGTTTCTAGGGATGTTTTTATTTCCTCTTTGATTTCTTCAGTGATCACTTCGTTATTAAGTAGTGTATTGTTTAGCCTCCATGTGTTTGTATTTTTTACAGATCTTTTCCTGTAATTGATATCTAGTCTCATAGCGTTGTGGTCAGAAAAGATACCTGAAACAATTTCAGTTTTCTTAAATTTACCAAGGCTTGATTTGTGACCCAACATATGATCTATCCTGGAGAATGTTCCATGAGCACTTGAGAAGAATGTGTATTCTGTTGTTTCTGGACGGAGTGTCCTATAAATATCAATTAAGTCCATCTTGTTTAATGTATCATTTAAAGCTTGTGTTTCCTTATTTATTTTCATTTTGGATGATCTGTCCATTGGTGAAAGTGGGGTGTTAAAGTCCCCTACTATGAATGTGTTACTGTTGATTTCCCCTTTTATGGCTGTTAGTATTTGCCTTATGTATTGAGGTGCTCCTATGTTGGGTGCATCAATATTTACAGTTGTTATATCTTCTTCTTGGATTGATCCCTTGATCATTATGTAGTGTCCTTCTTTGTCTCTTGGAATAGTCTTTATTTTAAAGTCTATTTTGTCTGATATGAGAATTGCTACTCCAGCTTTCCTTTGGGTTCCATTTGCATGGAATATCTTTTTCCATCCCCTTACTTTCAGTCTGTATGTGTCTCTAGGTCTGAAGTGGGCCTCTTGTAGACAGCATATATATGGGTCTTGTTTTTGTATCCATTCAGCCCATCTGTGTCTTTGGGTGGGAGCATTTAGTCCATTTGCATTTAAAGTAATTATCGATATTCCCATTTTCTTAATTGTCTTGGGTTCATTATTGTAGGTCTTTTCCTTCTCTTGTTTTTCTTGCCTAGAGAAGTTCCTTTAGCATTTGTTGTAAAGCTGGTTTGGTGGTGCTGAACTTCTCAGGTTTTGCTTGTCTGTAAAGGTTTTAATTTATCCATCAAATCTGAATGAGATCCTTGCTGGGTAGAGTAATCTTGGTTGTAGGTTTTTCTCCTTCATCACTTTAAATATGTCCTGCCAGTCCCTTCTGGCTTGCAGAGTTTCTGCTGAAAGATCAGCTCTTAACCTTATGGGGATTCCCCTGCGTCTTATTTGTTGTTTCTCCCTTGCTGCTTTTAATATGTTTTCTTTGTATTTAATTTTTGACAGTTTGATTAACATGTGTCTTGGCGTGTTTCTCCTTGGATTTATCCTGTATGGGACTCTCTGAGCTTCCTGGACTTGATTAACTATTTCCTTTCCCATATTCGGGAAGTTTTCAACTATAATCTCTTCACATATTATCTCAGTTCCTTTCTTTTTCTCTTCTTCTTCTGGAACCCCTATAATTTGAATGTTGGTGCATATAATGTTGTCCCAGAGGTCTCTGAGACTGCCCTCAGTTCTTTTCATTCTTTTTTCTTTATTCTGCTCTGCAGTAGTTATTTCCACTATTTTATCTTCCAGGTCACTTATCCATTCTTCTGCCTCAGTTATTCTGCTATTGATCCCATGTAGAGTATTTTTAATTTCATTTATTGTGTTGTTCATTGTTGTTTGTTTCATCTTTAGTTCTTCTAGGTCCTTGTTAAATGTTTCTTGCATTTTGTCTATTCTATTTCCAAGATTTTGGATGACCTTTATTATCATTATTCTGAATTCTTTTTCAGGTAGACTGCCTATTTACTCTTCATTTGTTAGGTCTGGTGGATTTTTATCTTGCTCCTTCATCTGCTGTGTGTTTTTCTGTCTTCTCATTTTGCTTATTTTACTGTGTTTGGGGTCTCCTTTTTGCAGGCAGCAGGTTCGTAGTTTCTGTTGTTTTTGGTGTCTGTCCCCAGTGGCTAAGGTTTGTTCAGTGGGTTGTGTAGGCTTCCTGGTGGAGGGGACTAGTGCCTATGTTCTGGTGGATGAGGCCGGATCTTGTCTTTTTGGTGGGCAGGTCCACGTCTGGAGGTGTGTTTTCGGGTGTCTGTGGACTTATTATGATTTTAGGCAGCCTCTCTGCTAATGGGTGGGGTTGTGTTCCTGTCTTGCTAGTTGTTTGGCATAGGGTGTCCAGCACTGTAGCTTGCTGTTCGTTGAGTGAAGCTGAGTGCTGGTGTTAAGATGGAGATCTATGGGAGATTTTCCGCATTTGATATCATAGGGAACTGGGAGGTCTCTTGTGGACCAGTGTCCTGAATTTGGCTCTCCCACCTCAGAGGCACAGCACTGACTCCTGGCTGCAACACCAAGAGCCTTTCATCCACATGGCTCAGAATAAAAGGGAGATAGAGTAGAAAGAAATAATTAGTAGAAATAGAAAGAAAGAAAGAAAGGAAGGAAGGAAGAAAGGGAGGGAGGGAGGAATGAGGGAAGGAAGGAAAAAAGGAAAGAAGATAAAGTAAAATAAAATAAAGTAAGATAAAATATAATAAAGTTATTAAAATAAAAAATAATTAAGAGAAAAAAAGAAAAAAAATTTTAAAAAGGACGGATAGAACCCTAGGACAAATGGTGGAAGCAAAGCTATACAGACAAAATCTCACACTGAAGCATACACACACACACTCACAAAAAGAGGGAAAGGAGAAAAAATCATAAATCTTGCTCTCCAAGTCCACCTCCTCAATTTGGGATGATTCATTGTCTATTCAGTTATTCCACAGATGCAGGTACATCAAGTTGATTGTGGAGCTTTAATCCGCTGCTTCTGAGGCTGCTGGGAAAGATTTCCCTTTCTTTTCTTTGTTCTCACAGCTCCCAGGGGCTCAGCTTTGGATTTGGCCCCGCCTCTGCATGTAGGTCGCCGGACGGCGTTTGTTCTTCGCTCAGACAGGATGGGGTTAAAGGAGCCGCTTATTCGGGGGCTCTGGCTCACTCAGGCCGCGGGGGACGGAGGGGCACGGAGTGCGGGCGGGCCTGCGGCGGTAGAGGCCGGAGTGACGTTGCGCCTGAGGCGCGCCGTGCGTTCTCCCGGGGGAGTTGTCCCTGGATCCTGGGACCCTGGCAGTGGCGGGCTGCACCGGAAGGGGGTGTGGATCGTGACCTGTGCTCGCACACAGGCTTCTTGGTGGCGGCAGCAGCAGCCTTAGCGTCTCATGCCCGTCCCTGGGGTCCGCGCTTTTAGCCGCAGCTCGCGCCCGTCTCTGGAGCTCCTTTAAGCAGCGCTCTTAATCCCCTCTCCTCGCGCACCAGGAAACAAAGAGGGAAGAAAAAGTCTCTTGCCTCTTCGGCAGGTCCAGACTTTCCCCCAGACTCCCTCCCGGCTAGCTGTGGCGCACTAGCCCCCTTCAGGCTGTGTTCACGCAGCCAACCCCAGTCCTCTCCCTGCGCTCCGACCGAAGCCAAAGCCTCATTTCCCAGCCCCGCCCACCCCGGTGGATGAGCAGACAAAGCCTCTCGGGCTGGTGAGTGCTGGTAGGCCCTGCCTCTGTGCGGGAATCTCTGTGCTTTGCCCTCTGCACCCCTGTTGCTATGCTCTCCTCCGCGGCTCGAAGCTCCCCTCCTCCGCCACCTGCAGTCTCCGCCCGTGAAGGGGCTTCCTAGTGTGTGGAGATCTTTCCTCCTTCAAGGCTCCCTCCTGCTGGTGCAGGTACCGTCCCTATCCTTTTGTCTCTGTTTATTCTTTTTACTTTTGCCCTACCCAGGTACATGGGGGATTTTCTTGACTTCTGGGAGGTCTGAGGTCTTCTGCCAGCATTCAGTAGGTGTTCTGTAGGAGTTGTTCCACGTGTAGATGTATTTCTGGTGTATCTGTGGAGAGGAAGGTGGTCTCTGCGTCTTACTCTTCCGCCATCTTCCCGGAAGCCCCCACAACACATTTTTTAAAATAGTCTTTCCATCTCCTGTGCGCTCTTCCTGTCTCCTCTTCCTCGGTCTCTTACTTTACCTTTCCCTCTCTCTCACACGGTCCGCTGACCCTCCACCTCCTGAAATGACCTGTATTTGTGCGGATTACCTTAACACTTGAAACTTTTCCAGCTTTATGTACAAATGATGATGATTTAATCCAGCGATCAGAAAATCCAAAAGTACTCCCGTCTCAAATGTTCTTTTGTTTAACTGACCAGGGAGGAAAGCCTAGGAATTACCAAACAAGAGAAACAACAGGAAGAGCTGGCAGGCTTCATTTGCATGTGCATATGGTATTTATTTAAAAACTGGAGAAGTGCTGAGTGGATGGGTTTGGGAAATATGGATGCGATTCTGGAAAGGGCGCTGTACACAGTCCACACATCCTGCAGTATTAACTTGACGTGTGTGAAGGGAACATACTGGTGTTTTGGTCACAATGCCATCTTTTACTGAACGTTCTTTGGGGGAAAGGGGGAAAGTTTCCATGGCATCTTCATTGGAATCCACCATGATCAGCAAGCTCTTAACATATCAAAGGGAGTAGGGAGAGAGGTGTTACTATTGTAAAGGAGTTTTTGATGAACTTTTGTACTTTCTTGTATTCTAAATACCTGGCCCAGATGAGGTGGAATGGGGACTCATTTGACTTTTATTAAAAAAAAAAAAATAGAAATGAGGTAGATATATAGCCAGTTAGAGATATTTTTGGAGAATCTTATGTTCTAAAGAAGAATTACGGTCCTCTTTTTTTTTTTTTGGCCGCGTTGGGTCTTTGTTACCGTGCACGGGCTTTCTCTGGTTGTCGTGAGTTGGGGGCTACTCTTCGTTGCGGTGCGCGGGCTTCTCATTATGGTGGCTTCTCTTGTTGCGGAGCATGGGCTCTAGGTGCGCGGGCTTCAGTAGTTGTGGCACGTGGGCTCAGTAGTTGTGGCTTGCGGGCTCTAGAGCGCAGGCTCAGTAGTTGTGGCGCATGGGCTTAGTTGCTCCACGGCATGCGGGATCTTCCCGGACCGGGGCTCGAACCCGTGTCCCCTGCATTGGCAGGTGGATTCTTAACCACTGCACCACCAGGGAATTCCCCCTCTTTCGGTCGTTTCGTTGCATATTTTTTGTTCCCCTTGAGAAGTTAAAGGGCACTCAGTGGTTCTTCTCACCTTGATATGCCCCTGTGGTTGTCACAGGAGTGGACTGCACTATGACATCTGTCTTCCGTTGATCTTCAAGGTTGATTCAGTTTGGATTGTCAGGTGCCCTTTCATCCATCATGACCTTGAGCGTGTCCCTTCTGAAAGAGAAATACTTGGTTCAAGAGGGGCTTTCCCTGGAGCAGATCCATGAAGCAAAAAGTGAAACCATTATTATTGAGTCCGTAGAACCTGGCAATTCTTTGATTCTACCTACTTTTAAGGTACAAAATCTTTAAAAAGCTCAGAAAGGTTGAAAGAACTTTTCAAAATTTCAGGATAGTTGAGCTTCAACTCAACACTCAGTCATCTTCCCTTCTTCACCGTCTACCCAATCATACAAACTTTGATGCTTCTATCCACTCCAAAATAGTTATTGAGTGCCTATAAATAAGAGTCAAGTCTGTGCCTGAAAAAGCTCATAACGTTTATTGGAAGGGCAGGAGTGCAGGGCTGTGGACCAGGTGCTCCTGTTGAGATGTGGCAGGTGGAGGGTGCCTGGGAGAGGAAGAGTACACCTTGACCTGGGCTCAGACGTGGAGAGTGGAGGAGGGCAGGAAAAGTCCCTTGGAGTTGTTGGTACATCCCAGGAAAGAATGGTCGTTTTTCTAGGTGCCTAAGGTGTGGGAAGATTCAGTCCTCTCCTTGTTCCATTTACTTTTAAATAATGTAATAAACTTAAAAATCACTGTTTTTCCCTTCATCCTCTCATTCAGTCAACATTTCAGAGCTATGGATGCCCAGAGGAGTTCGACACACACCCACTACTCACAGGGTAACTTGGCAGAATAACCAATGAATGAACGTGCTAGAAGTTACTTGGTCCAGATTTAATCCAGTCCAAGAATAACTCCTAATTCCTGTGTAATCTTGAGATTTGGTTAATTAAAATAACTCACCTTATCTCATTATCTTATGTAATCACAACAGCACCGTAAGTCAGATTTTATTAGCTGTTTCATTTTTGTAGATGAATGAAAAGAGGCACAAGAGAGGGAAAGAGATGTGTTCGAGATCTCACAGCGAGAAGGTGAACAAGGGTCAAAGTCATCTGTCTTTAAATCCTGGGTGGTTTCCATCACATCCCTCTGCCTTGCTTACAGATAGCTGAACTACTTAAACGACCTCATCACTGGCCTGGGCAATCTCCCCATTTAACCACTCTCACATGATGTCCGGGAAGGAGACCTGAATTAGAACATTTGTTTTGCATTAAAATATGATCTTTAGGAAATCCTGAATTAAGAAGTCTGTGAAATGTAGAATTTTAGATTATCAGGCTCTAGATATAATCAGTTGCATCACCCTCTGCCATGTTACACACGAGCAGGAACATAGTTTCAAAATCACAGGAAGAACACAAGTTTGCCTACTTCTGCCAGTGTTAGCTCAACTAACACATTGTTTTCAATTTTTAAAAAACTTTATTGTGGTAAGAACACTTAACTTGAGATCTACCTGCTTAACTTTTAAGTGTGCCATACGGTATTGTTAAGTATAGGCACAATGTTGTACCCTAGATCTCTAGAACTTACTCATTTTGCGTTACTGAAGCTTTAAACCCATTGATTAGCAAACTCTCCATCGCTTTTTGATCTTCTCCAGCACCTGTAAAGATCATAATCCCAAGAGAGGAAGATACAGATCTGTGGGTTTGATGAGAGTCTGGGCTTGAGAAGTGTTTGGAGCGTAGAATTATATTTCTCTTTCCGTGGCCATTTCAGTGTTGGGATGAGAACACCAGTACAGAACCACGGTGATGTCTGTGGTCAACAGAGACACTCTGTGATACCACCGGATACCAGCTGCATTGGGTAGAGACTTTGTAGAACTAGAGAAAAGACCTTTAAATGATAGCCTAATGGTTTAAAATACTTGCCTTTGCCCAGTCCTGCTTTCTAATCATAATTCTGAGTGCTGTGAAATTCTCAATGATTGTGTTTCAGAAGTCTGCAAGGAAATGTTCTATCGACATGATACTAGAAATATAAATTATTCCTGTTAATATTTATCCAAAAGACAAACTTCGTCCCTCAGACGACAGGGCAGAGACTGCCCATTCATAGTGCCATAATTTTGATAAAATCAGAGCTGGAATGTTTGAGGAACGGTGTGGCCAGTTTCTTGCCTTCTGTCTACAGCTACCCCTGATGTTTGTCCGTCTCTTTCTCTTCTGTTTTTCTGCTGGGTTCTTTTCTCTTCTCAAAAGCCCCATGACTCCTGCTACATTGTTCCTTTCTAAACACCATCATCAATCACTGCTGGGAATTCCCTTCCTTCCTCACTCCCTTTAGGAAGTCATTCCCCTCTTGACCACATTCCTCTGGGGGTTTACATACTCCCTTAGTATAGCAGTCATGTTATAAACATGGGCAGGTGACTCCAGAATCTGGGCTTATTTCTCCCTCTTCTGGTGCTCAGCATTTAGCATCTGGCAGGAGCTCAAGGAATCTATTAGGAATGAATAAATGAATGGATGGATGTTGGAAGCAAACAAAAAGAACAAATATTTGCATCTCGTTACTGCTTTCCAGAGATTCCAAGGAGAACCCATAGTTCATAGTCTAGTTTCATTCAGTTTGCCACTTTGTGTCCTTTGTCCAGGTGATTTTCAGGTAAACATTCACGCACATACACAGAGGATGAATATTTACCACCATCTCAGTAGCGGTGAGATTATAGGTGGTTTTCATATTCTCTTCCTCTGAACTGTTTGATGATTTTATATTTTCCTACAATAAGAATATTTTATTTTTAGTTATATATTAACATTATATTTTAAAAATTATATTTTCTAGTCTAAAAATATTTATTTTATAAAATTTAGAAAATTAATGATATTGGAGAAAAAAATTACCCATACTCCTGACATCTCAAAACAAGCCACTATTAACACATTAACTTTATTTACTTCTAGTTTTTTTCCCCAGTGCATTGGTATATAATTGTGTTCATGCTGCAAGTGGATGTTTTTTATTTTTCTTCTTTCAGAAAACATTAATACAAGTGTTTTTTATGTTATATATCTGCACAAATTTCACTTTTATTGACTGCATATCAGCCCATCTCTTTAAATATGAATATCAATTGCATAATTGACTTTAGTATTTCCCAATGTATAACAGCAACACTAAAATGAACAATTAGTAAGTGCTTACCATATGCTGGGCATAGTGCTAAGAATAAACTGACAAGCAAATTAAATTGACTTCGGTCATTACAGAGAGTGGAGTCCATAGAAAAGATTTATTTACATTAACAACTGTTACTCATGGTAACAGGTTTGTAGTGGATATACAGACTTAGAACATTTGAAGGCTCACGGAATCTAGTTTAGGCAAGGGTTAGGGAGGGTTTCCTGGAGAAGGTGACCTTGAAGCTGAGACCTGGCAAATGCATCACAGCTAACCAGGGAGAAGTGTGGGAAAAGTGTTCAAGTTAGAGGGAACAGCATATATGATTGCACAGAGGACAGATGCATGATCTGTTGAAGGAACTGAATTTTAGTTTGCCAGAGAATGTTGTAGAGGATGGTGGAGGGAGAGAGGGAAGAACAAGGAAGTGGGTGAGGGAACCGGTAGCAGAGGTGAGTAGGAACAAGATCATGAAGAACTTTGTATGCCAACTTAACGAGTGGGGACTTTGTCATAAAGGCTTGGGGGGCAAAAATCACTGCAGATCAGATTGGCTAATTGCAAATATCATTCTGGCTCCAGTTCTAGAGGCAGGGAGAGGGGGTTGGAGCAAGTAATTCATGCAAGAGGTGTTGGTCATTTTTCTGGGTTTTCTTTTTTCACAGTCATAATAACCCTGAGATGAAATTTTTATGCATAGCTATCTTTCTGTACTTGGTATTATTTTATTAGCAACGATTGAAAGGAAAATGCTAACTGATCTTACTTTTACAACATGTCAGGACTACTTGAAGGCTGGGTTTGTTCTCATTCTCACCCGCCAAGTCGTTTCAGTAACACATGGTAGAGATGGGTGAATGGGTACCTTCTTGAGGATGGCTCTCCATAGCCTATGTAGTTCAGATCAGATTTTGTGCACACTTACACATTCCCTGCATCATTTTCCAGAAGCTCAACTGCTACACTCAACCCATTGCCAGGTCTGTGTCAGTCACTTTTTAAAAATCCAACATTAGGGCTTCCCTGGTGGCGCAGTGGTTGAGAGTCCGACTGCCGATGCAGGGCACGCAGGTTCGTGCCCCGGTCTGGGAGGATTCCACATGCCATGGAGCAGCTGGGCCCGTGAGCCATGGGCGCTGAGCCCACACATCCGGAGCCTGTGTTCCGCAACGGGAGAGGCCGCAACAGTGAGAGGCCCGCGTACCGCAAAAAAAAAAAAAAAAAAAAATCCAACATTATTAGGGTGATTAAATACACATTGCAGCTATGTTTCATGGAATCACTGGGTTGAAAGCGTTTGCCTAAGGTCAACAACATCATTTCCCTAAAGGACCATTCCTATTCTGCTTCAGATAAATCCTTTGCTATTTTTAAAGTGCTTCAGGTTATAAGATTCCACTTTCCCAGCCAGAATTCTATTTACGGCATAGTATACAGCGTAATGAGATCTCAAAGCACATTCATTATTATGTTGCTGATCTCCGTTTTCCAGGAGTAGAGAATTAAGGCAGAGAGAAGTAAGATGTCAGGGTGTCAGAGGCAGGGACGGAATCCCACCCCTGGCAGACTGCATGGTCTCCAGAACTTAGCACCAGGCTCTGGGGCTTTGCCCAGGCCTCCCTGTACTCTGTTGGGGTAGGCCACTTTGGAGGCATGACAAATGGAACCAGGGCAGAGCTCTGCCAGAGTGCAACAGCGGGGACAGTGATGGAAAGCAGATGGAGACTCTGGCCTTCACTTAGTGAGAAATCCAGTGAGGGAATGGAGAATGTTTGCGAAAATCTCAGCGCTCCCCTGGGGACATCTCCTGGTGCAATTACAAGTCACTGGCCTCTGTTTGCCAATGGCTTAGTTTGCTTTTGATGAGACCAAATTCCCCTTTGAGTTTCTCTCAAAGTTTTGAACGTTTCCCAAATTTTGTTTGACTTAACGGGCTGGAGGCCTGGAATTAAAACTCCAGCATTAGTGCATGAGAAAAATAAATGAAATCTTGCTTTACTGGGGGCAAATGGTTCAGTAAGGTGCTTGTGGCTGTCTCGTTTGTGGTTTGCTCCCCAAATTGTATAATCCTTGGCTTGGTACAAACTTAGGGTGTCATTTTATCTGTCCTTCTGCTTCTAGCTGGGGATTGGGGGGCTCTCTCCTTAAACGTACTTCAGAAAGATGGTGATCTATTCTGATGTAAGGGTTCAGGAAGGAAGGCTCACACCCCATTTGTTCTCTGGTTCATGATTATGAGGTTAACCAGTCAGCCTGCATGCTGTGGGTTTTTGGAATATATCCAGTTTTTTAAAAAATTTTATTTTAATTGTATTGGAGTATAGTTGATATACAGTGTTGTGTTGGTTTCAGGTGTACAGCAAAGTGATTCAGTTATACATATGTATATATATATTCATTCTTTTTGAGATTCTTTTCTCATATAGGTTATCACAGAATATTGCGGAACATATCCAGTTTTAACAAAGCTGTACACTCATCATTTTGCGGTGATCAGGGAGGAATGCCAAATCAGATGTCGTGTCCCTCCCCTGGAGAACGTTTTCTAAGTGAGAAGTTGGTCTGAGACTCTATAGATATAGATGAGTGTCCTAACACAGGTTACAAAGCAGTGGATTAGCTATTTGGGGAGAAAGGTGGCAGGAAATTCAATCAGGGATGATTCCACCTCCTGAGTCTAATAAGACGCTGAACCAACACCATCTTTAGTAAGTAGTTCTGATTCTTCTGTGATACTCCTATGCCCACAAACATCGTCCCACCTCCTCGGCCTGAAAACAACTCTTCCCCAGTCTTCCTTCCTCCTCTCTCTCTCTCTCTCTCTCTCTCTCTCTCTCTCTCTCTCTCTCTCTCTCTCTCTCTCTCTCTCTCCCCGCCTCTCCTTCTCTCATGCCATCTTCGTTTTACTGCCAAATGTTAACCAGCAATTGAGACTTGTTGCCTTTCTTCTTCCCTCTTGCCTCCTCTCTCCTCTCCCCCACTCCTCCCCCTTCCTTCATCCTCTCTGTTACTTTTGTTTTCTGGTCGTCAATCCAACATCCTCTTCACAGTCTTTGTCTTGCTGACTCCTTGTGATGATCACCCTGAATCCTTTCATCCCTTAGCTGTCATGCTGCTCTCTTGAGCTCCTCCCATACCTCCATCTGGTCCCTTTCTCTTCTCCTCACATCCCTGCAGTATGACCTTTCCTCAAGATTCTGTTTTGGAGCCCTTTCTTTTTCAACAATCTCAGCCATTTGGGATCTTTAACCATCTCTTCTCTACAGATGTCTCCACTGTTATCTTTCCAGCTCTGACCTCTCCATGAGCTCCAGAACTGCATCGCCATCTGCTTTTCAAATCCAACAGTACTGTAAAGTTGATTTATTTTATGTATTGTGTGTCCTTGGTAGAAAGTATGCGCTCCGGGGACATGATTGTATGTCTTTGGTACTGTTCTAACCTCGGTGCCTAAACTCGTGCCTGGCACATGCTATTGGCTCAATAAATATATGTTGAACCAATGGAATGAATATTAACTGCAACATTTATTGAGCACTTGCCTTGGAAAGAAAGTCTCTAAGCACTTTAGCTTAAGTTTAAGTTGATTACCTCACATAAACATGACAAGATCCTGTGAGATCAGCACATTATTAGCCCAATTTTAAAAGCAAGGACTGTGAAGCAAAAAGAAGGCGACTCTCCGGGTATGGCTAGTGAGAGGCAGAACGGGCTTCAAATCCAGACAGGGTGACCGAGTCCAGCTTTTAATCACTGGGTTCTGCTTAGAGGTCTGTATCTGATCTCTGCCATTTATTAGCTGTATGAACTTGGCCAAGCCTTTTAATAGATGAGGAGCTTCTGCTTCCTCATCTATTAAAAAGATGTCACCTCTGACTCCACAGTGTTATATGCCAACATATGTTATATATTGGCTTTGCCAACAGTGCAATTCAGCATCAGTGTTATCCCTCGAATAAGGACCGTTACTAGTTAAGGAATAAAACAATGATAGGGTCTTTTAAGAGTTACAGAGCCACATAACAAAATAAAACAGAAACAACAAACCACAAGTGTTGAAGTTATGTCATCACTCTTAAAGGAACTCACACCCACGCTGCCTGCCTGCCTTCCTTCCTTCCATCCGTCCATCATATATTTATTGTAGTCCTCCCAGGGGTAAGCCTGGGCTAGAGACCAAAGGACAAAGGTAAGTCCATTTGGTGTGGTGGAGGAGGTAGATGTTGCTGTGATTCATGGGACGGTGCGGTATGGAGGGTGCTATACCACACAAGAATGAATTGAGAGCTTTGGGGACCCTGAGGAGCTTAGATCTCCCTGGTTGTGGTGTTGAGGACGGCTTTACGGCAGGCTCGACACTTGCTCTGCATTTTGAAGGATTAAGAGCTGGTCAAAGACCTCAGAGTTTCAGGAATGATACAAAAATAAGAGAGATCCCACTCATAGCTTACCATCATGTGCTTTTAATACAGTATAACCAAAAGATAGATTTAGTCTAGACAAGAGAGAATAGTATTGATTGTAGTTCTTGGAAGAAGGCTATAGTAGGAGGACCTTGAAAGGGAACTGGAGGATTCGAGCAGCAGAGAGAATGCAAGAGTTTATTCCTCTGTGTTCTCCTCTTGTGTCTAAGTCAGGTAACCCTGGGAAAACTGGTTGACACATGGCTCATCTGGGTGCCCCACCTGTGGGCCCCTTAAAGTCTTCTCTTAGGTTCACCTGCCATGGGTGCCAGAGAGGGCTTTGTAGGTCACTGTTAAATCACCAGCCTGGAAAAGAACCAGGGAGGCATCTGCTTACCAGAATGGGAAAGTGGCTGGAAAAGGAGTCTCGTATTTGGTCTGGAGATTTCAGGATAGTGAAGCAAAGGCACACATCTGTAGTTATGCAACAGAGAGAAGAAAAGGAGAGTGAGACTATATAAGCCTGTGGTTCTTTGGCTGTGGGTCTGAAGGAATCCAAGAAGATGTGTGTAATCTTCCCTCTCTTTTGCTGGAATCCAGGACCTTCCCCCTGGGAGCCTGTGGGAGGGGAAGGTGCCAGGGGCTCCATGTGTCTCTTTCTTTGTGGTAACTTTCTCTCTTTGCTGGAGGGACCAGTTGTGCACGTTTCCAAGAGACTGGCCTGGGGACCTTCTGGTTTTCCAAGGCTGACTGATTTCTGCTCTTTCCTGGACTCCCCAAAGCTCTATTTGAATCTTAGGGCCAAGCGTTGAAATAAAGACCGTCCGGAGTCGGAATCAACTTTCTCATGACCTGTTTAAGACCTGCCCCAGGGATGTTCTGTCCTGAAGAGCTTTAGTTCATCTGGGGAAAGAGAGAGAAAGCTGGGTGCTATCAGTTTTTGAGAAGTGGCTTAGAATGGAGGAAAGAGCTCTAGATTGAGAATAGGAGCCCTAGATTCCAGTTCTGGGGTTTTGTCTGTGTGACCAAGAATATATTTGGTCCCATACATTCTGGGCTTCAGTTTCTTTTGCAAAATGAGGGTATTAGACTAGGTATTTTATACCTGTTTCCATGTTAACATTCTCAAATCTTCTCTGGCTGGTGTGTGTCTGTGTGTCTGTGTCTAACTTTTTCTAAAAAGAAAGCTTAAGGATAACATCCCCTGCACATTGTCGTCGCCATATGTGTGTGCATTCCTGACACAGCTATGGGCCGCACCCCTGCCATATGCTTCCCACACTTTGTCAGCCGGGCTGTCCTTTATGACGCATCGCAGCTCAGCATACCACATGTTGTGTGCATGAGAAGCACCGACATAGGCTGACTCATGTCTCGTCCTACAGGCCGCTTCTTATGGAATCCTGAATCCAGCCGCAACACCCCGCACTAGCCTGGCTCTGTGGAAGGGGAGATGGAAGAGCAGGCTTCAAGTCAGCTCACACATATTTTATGAAGCGGCCCTGAGAGGGCTTCGTGAGGCTGCTGTTCTCTGCACCATACTGTAGTATTACGCCTAGACTGGGGCGTCATGACATAGTGGGGTAACCTCTGTAAACCAGGTCAGGTAAATACCGAGGCTCAGGGAGAAGCACACTAACTGCCTTTAACCATCCAAATGGTGGCATGGCCTGAGGATGAAGCATTAAATCAATATGGTGAATTCTAGAAGGCAGAACTAGGATGGAAACTTCAGAAAGGGAAGATGTATGGTTCTCTGAAAGTAGTTCCACAGTGACCCTTGCTGTGGAGTGGAGTGTAGTCCCTCATGAAATTAGAATCACTTTCCCTGTCCCTGTTGGGGTTCTCATGGATACATATCAAGTTTTTCAGAGATTTTAAATGAGTAATACACTTGATTCAAGTCTCAGCTCTACCATTTATATGTGACCGTGGGCAAGTCCTTTAACTTCTCTGAACTTCATTGTCTTAATATTTAGAAGAGGATGTTGCCTACCTGGTTACCTCCTTCACAAGGTAGTTATGTGATTCAAAGAAGATCACGTTTTTGAAAGTAATTTGTAAACAATAAATGCTTAACCAGTGGTTATGATTTGTGGTAAGTCAAGGGCCCTTTGGAGGATGTGCTCAGCACTGTGGAACCCATCAACAACAAAACAAAACAAAGTAAAAAAAGCTTCATATATATACACTTTTGATACACAACTTCAAGGGGTTTACTTAGCAGATCCATGTGTCAGAGTTTAACAATCCCTGAGATAGAGATCAAATAATCATGCTAATACTTCTGCCTCCGTGATGGAGGCTACATTTCTGTTTTTCCTATTCCACCCCCATCTCCCCAGCGATAAGACATGCACCCCATTGGCTTATAGTTAGGGAATGATTGACATGGGTTATATGTGCGTGTGCATGTGTGTTTGTACTCTCCACTTGTGCCTTTCTATCATTTAGCAGTTTCAACAAAGTGATTTAGCACTATCTGTGTTGGAGGAGACACAGTGCATCTCCTGGGTCATAATGTTTCACTCACTAATGAGCGAGAAAAGGGTAATCCCATTGCTGTGTATTCTACTTGCCTGACTCCCTTCTGCAGGTTAATTTTGGTAACGTGTCATATTTTCTCTGGCTCAGAGGGATTAGCAGGGAAAATACAGATTGCATCAACAATTCGAACTCCCTGGATACGATTTGGTATCCCTGTCTATTTCATTCACAGCCAGGGTCACACCTGCTTGATATGTATTTTTAAACTAACTCCTCTCGAGATCATTCTTTCTGGTCAGCACAGCGAAAATGGTGAAATTGTTCTTTCATATCTATTTTGTTAGCATGTTTCACAGGTGCCCCTTATCCTTCCAGTGTAAAGGGAAAGAGTTCTAATCACTGGGCTGCCTGCTTTGCATTCACTGAGTAATTCACTTATTGTTAAATAAACTTCTAAAGTGAACTCTGACATACATACAGAAAATGCATAAATCATAGTGCACAATTTTATAAGTTATCATAAGCTGTCACTATCCAGATAAAAAAAGTAGAATATATGCTCTCATGTTCTATCCTGGGCATTAGTCCTGCTTCCTCCTCAAAGGTAGTCAGTGTTCAGATTTCAAACACCATAGATCAGTTTTGCTTACTTTTGAATTTTATATAAGAAAAGCATATAGTATATATTATTTTCTTCTTTTTGTTGTTGTTCTCATTCAACATTACGTATTCTTCCATAATATTGGAGTCCAGTGTATTTGTCTTTCCTTTGTGATTAGTGCTTTTGGAGTCTCATTTAAGCAACTTTTGTCTACTCAAAGGTCATGAAGGTATTCTCCTATGTTATCCTTCAGAAGTCTTATATTTTACCTTTATACTTAGAGCTATAATACATTTGACATGTATTTTCCTGTATGATGTGAGGTAAGGTGTCAATAATTCATTTTTTGTGAGGATATCTGAAAAGACCTTCCATTCCTCACTGCTTTTCTCATAAATCAGATGTCTGTGAATATGTGAGTTTGTTCCTGGACTCTCTGTCCAGTTCCATTCATATACCTGCCTCTTCTGGGTCAGTGCCATGATCTCTTAAACACTACAGGGTTATAATAAGGCCTAGTACCTAGGCATGTATCAAGATTATATTGTCTATTGCAGCCCTCTACATATTTTAGTCATTTTATTGTTTCAATAACAGCAATAACAATTAAAAACAATTTATGGGATTTTGATTGGGATCGCTTTGAATCTATAGACTAATTTATGGAGAATTGATATGTTTACACTAAGATGTTTCCCAGTCCATGATCATGAGGATATTGTTCTACTTATTTAGATCTAATTTATCTTGATAATATTTTATAGTTTGTATGTGTGTGTGTGTGTGTGTGTGTGTGTGTGTGTGTGTGTGTGTAAAGGTCTTATACATATTTCAATGTACAAGGTTTATTCCTAGGCATATGATTTTTTTTTTTTTTTTTTGTGGTACGCAGGCCTCTCACTGTTGTGGCCCCTCCCATTGTGGAGCACAGGCTCCGGACGTGCAGGCTCAGCGGCCATGGCTCACGGGCCCAGCTGCTCTGCGGCATGTGGGATCTTCCCAGACCGGGGCACGAACCCGTGTCCCCTGCATCGGCAGGCGGACTCTCAACCACTTTGCCACCAGGGAAGCCCCGATTTTTAAAATTTTATTGACTTTTCATTTCGTCATAATTTTTTTAACTTATTTTTGGTGCTGGTATGTAGAGCTGGAAATAATTTTTATGTATTGATATTGAAGCCAGCAGCCTTCATAAATTTACTTATTCATTCTAAGAATTTGTAGTCTTTGCATGTTTTATATACAAAATCTCATCTCCTGTAAATAATTATTTCTTCCTTTCTAGTCCTTATATCTATTTTTTTCTTACCTTATAGCATTGGTTAAGAGTCCACTTCAATATTGAATAGAAATGGTCTTGAAAGATATCTTTGTCTTATTTTTAATCTCAACTTTTAATTTCACTGCTAGCTATATTGATTGGTATATTATTTCTGTAGCTACTCTTAATTACGAAAATCCCTTTCTATTCTTATTTTGTTAAGAGTTAACCTGAATAAGTGTTGAATTTTGTCAAATATCAAAAATTTGCGGTGTATTTATTTAGATGATTGTTTGCTGTTTCTCCTTTATTCTATTAATGTAATAAATTATATTGATTTTTAATAGACTTTATTTTTAGAGCAGTTTTAGGCCCATAACAAAATTGTGTAGAAAGCACAGAGAGTTCTCATTTACCCCCATACAAGCACAGCCTCCCCAACTGTCAGCATCCCCTACCAGAGTGGAACATTTGTTATAATTGATGAACCTACATTGACACATCATTATCACCCAAAGTCCATAGTTTACATTATTGTTTGTTCTTGGTGTTTAACATTTTATGAATTTTGACAAACGTGTAATGACCTGTATCTACCACCCTAGTATCAAAAAGAATAGTTTCACTGCCTGAAAAATTCTCTTTGCTTCACCTATTCATCTTTCTGTCTCCCCTAATCCTTGACAAACACTGATCTTTTTACTGTCTCTATAGTTTTGCCTTTTCCAGAATGTCATATAGTTGGAACCATATAAAATGTAAGCTTTTCTAATAGGTGTCTGATGGTATCTCATTAGTGTTTAATTTTCAGTTCCCTGATGACATGATGTTTAACATCTTTTCATTTGCTTATTTGGTATCCATGTATGTTTTTTGGTGAGGTGTCTTTTTAGGTCTTTTGCCCATATTTTAAATTGGGTTGTTCTTTTTCTTGGTTTGAGTTTTAAGGGTTCATTGTATATTTTCATTAACAGTCCTTTATCAGATGTGTCTTTTGTGGGTATTTTCTCCCAGTCTCTGCTTGTCTTCACATTCTCTTGATGAATTACATTGATTTTGAACATTACAGCAACTTGCATTCTGGAATTTGCCCAAGTTGATTGTATTATATTCATACACAGACACACAGATATATGTACATACAGAATTTACTTGCTAATATTATGCTTAAGAATTTTGAATCTTGGTTTATGAGATAGATTGTCCTAAATTTTTTTCTTGTAATTCTTTTGTCAGATATTTATATCAGATTTTACTGTCTCCAAAAAGAAGTTGGGAAAAATTATTTTTCTATTCTCTGGAAGACTTCATTTAAAATTGGCATTATTTTTTTTCTTAATTTTTTGGAAAAACGCACGGCTAGAGCCATGTAAACCCGGAGTTTTCTTCATGAGAACTTTTATTTTTTTTTTGCGGTACGTGGGCCTCTCACTGTTGTGGCCTCCCCGTGGCAGAGCACAGGCTCTGGACACGCAGGCTCAGAGGCCATGGCTCACGGGCCCAGCCACTCCGTGGCATGTGGGATCTTCCCGGACAGGGGCACGAACCCGTGTCCCCCTGCATTGGCAGGCAGACTCTCAACCACTGCACCACCAGGGAAGCCCCGTGAGAACTTTTTAAATTATAGGTTTAATTTCTTTAAGATATAGAACTATCTTAACTGACTGTTTTTTGTTATGTCTGTTTTGGTAAGGATTTTTTCCCCCAAGGATTTTTAAAAATTGGATTTAAATGTCAAATTTATTTGCATAAAATTATTCATAATATCCTCTTATCTATTTGGAGGGCACTGTATTGATGTCCCTCTTTTTATTTCTGATATTGTAATTTGATGACATCTCTATTTTTCTCTTGAAAAAACTTACCCCTACCCTCATACCAGTATTTCTCACTTGGTAAGCCCTCTTTAAAAAACAAACAAACAAACATAAATTTTGGCGTTGTTGATTATTTTAATGTATATTTTATTTTATGATTTTTAAATTTCCTTTTTTACTGTTTTCTTCAGTTTGTTGATTTTATTTGCTGTTTTTTGCTTTCTTGAGATGGATAATTTGATCAGTGATTTTTAGCTTTCTTCTAACATACGCATTTAAGAATAAAAATGTTCCTCTAAGCATGGCTTTAGGTGTATCCTACAAATTTTTTATGTCATGTTTGCATAGTCATCGAGTTTAAGATCTGTTCTAATTTCCATTGTGATTTTCTTTTTGCCTTGGCATTATTTGAAGTACATTGCTTAATTTCTAACCACTTAGGCATTCTCAGTTATTTTTGTAAATAATTTCTAGGTAATTCCACTTTGGCCAGAGAATATGCTCTGCATTATTTCATTCTTTTCAAATTTGTTGACACTTGCTTTATAGCCTGGTGTATGTTTGATTTGAGTGAACATTTTGTGTTGTGCCATGTCTGCAGTTTTTATGTGCACTGTTCTTCCAGTATTCTTGGGTATGCATGTGCGTGTATGATCAAGTTTCTTAATTGTACTATTCAAATCTTTTATACAATTCCTGAATTTTTCTTTCACTTACTGAGAGGTATGTTTAGCTTCCTACTATGATTATGAACTTGTCCTTTTTTCCCCTTTAGTTCTGTTGATTTTTGCTTCATGTGTATTTTAGACTACTTCATATACATAAATTTAGAATTTTTGCATTTTCCTGAACAACTGACTCCTTTATCATTATAAAACTTTTTCTCTTTACGCTTAGTAATGTTGCTTGCTTTTAAGTCTAATTTACTTGATATTTGTATATGTACACTTTCTCTTATGGTTAGTACTTTTATTATATTCTTTTTCTATCCCTTTACTTTCAAATTATCTGAATTTTTATATTTAATTTCTTAGTTTCTTGTAGGCAGCATAGCATATTTTTAATCCACTGTGAAATATTTCCTTTAATTGAGGTATATAGGCTGTTTAACATTTAAAATAGTGACCTCTTAATTTATATTTAATACAAGTTCCTTCTGATCCATCCTCTCTTTTCCTAATCATCTCTTCTGTTGTGTCTTCTCATCTGTTAAATACCTGAATTGAATCCTTAGTGTGAGCTATTGTATGTTTTACCCTTGAATTTCATTTGATTCTGTTTTATCGTTTTCACTTCTTTGCTAAAGTTTGGTTTTGTCCTCTAACATCTTTAAATTTATATGGTTGATATGTTCAAGACCCTGGCTAATAACTCAATATCTCGGTCTCCAGTAGCTCTGTATTTTTTTAATTGATTTTTTTCTGGTCTTCGGGGCATCTGATCTTGTCTTTTGGTATGCCACATGATATTTCTTAGAATACCTTATACTGTGCAAAATTATGGAGGTCATTTGAGATCGTGAATAGTGTTATTTCCCTCCAGAGAGGATTTATTTTGTTTCTGGGAGGCAGTTAGCATAGGGAAAATTACCTTAATCCAGTTAATGATGGAGCAGATGGAAAGATGGGTTATAAACTTGGTGAGGCAAGCTCTATTTCCAGTCACCCCTCCACCTGAGATACACTTCTCAGGTGGAGTGTGTCTTCCAGAGTCCCAGCTGGAAGTCTGGGATGTCTATTTGGACCCCTTCTTTTTGGCATACTTCAAATTTAATTTTGTCCTTCAAGACCTATAAGACTATTTAAAGTTTAGTTCAGCTTCTCAGCCTTTAAATTGCAGCTTGAGAATTGAAAATTTCCTCAAGGGAGAAAGTGGCACTGGACATTAGGGATGTGTCTCTGTACTTCCATCTTCTGTACTTCCTTTCTCTCCAGGATTTTATGCCCTCCTGTCCTCACTGCCTTAGTAGCTCTCTGAGGGCTTCAGATAAAATTTTCTATATCTCTTTTTCTCACCATTCCTAGTTTTTCTCAGTAGGAGTGTTCTCCTACAACCAGCTCATCTATCACACTCATCATATTATTTGATTCATACTTTATCTTGAATTTGAGGCTAGATGATGAAGCTCAACAATAAGGACCATGAAAAAAGAAATCCAGCTCCACCACTTTCTCTCCTCATAATAAGACTATGATTAGTCTTTCTAATCATAAAACTCAGCCTCTTTCTACTCAGGCCCCTATTTCATATCTCATTCTTGGCTCATTATTTTAAAAAAATCCTGATGACAAAGTATTAATTCTTAAGGTGAAAGTCTTCCTAAGGAATATCCTCATTTTATTAATAGAGCAGATCTGAAGGCTAGCAGCCTTTGGCAGAAGTATCTATGGTGGACAAATAGAAGAGGCAAGATTGCTGATGTTTGCATGGCTCTCAGTAATACCGTGGGGACATCCATCCACACCACAGCCAACTTTGCCTTCAGATCTCCCCTCTCCATCTGAAACTCTTCCTTTTTTCAATGCATTTATAGCAAGTTGCTTCCTCATATGAGAAGGAGCTTACCCTCCTGCAGCTCTGCAATAAGCTGAAGAATTCAACCATCCAACTCAACGCTGTCCACAGCTGGCCAAATTCAAGGCCCTTTTAGAAAGAGATAACCTGTTTTATCTACTAATGGTCAAGAGGCAAAAGAGATAAATTTCTTTTATTTCATGCTATAAAGCAAGTACCAAAAATTCCATGAAGATGAGAGATTTTTAAACAATGTAAAATTAAGTCATTGGTTAGCTGCCTGACCTGGAGAAATTCATTTAACTTCTCTCAGCCTTGATTTCTTCACCAACAAAATGGGGCTGGTAATAATATTCATTTCATAAAATTGTTGTGAGGATTATAGGAAATAATGCACGTGATGATTGATTAACTGAGGGATCTTTCACATTCCACAAAGGGTTTGAAATAAATGTTTAAAAATTAAGGGGTATGAAGAAAGGCACTGCTGAAAATTTTTGCTATTGCTTTTTAGTAGTAGGTCATAGTCCCCTTTGGCCTCAAATCAAAATCTCATGCCCTAACTTGACTAGAATGGTTGCTTCCATTGCTCCCGTGTTTGCTTTTCTTAGATAGTGGACTTTAATCAACTGAGGAGGTATTGTGGGAAACCATCTACTGGAACTCACTTTCCCAGATGCAGAATATGAGGCCTCAAGCGGTGAAGGGATGTGTCTAAGATTACTAGACCTGGGGAGTCTCCTGACTGCTAGGCTGGGAGGGAGGATGTTACAGCCTATGCTCTGATTCCAAAGAAGGAGGGATTATTTGCTTCTCCAAACACTTGGTCTCACATCTTCTGGATGAGTGTGAGGACAGGTATGTAGTTTCAGTAACCAAATGGGTTCCTCTGTGATCCCAGGTCCTGGCCCACCTTCTATATGGAATTGTCTTCTGGTCTTCAGTGACTCCTTTCTCTATCATATCACTATCTACCATCACAGCTTTAATTTCTGTTTCCTGAGACATTACCAGCGACCCTGGGTGGCCAAGGACTTTCTGATGAAAATGATTTTTGACATTGAAAATCCAAATCATATTTGAGAATGTGGTCTGGTGACACCTTGAATAACAGGCATACCTTACTCTTCCCGGTCTCTGTTTACTTATATCACTGACCTGCAAAACAGTTTAAAACAGGGTAGGACTGAAAGTGTAGCCATAACTGCCATTCACCAAGTGTATTTTGTTTACAAAGTGTCTTCACTTTCACTTCTTATCATCTAATTTTCATACTAATCCTTTGAAGTGGACACCATCATCGCCCGTTTTAAAGAAGGGCAATTGAGGCTCAGAAGGCAAAGAATTTGCTCAAGATCATGAAGCCAATAAATGATTGTGGCCAGATTTTCCACCCAGTTTGAAATCAGGCAATACCATAGTCCTTTAACATAGTCCTTACCGTCACTCTCAAGTGCTTTTTTTTAATATATAAAATGAGATTATACCTCACCTAAGGAGCTATGTCAAGTATGATGTGCGGTTGAGTCAGGAGTGGCTTTTTTTTTGCCTTTTTTTTTTTTTAGGAGTAGATTTTTAAATCTCCTAAACCTTAGCTCAGCTCTCTTTCTACTGACCATACAATTTTATCACAATTAGTATCTCAACTTTTGAAAATGGGTACTTGGTGAACCTCTCTATTTCAGAAAGCCTTTTGAGATGCTAGAGGTGGAGATGCAGTGCATTAAAGATTCTAATTCAAAATAACCAATCAAAAATTCTGATGTCTAAAAGAGTTATCATTTCTACTGTACATGGATCACCATCAAATTTACTTAATGTCAACATCATATTATGCACAATTTAATTTCTAACTCAGAAAAAAAAAGTCTGGGTCTCTTGGTGTCTTTGTTATCGATGTCGCCATTATTTTTGAGCCATTAGTATCAGAAATAAAGAAGTTTGAGTTGCTAGAGTATTAAATAAGAGAGAACTGGGACAACCTCAGTTTCTTGTTCTGTTCAGTGCTTCTTGTGGCTGAGCCAAGGCACTCATATTACAAGACTAAGGCAGTTTCTGGAGCTTAGACGGCTCGCTCTTCTCACTTATTGAATTAGTTGTTTGTTGAGGGAGAGAAAATCTAGAAGCCAGCCTACGTTGGATTGTGATGATGCTTTAAACGGCTCCTTTACTCCTCCTTAAAAGCTCATAAACGTTTCCAGAAGTAGAACATGCGTCTAGGGCTTAAGCTCAGATGCTGGCCCAGGCGCATCCATGGCGGCTGACTTGATTTTGATTTCATAACTCATCATAGACCCATCCACCCTGGTTTTCCTCCCAGGTCCCTGTGAATTGTGGCAAGAGTGGAAAGCCCAAGGACTTGGCCCGCATCCCTCTCGCTGAGCTCCTTTCTTGCAAAATTGCCACTCAGGCTCCTCATTTTGACCCCTCAATATCAGATACACCTGGGATGGGTGGGGATCATATACGGGCTGAGGATACAGGGAAGACAATGACTGCCTAGCTGTGTATCCTAGCAATACACAAAACTTCTAGCACGTGTCTGATGGTGAACGCTTCAATAACCTGGTGTGTCTGAACAAAGAAACCACCTGCAGGAAGACTAAATCTTAGCAAGATAAGGCTCTGTCAGAGAGGCCAAGAAAGAAACGGGCAAGGATCTGAGAAGGGGTTAATTGAGGGTGAGGGGAAGTTTTACTCTGTTACCAAATTGACTCATTTGTATCCCTTTACATTTTTCCCTTGCATCACTCTCATTTCACTTGCTGGGAAATGGACTGAAACTTGGTGTCAGATGGGGGAATAACCGTGCCAATCACACACACACACACGTGCGCACACACACACACAGCACAGGTATTCCAGCTCCCTTCCCTGAGATATGAGGAATCTACTAACCAGTTCTTTCATTGTTCACCACAACACAAATGTAAAAATATGGAGAGTTAAAAAAAAGTTACAGCCTTCAAGCTGAAGCTGCATTATTTTTTCACCAAACAATGATGTCATGGACTTACCTCACCTTTAGTGCAGCCAAGCGAATAATGCGTACTGAGCTTTCTATCATGTACCATTATAATTAGCTCTGTCATGTCTTAGCCCTGCAACCCTCATGCAGATAATATGATAATATGTCTTCATAACCAAGTGACCTTACATGCACAATATTTCTCCCCTTATGAAGATTGCATGTCAATAAAGTAATTGAGTCTCAGAGGCTGCAGCGAGGGAAGATTTAGATGATTGGACATGCAGAGCAGTGATGTATGACCATTATTATTCCTCTTGTCAGGGAGGCGCGTACAAGCGAGGATGGCCAGAATATGACAGGGATGACGGGTTGCGTTTCATTAAAAAAATATTGCTGTTAATCACCGCTCTATTCTTTTCAAAGTCACTGAGGAAAGAAGCTCTTTTTTCATTTCAGCTTGCAATGAGCATCCCAAATGGGAGCACGTCATAAGGTTTCCAGCCTCAGCCCCTCTCGTGGCATCTTTCGTCCCTTGCAAAGGGGGCTAAATTAAGATTTTGATGACAAGATCAGCAATGGGGATGTGGGCAGGGGCCACCCGACTTCCCTGCGTTAGGCCTTCTTGGATTTCCACGTGCAGGAGGATGCCTGCTGAGATGGAAAGTCACTTCCCCTGCTCTCCTTGAGAGAAGTGTGCTCACAAGCTCTGTAAACAGAGAGCAAATGTGAGAGAACCAAATCTGAGACAAATATTTTTACTTGAATTAATTTGTTTGGACAGTTTTAACACTTGGAACATTTATATTTCCATACTTTATAAAAGCAAACATGCTGTTTCTCTAGCTGTAAATTTATCTTATGATATCATAACAGCTGGAAAGTTGTAGCCTGGTAGGATTTTGTTTCATATTTAGACAGCTTGAGAAATATGTCGGAAACGAGGTATATTTTCCCCTATCTCTGCGTGTTTCCTCATCTCTCCTCGTATTAGGCTACCCTAGGAGTGTTGGCAGTGTCACCTGTAGGGTGTGGAGGTGCCAGGATTTCTATTAAGCTGGCCTTGTTATTGCTGCTCCCTTGCAAACACCCTTCCTATAAATGCTGAGAACACGCTAAAGCTCCTTCCAGGGGTGCTGGAGAGTCTTTCCAAGGGGAAAGAAAAGCTAATAGCAGAAGCATCTTTTGTTGGCAAAAGGGGCTTCTGAAGTCTTTAAATCTTCGTTCATCAGTAATTGACTAAGATCTAGCAGCCCTGAAGGAAAAGAAGCTGATTGTATCACTTTTTAGTCATAGTATTAGCCTTATGACTTATGGCGTATAATTAGCCACTGCATCCTCTCATTACGAGTGCTGAGTGATTTCTCCAGGCCAGCAGGAGAGGGTGGTGTGGAATCGAGAGCTAGGTTTGCGTGTCTCATGGAGCCCTACCATTTCCTCCTACAAGCCCCAGTGAATGTTTTTGGAGAAGGGGATTTTATTTTTCTTTGGTTTCACTCTACCCTGTAAAAGAAAAGACCAAACATAAATAAATACTTCGAGGGAACTTGAATTTTCAGAGGAAGTGTTAACCCGTGGGTGACCCAGGAGTAGAGGTATCGCGTAGAGTTTCAGACGGGGTCATTAAGCGATTTCAACCGTCTCATCATCCCACAACCCCTCACCCTCCCTGCAAATCCAAGGCCAAAACTTTCTGACATTTTTTTCCGGACTAGAGATGTTATCCATTTCCCCATTTGGACAGGCTTTCCCTGATGAATTCAAAACCACCTAATAGATTTCAGAAGCACTAGGAAGACTGATGATTTCAGGAGTTCATAATCCCTATTCAGATGCTGACATTGAAATTTTACAAGTGAGCTTCATCTCTTTAGTTCAAGCTTTGGTTGCTGGTAAAAAATGCAGCTCACTCTGGGAGAACAGATTAACCTGTTATTAGTTATTTTTATCTGAGTGAGAAAGAAGAATCTAAATATTTTCTGAATAATGTAAGAAGAGAATAAGCCAGATAATAACCAGGTATCTTGGAGTGTGAGTTTACCGGCTGAGGTGGGATGATTCAGAAAGAGGTATAGATGCAAAAAGGACCTGTAATGAGGAGCTTTATGCCATCGAAAAATAACCTTGCCAACTTCACAGTTTGCTTCAGCCCTACTGTAGCCCAGCTTTCTTCCTCACCCCCATCAGTCTTCTTTCCTGGAGGGCAATTCTGTCAAAAGCAGACTGCAGAATCAGACTGCATGAGTTCAAATGCCAGCTCTTCCACTTACCAACTCTGGGACTTGAGGAAGCCCACTTAACTTTCTGGGTCTGGCTTTTCTCATTTTTTAAAGGCAAAATAATAGTACCTTTCTCTAGGGATGTAATAAATGTAACAGTCTTAGAATAGCACACAACAAAGTACTATAAATGTTATCTACACCATTATCATCCTGGCAATACCTGCCTTGTATTTGTGGTTGTTGGTGGTGGTCATGATGATGATAAAGAGATAACAGATCCTAAATATATCAAATATATTGGGAAATATTTCCGGTATATAATTTACTTTCGTAAAATTTGAGTCTAGGCCGATTGTTTTTGAACTATTTTAAGTCTAATATGTGTAAAAATCTGAGCTTTCCAAACTGCAGTGAGAGTAGGTCAGGGCCCTGGTCACATCATCCACGGAGCTCTAGGGTCATTGAGCTATTGAGCTATCGAGGCCACTGAACTCTATGGCCATTGATGACAAAAAGAAAGCATAACATGGGAGAGAGAAGATAATTCTAACCGTGTGCAAATCCCCATCCTCTTCCTCCAAGTTTCCTGACTCCCATGCCTTACCCAAAACAACCTTTGGGTTAGAAGGGAACTTAGAAATTTTCTGCCCCAAGGTTTCCACACTGAGCTCTATGGAACTCTCCCGTTCTGAAAGATGTTATCAGCGGTGTAAGGGGAACACGTCGGTGACCCAGCGGGGCTGAGCTATGGCTTCTGCCGTCTCAAATGAAAATATGATTTAACTAAAAAAAATTATTGCTAATGTAACGACAAAAGGTTTTAAGATCAGTGGCCTCGTCAGTCTTGTTTGTTTATAGATGAGACCCAGGTCAGTCTTGTTACATGGCCCCTGCTAGTTACTCACAGACCCTATCTTTAGAATCCTAGCCCTTTCCACATCTGTGCCTCTGTAGGTGCTTCCAGGGATTGAAGGCTTTCACCTTGGCCTTCCCTTCTCCTCCACACCCTGGATGGTCTCTTAAATGATTGTAACACTAACACGTGGTTGCTGTGGCAGTTCAGCATCCATGTCCACCAGCCCAGTGACAGCTCTGAGTGTAGACCCAGAGGTCCAGGAAGTGGGAATAAAAAGATGAACGAGGTGCCCGGGGAATAGAAGTGAGAGGTAAGGGGAAGAAGTTGAGCCACATTAAACTCCAAAGTGCAGGTGAACAACCCACTGTCATTTTGCATGCGGAGGGCCTTGACCACCGGAGGAAGATTGATATCTCTCAGCCCGAAGGAGCTCTGACATGAGTGATCTGACCTTTCCATCAGTAGGACCCGGGCTCCTGCTAACAGATATCCGAGCTGATGGGCACTCCTGCCTGGAGCTGCCAGCACAGCAGCTTGGATCCCCTGGCCTTTATTTCCATCTCCTCTCCCTGTTTTCTGTCACTGTGTCATGTCAAATCATTGTCAGGTGGCAGACTGCATGCCCCCCAAGTACAAAGGTATTGGGTTTCAGGACACAGGCTGAAATGAATATAATAATAGGAGCCAGAGCTCAGCACAGACCACTTATCAGGCAAGGAAACGGCTAATAAGTGTTGTTAGTGGTTTCCATGGGGGAGGCCCTGGAGTACATTTCCTGGGCAGGCAGGTGTAGCACAGCCTGTCCTGGGGTCCAGTTACAGACAGGCTTGTGCGATTCGTATTGATGCCTGTCACTTCGTGGCTGCCAAGCTGTTGATTCTGTGAAAGACCAAAGGCTCTGGTTATCTGGTAATCAACACTGCTCTCCAAGAAATTGGAGAAACAAAAATAGCCTTTCCTTAGGAGTGACCGAGGCCATGGATCAGGTTGCTGGTTTGTGTTTTCCTTTGGCCCCAACCCTTAGATTACTCCAGCCTGTCCTTCCCCTGTATCCCCAGGTAGCCATTGTCATTTTTCACAGCATCAGATTCTCACCCACAGGTCCACACTCCCTGTCCTGTGATAAACACAGATGTAACTAGGATGCCTTGTGTTACAGCATAGGAAATAAGAATGCTTTTGCATATCCAGGCAGAAATTCAATCCGTTACTTCTGACGAGTTCCCAGATCTAAGTGCGTGGTTGATGCTTACGCTTATTATTAATCCCTCTCCACCTCATCTGTGCTGAAGACTTAAGTCTCTTTAAAAACATAAAAATTAAAATCCTAAAGGATTAGTAACAGAAGAATAACAAACAATTTATTTCCTTGCATAATTCATTTTCTTGGTAGCTGTTGCCTTCTCAGCTCCTTTTCTTTTTCTCCTTCCAGAACTTTAATCTTATTTCTCCAAACCATCAATGCCTTGATCATACAGAACTCTGAACAGACAGCCTCCTGCCCACTGAAAAAGACACCACTCTTGGTTCGTAGGCTTTGTTACAGTTTTAATCTCTCTCTGTCTCTCTCTGTCTCTCACTTCTCTCTCTGTCTCCCTCTCTCCCCTTTCTTCACTCCATTCTCTTCTCCTGTATTTCTCTCACTACCACCCCTCCCCCACAAAAGAAAACACTGGAAAAAGAAGCAGCATGCTTACTTTTTCTATTTGCACAGAATATTTCACAAAGTGCATATCACCACTTTAACTCGTCAACCCAACCATTCATCCATCCATCCATCCATCCATCCATCTACCCATCCACCCAATAAACTGTTGAGCATTCACCATCAGTCAGCCTCTGGTTAGATGTTCAGGAAACAACAATGAATAAGATGAGATCTCCTTCCGCAAAGAGCTCACCATCTAGAAGAAGAAAGAGACAACCAGTGCTGGGTCCTAAGTGATACGTGATATGGATGTATGTATTGTGTACATGTGTGTATGACATACACAAGCACGCACACACACACACACACACACACACACACACACACACACACAGAAGGAAGTGCAGCTGCCCCCCAACCTTAAGTGTCTACTTGGCTTTTGGGTTTTTCATTCATTCATGGATTAATCCAGCAGGTCTTTTTTGCATAATAATAGCAAGGTACTATGTTAGGTAGCTCTTGGGGTTATAAAGATAAAATAAGACATACACCCTTCTTGTTCTTAAGCTTCTTATGAAAAGCAGCCTGGAATGGGCCCACCCTGATATTTCTGCCCATGGACTGGACCATTCTTATAGTCTGTTTAATTTTGTATATAAATTAAGAATCTATGCTATGCGTTTGTTCCCAGTTCTCAAGGAAGGGTAGATATCATCAAATATCTACTTGCAGAGGAATGTAGAGATTATCTGGCCCAAGTCCTTGTTTTTGCAAATGAGACCACTGAAGCTCTGGTGGAGGGGAGGTGGCTTCTCCAGGTCACACGAGGAGTCATTGGCAGCATGGGAACTTGGCCCTTGGTCAGGCTAACAGATTTCTTTCCACGTGTGGTGTCTCAGTCCCCCTCAGCGTCCTCACCATAAGTCCCCTTTTCATAAGGTCCTAAAGCTACGTGAATTCACTCAGGCCACTAGAGGATGACTCAGTGAGCTGAGGATGTGTGTGACACTTCTCAGAGCAAGAGGGAGAGGGTACCGCAGGGAAGGGGCTGAAAAGGCAACCCCAGAATTCTGGGTCAGAAGTGGTTACACAGGTCAGGCACTTGACCTTCCTGCTCTTCAGAAAGGCTCAGACAAACAAACAGAGAGGAGATTTCATGCCCTGGTCGGCTGCTGATTACATTTTCCATGTCACACTTCCTTCTGTTGGAAGGCTTTGTACCGTCACCCCTGCTCATCTTGTCTTTGTTAAACTCACTTCAGCTGTCATCAGAGCACTGTCCCAAGAGGAGTTAATCCTGGGCTCCTCAGTTCATTAGGGCCACACCAGTTCTCAAAAGCTGTTACCCAGAAGCACCATTCAACAGTGACAATTTCTCTCTTAGGTCCTCTAACACTTTTCTTTCTGGCAAAGGCAGAGGGTATAAAAAAGACTAAACAGATGATGAGAAGAAAGATTATATTGCAGATGGCTTGTTAGGCCTTGGGAGAAACTGGGTGGACTCAAGCAAAGGCTTTGACTACTGGGATATTAGTTATCTCTCCAATTTTTACTTTCGTTCCATCTGTTGCCTCAGAAATAAGAGAAAGTGCTAGGCTTTAGTTACACTGAAACATCAGATGGGTTCTGTACGCTGAGAGGAGCCTCAGCTGTGTTGAATCCCCATCTCTGTGGTTTCGTACCACCACATAGTGTCTCTAACGTTCTCATTTTAGAATCAAGTGAGCTGAGCGCTGCGGTGACAGAATTGGTGAAATGGGCTCTCAGGAACACATAGGAGAACATTCATTAACACTTTGTGAAAGTGAAAAATAAGCTTGTGAAGGAAAGGCTCCCTGTCGTTGGGCTGCGAATGGTGACGAGAGAATCAAGCCAGGTTTGCGGTCCCTCTGATGACCCAGGTCACTCGGGGGTTTGGCAAAATATGAGACATGTTGACTGAAGGGCTGACCCTTCACTCTGCTACCTTCACCTTCTCTGCGTGTTTCAGAGTGGACCCTCGGGCACTGAGTGGGGATAAGCAGTGTGCTTCCACGTTTGCTTCTTGCGACGCAAGCTGCTGAGTGGCAGAGACAAGACGCTGGCTCTGGAGCAGGCCCCTCGGGGCCCAGTGCAAGAGCATCTGTGTTCAGGGAAGGGAAATCCGGCCTCTGTGCTCTTTGCATCCAGACAGACACTCACAGTTTCCAGGAATAAACAGGGACATTTCTAAGTCTGTCTTGGATCTTCACTCACTTTATCTTTGGCCATGGAATGTTGACAGATACTCAGTATGATTGAGTGACCTTCTGTAGGTCAGACAGGCTCCGTTCTGACTGAGTTTAGAAGTCTCATAAATCTGGCCAAACCTTCGATTTGTCAGGGGGACAGTGTTTTGTGAGGGGAGACTCCAGCCAGAACTGGAGCCCGTGTGGACCCATGTTCTTTTCTCTCTCCATATCTGCTCCCTGAGCTGCCGCTTCTTCCTGCTCCTCCAGGTGATGTCCCCTGCTTTATAAGGACATTTTCTCCTCTTTGTGGACAGAGCTTTTGGGTTAAGCCCGTAGGATCGCCATGACACAGACCCAGTGGTGTTTTGTTTTGGTTTTTGTTTGCGGTACGCAGACCTCTCACTGTTGTGGCCTCTCCCGTTGCGGAGCACAGGCTCCGGACGCGCAGGCTCAGCGGCCATGGCTCACGGGCTCAGCTGCTCCGCGGCATGTGGGATCTTCCTGGACCGGGGCACGAACCCGTGTCCCCCTGCATCGGCGGGCGGACTCTCAACCACTGCGCCACCAGGGAAGCTCCCCAGTGGTGTTTTAATCCTAGCAGTGGGCTCATTGCCTTGAACTTTCACAAGCTAAATGAAAAAAAATATATAAATCCATAAATAAGACGGGTGAGAAGAGCTGAAAGAGCAAGAAGGAATTTGAGTTTTAAAACTTGAACTGGTCCAGCCTCAGCTGGTCTAATTCTTCTGCTCCAACAGCTTAGCAGACCAGATAACAAAGGATCCTTTCGCAGCTATTTTTCTTCAAGTTAGAGAATTTTAGAGCAACAAAGGAAATCGGAGATTATCTTTACAGATGAGGAAACTCAGGTCCAAAGAAATCAAGCGACTTTCCCAAGGTTAAAGAGATATTTATTGCCGGAGCCAAGATAAAAGTAAAGCTTCTCCTAGTACCTTAGTTGTTGTTGCTGCTGTTTTTCCTTGTAGCCTCCCACCCCACAGCAAACCTACCCTGCAGGAAATGTTCATTGTGGACCTACTGTGCTCACAGTTCTGAGCAGGTTTCTTTGGGTCCAAGGGTCTGAGGAAATCATGATTCATGAACTCAAGTGATACCTAGTGTACCTAGTGAGGAAAACAGACATGGCAGTAGGTAACTGTGAAATAAGACAGAAAGATGAGGAGATGACGCACAGGATTTGGTGACATGAGCACCAGGCCTCAAGGTCTAAGAGAAAATGTGAGAGCAAAGGTAGCAGGGTAAGCCTTTGGAAGAGGAGCCACAGGAGAAGCAGACTGGGTGCATTGGCCTCTTCTTTTTGCCTTCTTTATGATGCTTGTTTGATTGAATTTCTATCAGGCACGACCTCTGGGTTGAGTCCCACTTCTACCACCAACGTAAGGAATGATGATAATCACTGATGCTTACTCTGGGCCAATCCTCCGCTAAGTGTTTTACCTGTGTACTTCCTTTGGTCCTCACAGCAACTCTGAGGTGGGCTCTATCACTCATCAGAGGAGGAAACAGGATCAGGAAAGTGATTTGTCCAAAGGCACCCAAGTTGTCAGAGGCAGGGATCTGCTCCTAATGGGGCTTCACTTTTCCTTAGTGCAAAACCGTGATGTCCTGGTGATCACGTGTTTCCAAAGACCTGACTGAAATGCAGAATTACAGTGGAGCAGGTCTGGGCACCATTTGGCCACTCTGTGCTCTCCATGTTTAGATCTAAAGACTTCCTCATTTGAACAGGAGTAGAGTTGCAGTGGGGCAGGGCCAGGCCAGGGTTTTTGAAGCAGTGCCATGCCGAATGGGGTTCCAGAAGGCTTAGAGGACCCTTGTCAGGGGTTCTTTGTGCATTTTATGGTTGGTTGAGCTTTATGACCCCAAAGAATCCATTCTCTGTTTTATTTATTGCAGACCTGAAACACCAGGCTTTGCTCTTTCTTCAAACTTACAATGCGTATTGCATGACAGAATTATTTTTCATTTTTCTTTTACTTTCAGAGCCTTGGAATCCTGTTAGGAAATTTCTAGTACAAGCATTTGGGGGAGATACCACTACTCAGGTTGGGCATCTGGGAGAGATAGGCAAGCTCTTATTACAGCATGGAGGATGGGGCCAAGTATCATTTCAGGTTGTGGCAGAAAGAGATTAGCTCCAGTTTATCGCGGCTCAACATTTTCCTCTATCCCCCCAGTTTTCTGAGTGTCATGGAAATGATATTTGTGAATCCCAGGGGCCTCTCACAGGGTGTCAGTTTAGAGATCCTCCCAGATACATCTAAATGGGGACATAAAATGTAATGGGAAGAAATTGAAAAAATATCTGTTTCTTGATTCTTTATTACTGTGGAGTTAAGAAAGCTGTTTCTCATGCTGTTTCATAAATTTGAATCCAAATGCGTATGTTAATTTGTATTCAGATGGTTTGGGAATGATTCAAACATGGAGTTTTTTTTTTTTTTATAAATTTCATCAATTTTCTGGCAGTTTACAGATATGTATTTCGATAGCGTATATGTGCACACTGGCCGTATGCACATATACTGTGTTGCCAGAATTGAGCCTAACTGAACTATGATGGAAAGTTAATATAAGTGCATTAAAATAAATAAATACAAAATGAATTATTTGTATTTGAACTCAGTATTTGATTTTAAAAATATAAACATGAGTGAAATTCATTTTCGACTGCTTACTCCATTAATATTTTGCCTAAATTAAATTTGAGTATGGCAAAAACAGACGTACAAATTTTTCTCTCAGTCTGGAACTATCTCTGTGACACAGAAGCACACAGGTAGATTTCAGACTCTAAAAGGAATTACTGCAAGCCCCAAAGTGAACGTTTTTAATTTCATGGAAAATTTTGTGAGACAGGAATATTCAAAGAGAGCTATATGTGACATTTAAATGTGTGACATTACCTTGTTTCCTAATATTGCCAGTAATTTTACTAATTAGGGCCAATTACATAATTTTTGCCTGGGCTGTGGTTGACTGGGTTTGGGGTGCCTTGCTGTTCACGCATAATCTGTTGTTCTGACTCAGAAACACTGTTCTCCCCTTGCTTAGTCCTTAGCAGAGAGATGGTCCAGCTGGAAAATATGGCCTAAGCCAATAAGAAGCAAAGATCTTGTTTCTAAAGTTTGGAAGGAATCCAGTGAGCTCCCTAATTTCATCCAAGTGGGTGTAAACCACAGGACTAACCCCTGAGCAACTTCAGGATAAGACTCTTCTTGCCTGGAGGACAGGAAGGTTAGAAGTGCACCCGGATCCTCAGTGCTGAATGCAGGCTTTCAAAGTGTCCTGCTTACTCAGCACACCTGAGAGGTGCCTGCCCAGATGACCGGACCAGTGGCTTGATGCAGGGTGTGGGAGGAGGGGTGTCTTTTGGGGCTCTCTCCAAATATCGTGTAATCTAAAAATCAGAGGCATAAGATCAGCTAGTGTCATGTCTTCTGAACGAACTCTAACCAAAAGGCAGGTTCTTTAGGGCAGAGGTCCTCAAAATATAAGGTGCAGAAGAACCCCTTGGGGAGGTCTTTAAAAATCTTGCCCACTGCCCACGAGAATTTCTGAGCCCCAAGGAGTAAAGCATATGAATACTCCTCAATATTGGGAGCTTCTCGTGAGCTGCAGTCCTCAAGCTCAAGTGATTGACTCTTAGGTAATTAAATTAAAGATAGAACAGTGGTTAAAGAATCCAGTATAGGGGCTTCCCTGGTGGCGCAGTGGTTGAGACTCCGCCTGCCGATGCAGGGGACACGGGTTCGTGCCCCGGCCTGGGAAGATCCCACATGCCGCGGAGCAGCTAGGCCCGTGAGCCATGGCCACTGCGCCTGTGCGTCCGGAGCCTGTGCTCCGCGACGGGAGAGGCCGCAACAGTGAGAGGCCCGCGCACCACAAAAAAAAAAAAAAAAAGAATCCAGTATACTTCATGAGCTAGTGGTACCAAGGTTGTAGTAGGCAATGTTTGTGCATACTGCAGAGGGAAAGAGAGCAGTATAGTTAGAACCTGGGAAGGTTTCTTGGAAGAGTTAGAACTTGGGCAAAGCTCATTGCACTGTAAAATTTAGATGATGTCAGCTAATATAGAATGGGGTGAACCTTATCATTTGCGGACAAACTGACTAAACAATACTTATCCCTTCAAATAGCTGAATAAATCATCTTCCGTAGTCCTGGTTCAGAATGAGTAACAAATCAAGGGTGTTACTTTCACCCCAAAATGGCCTCGATTTCCCTACTACCCCTTCTAGACACGAAGTAAGGTCAGCTCTCTTGTAGTTTTGCTGAGTTCAGCAGAACTGTCTTTAACTGGCTTTATGACTGATCTTGGACAAGGCAATTAACTTCACTTAGTCTTATTTCCCTCATTTATACAATGGGAGGGTAGCAGTGGATGATTTCAGATCCCTTTTAGCTCTAACATTCCATCTGACCCAGTTAAATGCTTCTCATTATTACATGACTGGAAATAGGCCAGGTCACATGATGTCCCTTCAAGCATAACCGTCAAATACAGCTGTATGCTGTAAAGATGGATACTATATTGTTCAACTTATCATCATTAGTTCCCTAGTCTTAGAGTGGGAATGCACTGTAGTTCATATCTGTCATAGTTAGTATTTGGAAGTCTCAAAGCCTGTGAGATTATTCACATATTTATTCCTGTGTACCGCATATGCTATCCAACATCTCCCCTTCATCATGTGTCTATGACAATATGTTGAACAGAAAATCTCCATCAGCTGACTCTTACAGAATTGTATTATTTACAGTGGTGTCAAAATGTGCTACTTATAATTGAGGGGGCTCATAATAAACCAACCTAAGAATCTTTTCTTCTCATGTTCCTTCCCACTGGTAAATCCTCCACTTGTGTTCCTTCCATCAACAGCATCTTCATTATTTACAGAGGAGGACCATAGCCCTGATGGTGCATGTGTTATGTTTATAGGGTGACTCTTTCATCTTGGGAAGGTCTCTCTCTCTCTTTCTCTTTCTGTGACTTAGGATTTTGCTTATGACAGTTAAAGGTGAGGGATGTCAAGTCAACTGGAATCAGTTTCTAAACCACACCAAATACACTTCTCAATTTCTCCCAACTTTGGGACACAGTGTGGAATAAAAATTAATAGTTACATGGCCGATTTCATTTTTTATCCTCATTTATCCTCTTACTATCTGTGAGACCTTGAGAAAATTACTGAACTTCTGAGTGTGGGAGTTATGTCATCTGTAAAATGGGGATACCAATAATATCTAACTCATAGGAGTGTTGGGACTGTCAATCAGGTAATGCATATATATAAAGAGCTAAATCCAAATTGAAGGAAAAAACAACAACAAACATACTCAGGCCAAAACAGCATAAAATCCTATCTTTCATGTATTAAGCATCCACCAATGGAGAGCTCCTGAAAATTTTCCTCTGCCAGAAAGGCTTCAGAATTTAATGGGGGGAGTTGCCAGCTCCTCTAGCTCATCCAGCAGGATGGGGACCTGCACTGTATGCCTTCCACTCCTCTCCACAACTATGCACTTCTTTTAATTAATTAATTAATTAATTTTTATTTTTGGCTGCGCACAGGCTTCCTCTAGTTGTGCGGGCGGGAGCTACTCTTCGTTGCGGTGCGCGGGCTTCTCACTGTGGTGGCTTCTCTTGTTGCGGAGCACGGGCTCTAGGCGCACGGGCTTCAGTAGTTGTGGCGCACGGGCTCAGTAGTTGTGGTGCACAGACTCAGTAGTTGTGGCGCACAGGCTTAGTTGCTCCACGGCATGTGGGGTCTTCCTGGACCAGGGCTCGAACCCATGCCCCCTGCATTGGCAGGCGGATTCTTAACCACTGCACCACCAGGGAAGCCCTGTGCACTTCCTCTTGCTCCACTTCTAAAGCTTCCTTAATTTTCACATACACGTGCCAGACCCGGTTCTTGCCTAACCTGAAATTGGCTTTCTGTTTTTATTTTAAGGCCAAAATGTTCACATGTAATAAGTCTTATTCATTGATACTCCTATATTCTAAGCTGAAAAGCCAGAGGTGATGTGGCAGTCACGCTCCTTGGTATTTACCCAAAGGAGTTGAAAACATGTTCACACAAAAACCTGCACATAGATGCTTCTGGCAGGTTTGTTCAATTGCCAAAACTTGAATGCAACCAAAATGTCCTTCAATAGGGGAATGGATAGGGGCTTCCCTGGTGGCGCAGTGGTTGAGAGTCCGCCTGCCGATGCAGGGGACACAGGTTCGTGCCCCGGTCTGGGAAGATCCCACATGCCGTGGAGCGGCTGGGCCTGTGAGCCATGGCCGCTGAGCCTGCGCGTCCAGAGCCTGTGCTCCACAATGGGAGAGGCCACAACAGTGAGAGGCCCGCGTACCACAAAAAAAAAAAAAAAAAAAAAAAAATAGGGGAATGGATATATAAACTTTCGTGCATCCAGACCATGGAACATTATTCAGTGCTAAAAGGAAGTGAACTATCAAGCCATGAGAAGACATGGAGGAAACTTAAATGAGTATTGCTAAGTGAAGGAAGCCAATATGAGAAGGCTGCATACTGTATGATTCCAACTATATGACATTCTGGAAAAGGCAAAACTATGGAGACAGTTAAAAAGATCTGTGGTTGCCAGGGGTTGGGCATCCACAGGAAGAATAGGTAGACAGAGCACAGAGGATGTTTAGGGAAGCGAAAATGCTCTATATGATACCATCATAATGGATACGTGTCATTATACATTTGCCAAAACCCACAGAATGTAGAACACCAAGAGTGAACCCTGATGTAAACTGTGAACTTTGAGTGATTATGATGTGTCAATTCAGGTTCATCAGTTATAACAAATGCACCACTCTGGTGGAGGCTGTTGTTGATGGGGTCGGCTGTGCACGTGTGAGGGCAGGGGGTTTAATGGAAATCTCCATACCTTCCCCTAAATTTTGCCGTGAACCTTAAACTGCTCTAGAAAAATTGTCTTAATTAAAAACAAACCAACAAACAGAGGTGAGGTTTGTGTGCACCATGCTTATTGAAGCAGTGTTTTCATTGTCATGGCAGCTACATCCATATCTGCCAGCTAGTCTGTCTCTGCCTTGAACATCCAGAAACATTTTGGAGTGCAGTTCTCAATTTCCAATGGCCAAAGCGTTCAGGAGAAGCACTGATTTAAACAAGTATTTCTCTTTCATTCAATGGCTTGGGTGAAGATCCCCATATCCATGCATTTCCTAAAGATTAGTATAAGGCTCTTATCCCGCAAGTATTTCTAGTTTGGCATACAGAGTTAATTTGTGATTGTTAGAGCTATACCTTGGTCTTATGCAAGAAAAATATCATTATCCGTCAAAGCAAAGTAACCAAAGAAAAACTGCTTGAACCTGGGGGGTCTCATGACTGAGAGCTATCAGGCATTTTACATCTTTTCTCACAACCTTGCTTCCCCTTTCAGAGGCTTATGTTCTTAATCTTAAAAATGAGATGGTAAACTAAATTATATCTAAGATCTCTTTTATCTTTACCATCAGCCGATTTCTCTTTTTAGGGATTCTTAGAAATATTTCTGAATGTTTTTCTGCTGAGTTTCTGAGGCAAGCCTCATGTAATGAATAAGCTCTGTGTTTGGTATGCTGTTGTCTTCTAAGGTAGAAGACTTTACTTTTGGAAGAAAGATGCAGTCATCTCTCCATCTTTCTTTGGATGCGTACAAGTGAAGATTTACCTCACTTAGGTCTCATAAAATTGTTTGATTTTACAGTCTGCAGAAACTCTAATGGTGAACTCATCTAACATCTTGGTATAACGGATGAGGAAACTGAGGCAAAAAGCATGGCCGAGGATTAGTTAGCTATGGAATCAATCAAAATCTTATGATTTTGGCGACTTCATCCCTAATCCAGTGTTCTTTCAGCAACACCATGCCACCTTCTACTTCCTGGAATCATGAAAGGCGCAAGGCTCCTTGGACCTGACCTTAGCTCAGCCAAGACAAACAGTTTTGTACATTTGCAAATACGAAATCTGGTAGGCATATATTTGTTTGGTTTAAGGATCTTTCTGTTTTGCGTCCTCTTACAAGCTCTACTTTTCAACATGCTTACAGCTCAAGCTGGCTGATGTGCATCCTTCCATTGATGGTCCATTGCCTGCCACCCCAACTCCTGTATCACATCTTTGAGTGATGCTCAAAAGTGTTCTGTATATGTAAAAAAAAAAAAAGAAGAGAAAAAGAAAACAAACTTACGATACCAAATGGGAAAGGGGGGGTGGGAGGAGGGATAAATTGGGAGTTTGCAATTAACAGATATAAAATAAGCAACAAGGACCTACTATATAGCACGGGGAACTATACTCAGAATCTTGTAATAACCTATAATGAAAAAGAATCTGAAAAAGAATAGATATACGTATAACTGAATCACTATGATGTACACCTGAAACACTGTACATCAACTATACTTCAATTTTTTTTAAAAAGTGTTTTGAATGAGACCTTGATCCTTGTGTAGAATTTGCAGTTTTACTTCAGTACTTTGCTGACTGGATTATAGTAGTTAGCTTTCCGGGATTCTGGGATGCCAGATACACAGGGTCATGATATTTGTAATAGCTCGCATTATATTGAGAAAAACTAAGGGAACTTAACAGATGAAACCATCTTCAATATCACTTTGCTAGTCGTCAGTACAATATAGTGTAGTGCTTAAAGTGTTTTATCCACATTTATGTTTCAGCCACAGCTTTGCTTCTTCTAGATGTGGCAGGTGGAATTTTTCATGTACTTATCACTATCAGATACCTAGATTTTAACTTGCCATGGGTCATAAGGTGATATGTTGGCATTTTACAGCCTTCCATTGGATGCCAGAATATTTGAAATCTTTTTAAACGGATAACTGATTGCTTCTGTGAGAGCTTGGAAATTAAAATTAACTAATTTAATCTTAGCCTTTGGGGTTTATATTGGTTTCTTCTCTTGGTTTTTATTTCATTAAACAGCTTTCTAATTCAATCATGGTTCCTAATACTCTATAAAGCACAGGAAAATAAAAGACTGAGTTAAATGTGACTTTGGGGAAGGCAGCATAAATCCTGTTGCTGATTGAGAAGGCCCTTGCCTGTAATAGGCCTTGGTTGGATGATTTACCTCACAGGGGAAGGGGAGATCCCGTTGAGGATGGGCTGATGGAAAATGTACATCTACTACTTGGATGAAATAAAGCCCAAGTGCAAGGCTGAGAGGATGAGTCCCTTTGTTGGCATCTGACGTGACTACAGAATGGGTAGTTCCTTACTTCTCAGACCTCTGGTTCCCTATTCCATGAACCCAAAGCTTTGTTCAGTGTGTTCAGTGAGCAGAGTGTTTGCCTCTGCCTTTCCTCTGTGACAAAATGCCAGCTTTATAGAAAAGGGAGTCGAGGGGTGAGGTTTTTCTCTGGCAGAGATCACCTGCATCTAATCGGAGCCCAGCCGTAAGCTCCTTCTGTCTTAGAAGACAATTACTTTCATCTTTTTATTTCAAGGCCTTTCCCCAGCTCAGCCCAGCAAATGAGTACAAAGTGCTTGCTCAGAACAAAGGTGAAAGAGGAGATTATTTGTTATTTGACAGAAATTGCAAAGCCTGTGGTAGAAGTGAGAAATGAGAGCTGGGCTTAGGCCCCGGATCTGAATTCAGTGTGGATGTGGAGAGGTGACAGTTTTCGAGGGCCAGGAGAATTTGAGACTAGACTCAAACCTCATTTTTTTTTAAGGGCAGCAAAAGCCAGTTTTCTGAGTAGCTCACTCAGAGGCCTATAGCTCAGCATGTTTAGAAAGCCTTTCTATGCCATCTGGTACTCCTTAACCCTAAGAATCTGAATTCTGATGCTTGGGTGTGTTGACACATCTAGCCAAGCATGAGCTTAGGTTGCTTTCAACTCAGAGCTCCCCTCAGCACATGCTGAAAGAGAATGAGTCTGTTGGAGACTCAAGGTTTGGAATCCAAGATGGTGAATAATATTAACCAAAGGCCAAACTCTACACGATGCAGAGGCCAAGAAGAAGGAGAAAAAATTACTGATCAGTATGTGTGTATGTATATATACTGTATATATAATGTAAGTATGTTAACATATATGCCATGTATAATATGCTGTGTGTGAATACATACACGCATTCCCACCGTGTGTATAGTGTACCTACTAAGGCCAAAGCACTGTGGGAAATTCTTGGTGGAGTAAGACACAGGTCATCCTCTCAAGGAGTCTGGGAGGGGTATGATGATCTCAAGTCATTCACTATTCCAGAAATTCTTACCTTTCTTCATGACTTGGTTGTTGAAATAGGATAATTTACTCCCGGATTTCGTGAGCAATAAAGACCAGAAAGCTGGTATCACGACAGTTGCTGTAGTCAGTTTTTCTCCTTTCTCCTGAAAGGTGGTGGTAATATTTCTAGTTGTACTGCCTGCTTTTAGGAAAGGTCTCTGCTGGTATCTAAGCAGCACAGTCCCTTTCTGCTTCAGGATCTTGGCAAGAGCAGGTTCTGATTCTGAAGCATTAACATTCCTCATGGCTCTGAGACCCCTCAGAGGTCCATTTGCTTCTGACCCTGCAGATGCAGGTCGTCACGGATGTTTATTTGTCTGTTACCCAAATTCAGGACACATGTAGAGCAGTAAATTCATCGTTTGCCAGAGTTAATCACAGCCATGTTATAGCTTATATCATTCCAACTGCCCATTGGGAAAGCCTTGAAAATATAGATGGGATTTGTTCTCCAGGAAATAAGTTCAACAACCCAGATGGGTGAGACTACACTGAGGGAGAAGTTTGAGTCAGGGTCCCTCCTTGGATAATATCTTATTCCAGTCCTGTCAAGGATCAAATTGAAGACTTGCTACATTCCCAAGGACAGACTAGTGACAACTGGAGCTGAGGGAGGCAGTAAAAAATGGTGTCTGCTTTTTCATTAAGTACTTTTTAAATAAAAAGTATGGAGGAAAATGTAAGGAACGTTAACTCATGTATGTCCTCACCACTGATTATGAAAAAATGTTAACATTTTATCATATTTACTGCAGATGATTTTTATTATTAAGAAATAAAATATTTAGAAAAAAAAGAAATCTCTCACATTCCTCTCCCTAATCCCATTCCCCTTACGTTGTTGCCCTAAAGCAAATACTGTCATGCTTTTTGTGTGCATTCAGTCCATTTTTATCCTTTTGCTGCATAGGTATTTATATAGCCACAGACAGTATGGGGCATTGTTTTAGTACCTTTAAAATGATCTGAATGGTGTCATACTGTATCTTTTGACACCTTGTTTTTATTTGATCAGCATTGTGTTTTTTGAGATCTATTCAATTGATGTATACATAGAGTCCATCCATTTTAATTGCTGTACAGTATTCCATAATATCCACATAATGTAGTTTAGTCATTCCTGTACAGGTGGTCATTTCTAAATCTTTGCTGTTGTGGCAAAGCTGCAATGCACATTCATCTATATTCTTCCTGTAGCACAGATTGTGAGGGTTTTTGTTTGTTTTTGTTTTTTAAGGCTATATACCTAAAAGTGGTCTTTTTAGATATATCATATTTTATATTTCCAAACGGCTTTCCAAAGTGGCTGCAATAATATCTGATCTAGAGGATTTTGAAAGTTCTTGTTATTCTTCTATCATTTCCAATGTGTAGTCTATCCAGACTTTTCGGGGGGGAGGCATTATGGGTATCTTCTATTATTTTCAATCTTATTCCTATTTATTTCTGTGTTCTTGATTTCTTAATCATGTTAGAAGTTGGTATATTTCATTAGTCTTTTGAAAAATGTCTTATTGATTTATATTTTTCTAGTTTATTAATTTTGGTTCTTTCTCGTTTCTTTCCTTTTCCATTCTGTGGGTTTACTCAGTTCTTTTATCTTGCTGATTTATAGCTTAACTTATTTACTTTGATTCTTTTTAATTTAAAATAAATTCATTTATGTCTATATATTTCTCTCTAAGTACTGCTTTAACTGCATCCTAAAAGTTTTGTAGCAACTCTTTTACATTTGTAAATCTAAATATTTTGTAATTTTCATTACAGTTTTCTCTCTGACCCATAAATCATTTTTGAACAAGTTTTTTTTTTTCCATAAATCATTTTTAAAGTTTGCTTTTCTTGTCTGTAAATCATGATGTTTTTCCTACCCTTTTAATTTCTGATTTAGTTGCATGTAGTCACGGACATCTGTTTGATATTCTTTGAAAACTTTGGAGGGTTCGTTTGTACCCTAGCACATGGCAGACTTTTGTAACTATATGATGTGCTTGAAAATAATGTATGTTTTTCATTTGCTTCACCTCCCAAACTTTCTCCTTCCTCATCTCAGAAAATGGCAATACTGTTTTGTTTTGTTTTGTTTTCCTGTCCATTAGGCCCAAAACTGCCAAATTATCTTTACTCAGTTTTTTTCACACAATATGTAATTTATCTGTATAACCACTTGGCTTTGCCTTCAAAGTATAGCCTGAATCTGGCTATTGGAACCACTTCCACAGCCAGTACCACAAGATTGCCTGACTATTGTAGTGGCCTCTGAACTGCTTCCACTCAGGTAAACACATCTGTCTTTAGCCAGCAGCAGCTGGAATAGTCCTTGAAATATATAAATCAAATCGTGTTACTTCTCTGCTCAAAACCCTCCAAAGGCTTCCCATTTTTTCCAGAGTAAAATCCACAGTTTTTGCCTTGGCCCTCAAGATACCCCATGATCTAGTTCCCTGTAATCTCTGATCCTTTTTTATGACAGTCTTTTCCTTCCTTTCTCCGAGTCACATATTGCTGCCTCAGGGCCTTTACACATCGGCTGCAGGCTCATCTGTCTGACATTTACATGTGTTGCTCTCCTACTTCATTCAGGTCTCTATTCAAGGTCTTATCAGAAATGCCTTTTCTGAGTACCCTATTTCATATAGCACTCCAAAATACCCCACTCTCTCATCACTTTTTTTCCTTTTATATCACTTATTTTCTTCCCTTACTAGAATGGGAACTCCATAAAAGCAGGGGTTTTGACTCTTGCATGCACTGCTCTACCTCAGGACGTAGACTAGTATAGAGGCTCAGTAGACATCAGCTGAATAACTGGGAAAAAAATCTCTGTTACTTGGGATGAGAGTTCTATAGGTCCCTTTTATTTGAAGATTGCTAATTGTGCTGCTCAAGCTTCTAAATTTAAGTTCTTCCTCATGTTGTATAACCATATCTATGTGCTTCCCATAAAGCTGTTCTATCAGGCTAAGTGGGTGAGAAGCACTACCAAACTCTCAGCAGGCTGACACAAGAAAAGTCTTCTGCAAAGTCAGCTATGTCTTGTGTGGCTCTCCAGGCACCTGCCATCCATATGGTAACCCACAGATCCAGGCTGTTTTCATCTCCAAAAAAGGTATCTTGGAGCTTCACGGTAAAGAGTTCATGGACAACTCATACCCATCTTTTTATACTTACCTGGGAAGTGACACATGTTACTTCCACTCACAGCCCATTGACCAGACTTGTTTTGCTCTTTTATTGCAATATGTCCAGGTGCATGTTTGTCTTTATTTATTATACTCAGCAGTTGATGTGTGCCTTAAGTCTGAGAATGTAAGACTTTCTTCAGCCTAGGAAAAGTTTTCCATTGTTATCTCTTGAAATAGTTTTCCAGTATTTTCTCTGTTACCTAATTCTGGAAATATTATTAGGTATAAGCTGAAGACTCTGTACCTCTTAATCTCTTTTTTCTGTTTTTTACCTCATTATGTCTCAGTGCTGTACTCAGAATGATTTCCTCAGTACTGTCTTCTGGTTCACCAATTTTCCCTTTAACCGTAGAAACTCTCCCATTTATTCCATCTATAGAGTTTTGAGATATCAGCTGTGTTGTTTCTGTCTTCTAATTCTATCTTCTAACTGATTATTTGGTTACTCATTTTTTTTCTCAATTTTTATCTGCTTCATTTTGTTTAATTCTTATTTAAAAAGATACTGTTTCTTTGCATCATTATTTTAAGGTTATTCAGAGACACCTATGTGCTTCCCCCCGCCCCACCCCGCCGCCCCGGAATCAAAGCACCCTCTAGTTGTTGATTTTGTTGAATATCTTCTTGGTCCTGTTTTTCCTTATTGGTTTTGAATTTTAGTTTACTGGCTGATCTAGAGTGAAAGTTATCTTAAAGAAAAAAAAAAATACTTTAAATATCTACTGCACAGATGTGCAGTAGGTTCCATATGGCTTCTCAGGCCAGAATCAGGTTTTATGTTAGGGGGCTGGGATTCCTGTCCCATTGTGGTATTGGGGATATTGCTGATGCAGTAATTAGCAGCTTGTCACAAATCTGATTTGTGTGACATGCTCTGTTCCTTCCTGTATCACATGTACATGGTTTAATGCAATCCACAGGCCTGTCTTTTCTCAGTCCTCTCCCACCCCCCACAGGTTGGAAGACCCCACCAGCTCCCAGCTGCGTGATGTGAGTCTGGCTGGGGACTCTGACCTTGAACCTTCTCATTGCCTCTATTTCTAGATACAGAGTTCAACAGTATCCTAATATTGGCATTTGCTCCCTGCTGTCTGTTTCAATACTTTTCTTATATATGGAGACTTTTATCTTGTATTGGGTACGATACACTTTTTTAAAAAAATCATGTTTCTTTATTACTTTTTTTATATGGGAGCATAGTTGATTAACAACATTGTCTTAGTTTCAGGTGTACAGCATAGTGATTCAGTTATACATATACACGTATCTATTCTTTTTCAAATTCTTTTCCCATTTAGGTTATTACAGAATATTGAGTGGCATTCCCTGTGCTATACAGTAGGTCCTTATTGGTTATCTATTGTAAATATAGCAGTGTGTACATGTCAACCCCAAATTTCCAATCTATCCCTCACCTCCACCCTTCCCCGCTGGTAACCATAAGTTCATTCTCTAAGTCTGTGAGTCTCTTTCTGTTTTGTAAGTAATTTCATTTGTTTTGTTTTGTTTTTTTTAGATTCTGCATATAAGCGGAATCATATGATATTTGTCTTTCTCTGTCTGATTTACTTCACTTAGTATGATAAGGTCCATCCATGTCGCTGCAGGTGGCATTATTTCATTCTTCTATATGGCTGAGTAGGATCCCATTATATGTTTATGTATGTGCATATATATATACCACATCTTCTTTATCCATTCATCTGTCGATGGACATTTGGGTTGCTTCTGTGTCTTGGCTATTATAAATAGCATTGCAATAAACATTGGGGTGCCTGTATCCTTTCGAATCATGTTTTCCTCCAAATGTATGCCCAGGAGTGGGATTGCTGGATCCTATGGTAGCTCTATTTTAAGTTTGTTAAGGAACCTCCATACTGTTCTCCATAGTGGCTGTACCAATTTACATTCCCACCAACAGTGCAAGAGGGTTCCCTTTTCTCCACACCCTCTCCAGCATTTATTGTTTGTAGAATTTTTGATGATGGCCATTCTGACTGGTGTGAGGTGATATCACATTGTAGTTTTGATTTGCATTTCTCTCATAATTAGTGATGTTGAGCGTCTTTTCATGTGCCTCCTGGCCATCCGTTTGTCTTCTTTGGAGAAATATCTATTTAGGTCTTCTGCCCATTTTTTGATTGGGTTGTTTGTTTTTTTGATACTGAGCCACATGAGCTGTTAGTAGATTTGGGAGACTAATCCCTTGTCCATCACATCATTTGCAAATATTTTCTCCCATTCTGTGGGTTGCCTTTTCACTTTGTTGATGGTTTCCTTTGCTGTGCAAAATTAAAAGACAAATGCAGGTACAGGTATGCTTTTAATATTTGAAATTTCAGCTAAAATTTTATTTTTAATGGTATTTTGAGGAAGAAGAATTGAACATGTAAAATCACAGTGCCATCTTGGCCAGAAATCTTTTCAATTAAATTTAAAGAGTTTATTTTGATTGTAAAAGAATTTATTCTCATTTTCATAGACTTGGAAACTATAGAAAAGCATGTAGAAAATATTTAAGTAACCAATAATAAAACTACACAGAAATAATTATAGTTAACATTTCAGTGTGTTGTCATCTATGTTTTGCTTTTCACTAAATGGGATTCACACTGCATATTTAGTTTTATATCCTTGTCTTTTGCTCCAGACATTATAGGGTGGATTTACCATGCCATTAAATAATCTTCAAAAGCAGGTTTTTTTTAACAGCTCCTTAATGTTCCAGCATATGGAGGTACTATAAAAACATAAATCATCCAAATTTTTAATATCTCTCATAGCATAAATTAACATGTAATTACTGTGTAGAAGAGTATGAATATTTTTAAGGTACTTGATATATAATGAAACACTTCTATCCAAACGTGGTATTTCCACTTTACATTTCAATGGTAATCTAACCATTCTCTAGCCAATTCTAAGAATTATTTTTCCAACTCTACTAGTTGGATAGTTGAAAAATGCTATTTATATGTTTGTCCTTTGAAAAATTCTTACATCTGTTTGGATATTTGTATTTTCATTTCTAATTATAAAATTTTATTTATTCTAAATAAAGGCTCATTTTTAAACATCTTTATTAGAGTATAATTGCTTTACAATGTTGTGTTAGTTTCTGCTGTATAGCAAAATGAATCAGCTATATGTATACATATATCCCCATATCCCCTCCCTCTGCGTCTTCCTCCCACCCTCCCTATCCCACCCCTCTAGGTGGTCACAAACCACCTAGCTGATCTCCCTGTGCTATGCAGCTGCTTCCCACTAGCTATCTATTTTACATTTGGTAGTGTATATATGTCAGTGCTACCTTCTCACTTTGTCCCAGCTTACCCTTCCCCCTCCCCGTGTCCTCAAGTCCATTCTCTATGTCTGTGTCTTTATTCCTGTCCTGCTCCCAGGTTCATCAGAACCATTTTTTCTAGTTTCCATATATATCTTAGCACTCTAAGTTCCTCTCATTTTTTGGTTTGGCTGGAGAACTAATTTTAATATTTCCTTTTTTCATTGTTTCTACTTAATATGCTTTTCCTCCTTCTTCAGCCTTTTGTTGTATATGTTCTTTTACTTTATGACTCCTCAGGCTGATTGCTTAATTCATTTTAGTTATCTCCTGTTTATTTACAGCCGTACATGTTTTATTACTGCTGTGTCTATATTCTGTTAGTGTTGATATGAATATACTTACTCTCTTATTTCAGAAGTGAGTTATCATTGACTTTTATTTACTCTTTGATCCAATTTTTTTAAGGAAATTTCCAGTTTTGTTTCAGTTTTGCTTAAACTTTTATATTAATAATTCTAGTTTTATTGCACTGAGGTGGAGAATATAATAAATGGTGAAATTTTAAAATGCCCCATGGTGTTTGAAAAGAACCTACATTTTCTTTTCAAAGGGTATAAGGACATGTATGTATATGTAAGTTTCTGCATTTTTTCATATTTATGTTATTCGAAGGTCTTATTCCTTTTAATATTTATTCAATCTGTCATAGATTGACAATTGTATGATGTTTCAGAACTCATTATTGTTAGTGTATATATTTTGGTGTTTGATGATTATGTAATCTACCACCAAGTTATATGTCTGTTATATCATCATTGCACTGGATTCCTTTCATCAGCACAAAATATTATCTTCTTTTCCCAGGTTATTGCTTTCTGCCTTGAAAATTGTTGCTCTTATTGCTTTTGACAAGATTTTCTCATACACCATTTTTCAATTTTTAAATCATCTTGAAATTTTATCTGTCTTTGTATATCAGAATATATTTAATATTTAATTTTCTAACACAAATTATTAGGAAAAATTATAGCAATTAAATCTATTGCTATGACATATTTATGCTTAATTTCATCATGTTATCTAATGTTTTTTTTGCTTTTTTCTTTCATTGTAGATTTGTTTGCTTTTATCTTGTGTAGAGGTTTGTAGGATTGAAATCCTTTCATTAATTCTACTAGTGGTAATTCATTTGTTTATCAAATGCATATTAAAACTATATTTCTCTGTTAAATTCGGGAACACATTTCTAATGAGGAATTTAAATTATCTGAGCTTAACCTCACTTTCTCCTTCTCTGTATTTACAAGTTTTTACTCCTTTTATCTGGTGTTGTGATATCAACTTCTTATTACAAAATTCTGACTTGTTTTTCATATACAACATATTTTTAGATTTTGAATTTAATTGTGTGCCCATTTGACAGTTCTTCATGTTTGATCCTAAAAAATTAATTGGTTTGAAAGTTCTTTGCCATTTCTTTTATACTTAACTGTTACAGTTTTGAGTTCTTGATTTCTCTTTCTCTTTATCAGTTGACAGGTATTCTTTTTGTGTGTGTGCTTTCTCAGGAAGGGATCATGAATGATTTACCTTTCATGATGTTAAGCTTAGCAAAATGTCTTCCTGCCACCTTTTCACATGAACAACTTGGATATAAATCTCTCAGGTTACAAACTTTTCCTGTCACTACTCTGTACAAATTGTTTCATTGTCTTCTGATGTTTGATGTTGCAAAGTAGGGTAAGGCCAGCCTTATTTTTGCTACTTTAGAGATAAGCTTTGATTTTTTTAAGATTTTAAATTTAGCATTGTGATTTAAAATAAAATGAAACTTCCTTTATATTTCTAGTCATTTAAAATTTTCTTATTTGTTTTCCACTAAGCTCTTTCACTTATAACTATTTATATTAGACCGTTGATGACAAAGTATCTGTTGTTCTGATTTCTGTTTCAGTAACAACTCTCTTCAGTTACATCTAATTTGTCTTCTGTGTCATTCATCTTTTCTTCTATTTCTTTTTCTCTTCTGAATGTTGAGAAATTTTCCTGTTCATTATTTACTTAAATTTTTACAAGGTCACTTCTGTTTTACTGCCTCCAGTATGGATTTTCATTTTCCCCACTGAGTTTGGGCTTCCTTAGCTATTCCCTTAATTCAGCCAGTTCCCTCATTATCTCTGCATTCATCTCAGAAAAATTTCTCTTTTGACACTCTGATCCTCTTTTATAGTCAGTGTATTCTTATAAATTTTTGAGGATAGCAAATAGATGTGTTCTAAATCTTTCTTCTGTTTCATGTAGAAATTAATTTTCAAATATATATCCTCTTTACCCAAATCAATAGGGAAGATTTCCTTTCCTGGGTGTTATTATTGTCTTTTTATTCATACAATCCTTAGTTGCAGATGTATTTATGTGTTTCCATCTGTTCACATTTGAATAGGACTAGTTCTATCCTAGTACCAACAGTTAGGCTTTATGGATTGTTCTTTGCCTCTGTCCCACTCTGATTTGGTAGAGGTCTAATCTTGAAATTTGAAGTGATGTAACTTAATTTGGAATGTTTTGATATACTTTTGCTGACAATTGAATAATTTTGAACAAGCTCGAGAATCAGATGGACTCTTCAGGTGTTTTCTGAACTGTACTATACATAAAGACTGTGTTCTTCAAGAGATACTTCTCCCAGTGCTCTGTCCGTCTTTACCATTTGTAGAGCTTTCCTTCAGAGGAATAGTCTGTCTCTAAAATTCACCTTCATTTTCTTTTTGGTTTGATTGAGGAGGTAGAATGTGAATGGATATGACATAAAGAGGGAAACTAAAGAGTTTAGAAGTAGGGATTAAAATTCTAGCCTTGTATGGCTCAGAGGTCACTTATCAGATGGATCATCAAAGTGGTGAGGGAGAGGGTGGTATCTTATGATGTGGCTTAAACCAATGGGTTTTTCCTTATGTCCTACACTCTCTTTTAAAAAAACTTTTTATTGAGGTATAATATATATATATATGTGTATATATATATACACACACACACACACACACATATATTTACATATATATATAAAACATTATATTAGTTTCAGATGTGCAACATAACAGCTCAGTGTTTGTGTATATTGTGAAATGATCACCAAAATAAGTCTTATCAACATCCATCACATACATAGCTACAAAAATTTTTTTTCTTGTGATGAGGACTTTTAAGTTCTACTCTCTTTAGTAACTTCCAAATATGCAATAAAATATTATTAACTACAGTCACCATGCTGTACATTACATCCCCATGACTTATTTCCTTTATAACTGGAAGTGTGTACCTTTTGACCTCCTTCACCCATTTTGCCCACCTCCCCACCCCCTTCCTCAGGCAACAACCAGTCTGTTCTCTGAATCTATGAGCTTGGGATTTTGGAGGGGGGGTTGTTGTTGCTGTTGTTGTTGTTTAGATTCCACATATAAGTGAGATCATACAGTATTTGTCTTTCTCTGTTTGACATATTTCACTTAGCATAGTGTACTCAAGGTCCATCTGTGTTGTTGCAAATGGCAAGATTTCATTCTTTTTATGGCTGAATAATATTCCATTATATATATACATTTATAATGTTTTCTTTATCCATTCACCCACTGAGGGACACTTACGTTGTTTCCATATCTTGGTTATTATAAATAATGCTGCAATGAACAAATGAACACAGAGATGCATCTTTTTGAGTTAATGTCTTCATTTTCTTTGGATAAATACCCAAAAGTAGAATTGCTGGATCATGTAGTAATTCTGTTTTTAATTTTTTTGGTAAATGCCCTACATTCTTATTCCACTTCTTAAAATATACATAAGTGTGGGGACCGTTCAGCTTGGATATAGAATATAATAAGTGGTAAGAAGCTCTGAGGTTCTGGGTCAGGACCTCAAGGCCATCAGATTGTAGAGAGGATGTGGGAGGGTCATATGTGCTCCACACCACTTAACTTTCTTTTAAACAAGAGAGCTAATCACTTTCCTGTTTTTGCTGCCCCCAGAATGTTTGAAAGTCACTGAAATATTATAAAGTTAGAACTTATCTATTCCAGCTCCTTTAAGAGGCATATAGTATGAAATGTAAGGTGAGCACTAACAGGCAAGAGATGTCAGCCAGGCAAAGATGAGAACAGTGAGCGTAAAAGGCAGGCGAGCTGGTGCATAGGTGTTAAGTAGAGGATCTAAAAGAAAGCCAGTATAACTGGAGCATAGTAGCCTAGTGAGAAAATGGTATGAGACCAGGATGGAGAGGGATGCAGGGTTCAGAAAAGAAAAGATTTTTTTTAAGCTAGGGTAAAGAGTTTAGATTTAATTAAAATTTTATGAGAAGGTTCAGGGAGAAAGGGTTTTAAAATAACATTATTTTATGAGTTAGCAGCGAAGGTTTCATGTTTTCTTTCATTCATGATGCATATATTCTTTCATTTATCAAGTAAACACATGTCTATCAAATAACCATTAGGTTGTAGAGACTGTAGTGAGGTTATCTTAGGGTTATGGGGTATTTCCATTATTTCATGTAACTTCTCTACTAGACAGTAAACTCTCTGTGAACAGGGTCTGCACCTATATATTTGAATCTCCTTTTCCTTACACAATGCCTAGCTTATGGTAATCTTTGAATCAATATGTGTTAAATGAATGATAAGCACTATTCCATATATACATGCTTAAAGGTCTCTGGAATAGAAGAGGAATGTTTCTAAAGAACAGTTAAAAGATCGTCATCATCCGCAATGGCCAGGCTTCCCCATCAATCAGAGGCCCATAATATTCATGTAGGACTGATCAATGGGTTGAATTTGGATTAAACACATTGAATCCTTTAATCAGTTAAATCTGCTGCCCTTTCTATGCATAGATTTGTTGGGACCCTACCATGTCAGATTTCGCCATGCTGACATGGAATAGTTAGATTTGTCTACTTAGTTGTCAACTAATGCTTAGTGAAGTCTCATGGCTAAAGTATATATGAATTCAAACAGAGCCCCAAGCCCTCCACCCCTGCTGTGGGTTCTACAACATATACAGTCTTATAACATATAGTCCCAAGATTTTCAATGGTGAAACATCTGTTTTACTTTGAGGTAGCTGTGATAAGCATCTGCTTGGAGGAATGAGCTTATCAAAACCAGGACACATTTGTTTGCCATGTTATGGATTATATAGTCTTGCATTGTTTATGAATAAATCATACAGGGTGGATAAACTGGTAATCATGACAGCATGTTTTGTTCTGGGTTAAAAACATAAATTTATCCATTTGTATTCTTTTTCTTTTAGAAATTTAAAAATTTATGGTTTAGGTAGAAGATAGCATGGTTTTTGATTGTAGCTTAGCAGTTGGGCACACAGATTCCAGAAACTTCTTCAGTAAATTAGAATTCAGTTGGCTGACTGAGGGTCCTCGTGTTCAAAACTGTACCATTCAGTGCATTAAGCATAAGTGAGTCAAAGATAAAAAACAGTATTTCACGAGAAGGAAGTTATATATATATATACATATGTTTACATTCCATATTTGTGTAATACTTTACATTTCATCCTCAAAACTCATTTTAAAGATAAAAATTGCAGTGAAGGTTCACAAAGGTTCAAGGACTTCTTAAAGTCACACAGGCAATTAGAACTGAAAAAAATCACATCTTTCCATTATAGTCCAGTGTTTATGGCTTATGCAACAACTGTTCCATCGATAAGTTATTTTGAAACCACATTCAGGGACCATCAGTGACATTTAGTATGATGCTAAATCCATGATAACATCCATTTTGATTTCTTCCTTGATTTGGTGTACATAACAGTTCTTAGGATGAATCAGGTACAAGATGGAGAAGGATGTACAAAAGGTTGATCGTGGGGTTACTGCATGAAGGAATCTGATCTCCATTGGCCTAGTGAATGACACGATTGTTCCACAGAAGAGTCATTCATTGTACTACTTCCATTGTTTAAGTGGCAGTGACTGTATTGGATATTATCCTGTTGTTCAATGCACGCCCCCACAAAAGGCAGATTTTGGTCACTCTGAGGCTACATTATTCTTTGTCCCAACCTGGCCATTGTAAAACAAGTATATCAACTGAAAACCTAGGAATAGTGAATAATTACTTTAAAAACCCATGTGTCCCTTTAAGCATAAAGAAAAAAATGACCCAGTGAGACTTGAGGGTGGTTTTGGTCAGCATTCACTCAGCTAGAGGTGAGCTGTCCTCATCTCTCATGACTTTGGCATCTCTTTAATTTGTATTTTCCATTTCCTTTTTCTGGGCCAGATGTGTGGATTTCCGTGTTGTGCCCAATGACGGAGTAGGCTTCCGTAGAACCTGCCAGGACTATTTGTAATCTCCTGGCTTTGCAGAGGGCTCAAGTGCTGAGAAGAACAAATTCTGATGTTTCACAGCTGCAGGGTTAGAGATGTTGAGAGAAGGACAATTTGGGTGGAGTTTACATGTGTTTCTCCTTGATGGAGAATTCAGGGTGGGGATCTGGTATAACCGAGACCAAATTGTATTTCTGCCCTCTTTTTTTCCTTGTGGCTTGGGAGAGCAGCCACAGTGAGTGTGGAGTTGCTTGGAGCACGACTTCCTCATTCTAGAATGCCAGGGTTGGGAAGGCTATTAAAGGTCATGTTGCCACATCTCCCATCAAAACCATTTTTGGATGAAGCCTGCAAGAGAGAGCAAGAGATTCTGTGTGTACAAAACATTGGCTCCTAGAATCTAAAAGTGCTTGTTGCCCTTTGAAACGACGTCTCTGGCCATCTAGAATTGGTGAATTTTATAGAAATGGGGAGAGGGATGGTGTTTAAGGACATTAGTCCAGTTTCTCAAACAATGTGAAAAATCCCTTGGTTGGAAGTGGAAAACGTAAGATATATTGTTGATATTGGATTGGTATGAAATTCTGATGGTCTTAAAAAGATGTTTTAAGGACCTTAATAGGTGAATCCTGCACTCTCCTACTTATGTCTTCTTGCAGGGTCACGAGATAGATGTATGCACAGAGGCTGAAACAAGAAGAGATAAAACTTTAATACTAGCCGGGGGCTTCAGGAATATACCCCAATAAAACACTGATGGGCTAGGATGGATTCCACAGAGGACTCCTCTATTTTAGTCATCCTAGGCTGAGTTAAGGGTCTGTTCTAGAACAAAAGGAGGGCAGAAGGTCAATTTTGTCTGTGTCCACTGTAAATTCAAAATCAATATGTAAATCTTACCACTTTGCTGTGAGAAAAGGCCTCTCACGTCAGATAGCAGTCAATGAAGAAATAAGAATGGAAATGTGTGGTCCATTGTCTGGCATGGGTGCTTGGGGAGATGAGAGGGTAAGCATATCTTCTGGATCCATCCTCCCTAGTTATGTGGGAGAGGAGAAAGTCCCTGAAGAATGGAAAGAAATGTCCCAAGTTCTATACCCTGTTACTCTGGCTGTGCAGAAGAGTTTGGTGGAAAGTAATCTGGAAGGACCACATTAACTCGTATAGGCCCAGTGACTCCAACTGCAGAGAAAGTTTTCTAATCTGGCCGATCCTACTGATGTCCCTCCTCTTTCTCCTCCAGGTATAGGCTGAAGGGCTCAAGGAAAGGGTACTAGTGTCCTGCAGGGATCATCCCCTTGTACAGCATCCCTACCTAGAAGTATCCATCCGGTCTTCACTTTGTTGTTAACATTTTAAATAAGGGACAGTAGCCAGTTTTAGTCCCAGCGTTGTGGTTTGCACATGGATCTGGCTTCTATAGTGGGATGTGTTGAGGCCATTTCCCTATTATTTTTATTTAACCCACCAAATATATTCTATAACTGATCCTGTCCCAGCTGACTGACTCACTCTAAAGTGTTATCATGGAGGCCAAAGAGCGTGCTCAGTGTATGCCAGCTTCTCAAAGGAAAGGGAAGTCAGGTCCTGCTATGAAAGCAATCATGCAGGACACGTATGATGTAGCACCAGAGCTCAGATACTCAGATGTCCATTGAAAAGATGTATTAGTTTAGGCCAATGGCTGAGTAAAATGTCTGTTCTCATTAAAGAGGAGTGTCTTGCTTCAAGGTGAGGTGGTCCTGTCCTCCCTCTTGAGTAAGGTAGCTACTTTTTTTTTTTTTTCAACTTTTATTGGAGTATAGTCCATTTACAGTGTTGTGTTAGTTTCAGGTGTACAGCAAAGTGACTCAGTTATACATATACATATATCCACTCTTGTTTAGATTCTTTTCCCATATAGGTCATTACAGAGTGTTGTGTAGAGTTCCCTCTGCTATACAGCACGTTCTTATTAGTTATCTATTTTATATAGAGTAGTGTGTGTATGTCATTCCCAATCTCCCAATTTAAAGGTAGCTACTTTTCAAAAGTATTTGGTTTCTTTGAGCACAGTGAAGACCAAGGAGTAGGTCTTTGAAGAAAGTTGCACCAATACCAAAAAAGCAGCATTTCCAGTGAGACTTTGACATCTTGAGACTCTAAATAAAATACAGTGATCTGATGTGCCAACTTCTCTTTTCCACCTTCCTGTTGTTGAGAGACGTTTTTCTAGCTCTTGAAGGAAGACTTTCATTCTTGCCTTATCACCTCTTTTTCCCTTATTTTTGATTTTTTGGGGGTTCTGAAATATTAATCCTGCCAAACAGAACTTGGATGAAATTGTTGCTGTTGTGATCCTTGCCTTTAATTTACTGAGGGACATAAAGGTTAAGTTGAAGTTATGAAGCTGAGTTGTTGTTGTTGTTTTAATTGTGGTCTTAGCCATAACTCTGACCTTGAATGTTTCCTGCGGTTCCTTGGATATCTGGGGGTGGTCAGAGTCACATTTCACTGTCTCCAAGAATTGTCATGGCCCTGTCCTTAGCATTCCTTCAGACTTCTCTTCACTGCAGACCAAGACAGTAGTTGGTGCCAGTCTCCCACTGGGAGGGAGCATTCAGGGTTTTAGTTTTGACTCTTCAAAGTTAAATGATTTTCCATGTGTGTCAGCTTCGGTTCAAATCAGGTACTGTTGATCCTCATTATACAGTTGATTCCGTGTTTGTAAATTTGCCTAAAATTTGTCTGTAACCCCAAAATCAATCCTCACAGCACACTTTCACGGTCATTCACAGACACACACAAAGTGGCAAAAAATATGAGTTGCCCAGTTGTGCATTTTTTCAGCTGAGGTCAAACTAAAGCCACACTCTGCCTTCTTGTTTCACCTCTCATACCATAAACAAGTATCTTTTTCACGGTCTATTTAGTGCTATGCTTTTCACATTTTTGTGCTTTTGTTGGTGATTGCCTCCAAGTGCAGTACTCAAGTGCTGTGTAGTGTTTCTAGATCAAGAAGGCTGGGGACGTATGTGCCTTTTGGAGGAATTACATGTGTTTGGTAAGCTTTGTTCAGGCATGCATTAATGCATTATAGTGTACTTGGCTGTGAGTTCAATGTTAATGAATTAACTATATATTAAATAAGTTGTCTTGAAACAGATCACACATAAAACAAAGTTATGTATTGATTGGTTGATGAAAATATTGCTACCAGAGGCTTTCAGGAACATAAGCCCATATTTACCCTAGGAGCAATGGTTCAGTGTTTGCTAATTCAGTATTTGCTGCAGCTTTATAGAATGTAACTACCATAAATAATAAGAATCAACTGTAATTGTTTAATAAGTGTTTGCTGTAATGACAGATAATTATTACAGACACAGTATGCCAGGGAAGGATGTGGGCATGTAATATACTGAGTAAGCAACATGTTACAGGGAGGGACCCGAGAGAACTCTCCCTCGGCCTGGAACTTGTCTAACAAGCCAGACAGAAATGCATCATTTGCTAGGCCATTTCACTTGGATCATAGCTTGTTTTCTTTCACACCCTTAGCGCTTTCCTGAATTGGTCTTACTGTTATGTGTACATTTGCAGGCTGAGGACCCATGGTGGGGAACCACCCTAATCTTTCAGACAACACTGGATTGTTGAATTTTACGTTACATCTTGACATTGCCATGAATCTCTGATTCTGCACCAGCCTGTGTTGGGTATTTAATACTGTTTTTGTTTTCAATATTAATCAGTCATGGAAGAATATGCTGTTATTTTTTTTTTACATGTAAACATTTAGATGAGCAAAAACAGCGTATTGATAGTTTATGCACAGATGAGTAATTGATAATTCTATCAAAATTTGTTTGTCCATTGATTTGGCAATTGCATTGCTGTGGATGTGGAGTAAAAATGACATGACATTTTCATTTCCTGACAGTCATACCTGCGCATGACTAGATGGGATATGGGGAAACTTGAGCTCCATTGATTGGATGGAAGTATAAAAGGGCCTAATCAGCTGAGTACTTATCTTGAAGGAATGCCCTCAACTCTACTTCACATCAGACCCAGTGCGGAAGACCCCCTCAGACCACCGCACTGTTGAATCACTCCTGTTGGAAACCCAGCTGCTCAGGGGCCATAGATATCTTGATTGTGTAACTTCTTTGGCTGCAGTTTGTTTTTATTTCTATTTTTTGTTTGTTTTGTAAAAGGAGGTCCTTAGTAGGCACTTTATAGAGCTTTCGAGATGTATTCATAACATTTGTCACTTAATGCACAGATACCAGGAAGGCCTGAGAAGCCTGCTAACCCAGTCTGAAACTTTGCAGCCTCCATTCTTCTGACTGTGAATTCCAGGTGTCAAGACAAAACAGCAATAAGAAGTCAGTAAAATGTGAAGGTTTTCTCAGGCCCTTACTAAGACCCTAGCCAGATGCACATTTCTTATTCCTTTTGGTAAATAGATTAAGATTCAGTATGATTCAACGAACTAAAACACATTCCCTGCTTGGAGCTCGTTTCTGCCTGCTAATTGCTTGAAGCTTAGCAGATCTTCCTCACACAACACCAAATAAGGGCTGACTGGAAATCAAAACCGCCTTGCCAAGCACTTCGGATTTTCCAAAGGAACTGTAATATTCCTGGAGCTGTTGATTAATGGAAATGGGGAACTGTGTGGACTGGGGGTTAAGCCCTACAGGTTGATAGCCTGTTCTAGCGTTTATTATTTTTGACTCCACGTTTTGAAATTTTTCCCCGCATACTCCCTGAAAGGAACTTCCTCCACCATGTGGGATGGATAATGGGAGTGGGGTTCGATAACTCATGGAGAAATCCAAAAGGTAAACACAGAATGTTAATACGCCCAGGATTTTGCCTTCTGTTCTGTATTGCTGTGCCCCAAAATACAGAACCTAATTAGTGCATCCAGAGAAGCGTTAAATGGATTTCATGCTGTTTAATAAATGCTTTACGTGCTTTGGTGCCACTATAAAATGTGCGGTTGAGTGAGGGTGGGAATCGGGAGAGGAAATCGTTGCTATTAATGCTTGTGTACTTGAGGGTGAGCATCAGAGATGTGTGCTTATAACTCAGGCAGTTCTTGTTTTCACCCAAGTTCTCCTCCCTTTGGCTAGCCTATCATTTTCATGGGCTTTTCCCCAGAGGCCCATTTTCCAAAGACTTAACTCACACAATTGTTCCCACTCTGAATAATCAGAAATTGCTAGTGACTGGTATGCACTGAGCACCCCCTGTGTAATAAGCACAGGGACACTGGAGTTAGAAGGGATGACCTTTGTCTCTGGGGAGCTTATGCCCTTTGGGGCAGAGAGAACACGTGATATCTGATTTGCAGAGCAGAGCTTTGGTCTGACATTCAAAGTCCTCCATAATTTGTTCCTTCTTTAGTTAGTGGTCCGTCACATGGATCTTCTCTCTTAAAGGCTAATCTTCATTGGCTTCTGTATTCGTGGTTGCCCAACTTTGCTACACACTAGAATCACCTGGAGAGCTTTTAAAAAATGTTAAAGCTTCCTCCTCCATCAAATGCTTGGAGACCATTAGCCGACATCCGAATCATCCAGAATGCATGTTAAAACACACCTTCCGGGGCTTCCCTGGTGGCGCAGTGGTTGAGAGTACGCCTGCCGATGCAGGGGACGCGGGTTCGTGCCCGGTCCGGGAAGATCCCACATGGCGCGGAGCGGCTGGGCCCGTGAGCCATGGCCGCGGAGCCTGCGCGTCCGGAGCCTGTGCTCCGCAACGGGAAAGGCCACAGCAGTGAGAGGCCCGCATACCGCAAGAAAACCCCACACCTTCCTGGGCTTCTCACCCAGAGTTTCAGTGTCAGTAGGGCCAGGACTTGATCATTTGTATTTCTAAAAGTTATTGCTAATGCTGCTAGTCCGAAATCACACTTGATGATATTTGCCCTTTATCAGTGAAATCAGAATCTCTGTGGCTTCAGTATTTTTGTAAATTCTTCTGATAATTCCTGTGTGTGCCAAAATCGAGATCCATGTTGTACACATTCCTTGCTAATTAATGCACATTGTAGAGGTAAACTATTATCCACCATGAATTTCTTTGGATGTTTCCCATGATTTGGTTCTTTTTCTCTAAGTAGACCATAAAAGTCTTCATGGTGGGAACTGTGTATTTTCTACTTTTCTTGAATCTTCCAGGGTACCCGACACAGGGTGGTCCCAGAGAAGTGTAATTTGAAAGGTGTTAACCAAACAAATTTGGGAGGATGTATGAGAACAGTGGGAGGTATCACCAACACCATCTTGGTCTCCCCGTTCTTCAAAACTCCAGTGGAAAGTTCTTCCCTTCTATTTGTGGACTCATAAATGCATTAGAGCTACCTCCTCCCCCCTTCTCTACCCTCCCATTGAGGAGGGTGCATTTTTAATGTTTACTTTTTTTTTTTCTTTTTGGTACGTGGGCCTCTAACTGTTGAGGCCTCTCCCGTTGCGGAGCACAGGCTCCGGACGCACAGGCTCAGCGGCCATGGCTCACGGGCCCAGCCGCTCTACAGCATGTGGGATCTTCCCGGACCGGGGCACGAACCCGTGTCCCCTGCATCGGCAGGTGGACTCTCAACCACTGCGCCACCAGGGAAGCCCCGGTGTTTACTTTTAAAGAAAGCAACTGTAGAGAGTACTATATTCTCAGTGATAAATCCTGCATCACGCATCCTGGCTGTGATATTCTTACTTACGTGATCTTGGGGATATTACTTAAAAATTTCAAGCTTCCATTTATTCATTTATAAAATAGGGATAAGAACATCTTCACAGACTTATGAGGATTAAGTGAGTGTGCTTAAAACAGTTCTAAGCATAATACAAGACACAAAAGGCACAGCAGGCCATTTTTTAAATAGTGAAATTGGAGCAAACACACCTTTTCCTGGACAGATCGTTGAGATGCTCATGGATTGTACGGAACAGCAAGGGGAGATTAACACATGTTTTAGCTTCATTCCATCATCACAGTGCATGGTTTGGAAGTGTTTAGTTCTTCCTGTCATGAACCAAGAGCCTGGGGAACGGAAAATCTCGAGAAACTCCATAATTAAGACAAAGACAAGCCCTTGCTGAACTCCACTGACAGTGAACCCTACTGAAACATCAGATTTGTGTTCACAAAGCTTATTTCTGAGTCAAGAAGCTGACCATGAGCACCTAGAATTCCACACCAACCTTTGGTGCCTTTAGTACTTTGTTTGCAGAATGATTCATATGAAATAAAGGGACCTGGGTTTTTAGCAAATGTTCTTCCCGGAAGATAGGTAGTATGCCTTAATTCTAGAATCATAAGCATGTTTTGAGAAAGCAATGAGGTTGCATAGTGATGAAATCAAGTCCTGATAAGAGAGGGAGATGGTGAACCAGGGGAGCCAAGAATCTTTATCAAACTATTAAGGAGGGCCCCTGCCCTCTGAGACGTCTTGTCAGGAGCTTTTGTGCTACTCAAAGTGTGGTCCGCATAGAATCACTTGGGCTCTTGTTAAGAATGCAGACACTCAGGCAGCATTCTAGGCCCCTTGAACCAGCATCGGAAGTTTTGCAAAAATCGCAGGTGATTCATGTACACATTAAAGTTTGAGGAGAAAGAAGAGTCTCTTAAAACTAGACTGGGGGGCTTTCCTGGTGGCGCAGTGGTTGAGAGTCCGCCTGCCGATGCAGGGGACACGGGTTCGTGTCCCGGTCAGGGAAGATCCCACATGCCGCAGAGCGGCTGGGCCCGTGAGCCATGGCTGCTGAGCTGGGCGTCCGGAGCCTGTGCTCCGCAACGGGAGAGGCCACGACAGTGAGAGGCCCGCGTACCACAAAAAAAAAACAAAAAACCAAAAAAACCAAAAAAAAACTAGACTGGGAATTAGGAGACGTGACTTGGAATTGTTTTAATTCCTTCTGCACCTCAGCTTCTCCATATTAAAAAGAAAAAAAATGAGTAGAATAAGCCCTGCTCTTTCAGTTGATGGGAATAGTTAGTAAAAGGATACCAGTAGAAAAGGTGTACTGATCCAGTGGCCAGAAGATCCATCATCTTCCTCCTTACCCACCTCCTCTTTGGCAACTTTCTTGGGTGCCCATCTCACTTGAAGCTGCTTCGGGGTTTGGCAGATAAGATGTCCCAGCCGTATCCAGTTCCAGTTAGGAGGCGTTGAGAGTCTCCCATGGATGCCCAGATCTCCTGGCATCCTGCACCATCTGTGCCTGAGCCAAGAGGAGTGGAGAATCCCCTTCTCAGACCTGCCTTCAAGGCAGCCTGTGCTTCAGGGGAACAGATGAGGACAGGCTCTGTCTCTAGGCCACCAGGAAGCACTTCAGCCAAACAACAGCCCTCGCCATTTACTCAGCACATCCCGCCTTGGACAACTGGGAAAGCACAGTGCGGACAGTGGAGGTTGTTGAGCTCAGCCCCTTTCCCGATAGTGTATAATTAAAGAAAACACCCGTGTGGCTGCTAAATCACTTCCCACTGTTCCCCTGTGCAAACGCTGTGCTCAATAACCCTACAAGTGCCTCATTCCTTCCACCCAAGTGAGGCAGCACACAGAGCCGCAATGCAGAGAGCTGACAGGTTGTTAGTTCAGGACTCCTTAAAGGTTCTCTTAAGATTGATTTCTTACCAGTCCTCTGGTTGGGCCCCTCAGTCAGTGTGGCTTCCATTTGCCTGACTGCAGCCTTAGGAAGGCTCATGCATGAGGAGTGGACCTTCTCTTCCCAAATGCTCTTCTTTGGTCAGCAGTCTCTGTATCCCAGGCAGGCTCACGGAAGAGCTCTGGAGCTGCAGGAACCAGAAAACCATGGACCACAACTGAAATACTGTAACCATGGGCCGGATGCCACACCAGGGGAAAACAACCAACCACAGTGAAATGAGATACAAGTGGGACGTATGGATTTTGTTGGAAACGTAGGAAAGGGAAATGATAGTAAATCAAAGGGCAAGCCTATCATTCTGAAAAGGCCTCTTCCTGCCGCTGAAGTTTATGGGATGCTTTGGTTACCACCAGGATCTTGTGGGGCCCCAGCTGCCCAGAGCAGAGGAGATAGACTCCCCTCTGCCAGCAGCTGGGTTGGTAACAGGATTCAGTGTGATGACAGGCCAGCTTTGTAATTTACTTCTTCCAGGGCAAAGCAACACTGCTTTCACTGTGAGCTTTAGAATATTTGAACAGATGAGTGAGTGAGCCTCAGAGACCCAGTAAAGAGAACTGCTGGATGTCAGAGGGGAGGGGAGGACTTCAAAGGAACAGAACTGTATTCTGAAAGGACAGCTGTTTATTCACCCCACCGACTCCGAGCTACATCACTGCTTTAGTCTCTTCATAGCCTTTACCACTAACTGAAATTACCTTGTTTATGTTTGCTTACTTATTTATTATCATCTTACCAACTAAAACGTGACCTCTGCGAGAGCTGGACTCTTGTCTAACTTGTTCACAACTGTATCGTTAGAACCAGCCCACTGTCTGGCACATAGTAGGTATATAATAAATGTTTTGAATGAGGAAATGAATTTTTATTATTTGGGGACTGTTACCTTGAATAATTCTGCCTGGGCAACTTTCAGAGCTGACATAGATCATCTTTATATTTTGGTGAATGGTAGGTGTGAGGGTTGTTTTCCTTCATGCAGAAGAGAGCATAGAAAATAATTCAAGGCCATTTTCTGCCTCCCAAAGGAGCTCTGTGGATCCTGTTTTTCTCCTTCAGTCTGTCAGGACTTTGGGAAAAGGTACGTTAGATGTTGTGGCATAAAGTTCATAACAAACATTTACTAAGCACAGTGTACTTGCACTGTGCAAACAGTAGGGGGATAGAAGGTGAGCATCAGAACTTCATGCTCTTAAGGGTCTCACAGTGTGCTGGACAGTGAGAGATGTGCAAACAGAGCGAGTCCATTTGTGCATAAGAGCTAGAATGGAGATGTGCGTAGGTTACACCTGAGGGAAATACTTTGAACTTGGGAGAAAGATGGATAAAACGTTAACAGCTTCCTGGAAGAAATTAAGTCTATTCTGAGTATTGAAGGAGGAATAGGAGTTCACTCCAGGTTAGATGATAGGGAAGGGTATTCCAGTTACTCAGGTAGACATAGGAGCATTATGATACTTCAGGGACAAAAGAACCTGGTGTGTTGGGAACTGCAAGTGTAAGGTATGAGTGGACAAGTGGTGAGAGACTGGATTGGCTTGGTACCCATCCGTCATGCCTACAATAGACAGAGGACTTAAGAAAAGCTCTCTAAGGTAGAGAGGGGTTCCCAGATGACAGATGGCTAGGGGAGTTGGGTGAACTCCAGTGACTGAATGGACAGTTGAACCGAGGATCATTCATTTGTGCTTATATACCTGGATCGTCTTTCCAACTGTGAGTTCTTGCTCTTCAAGTTCATCTGTTGGCCATCATGTCATTTACACTTTGAGCAAAAATAAGGGAAGAACCAGAAGAATGAAGTAAACTCAAATACCTCCATAATTTCTCAGTGAGCAGCCCTGTCTGAAATAGTAATTGAGTTAGAAATCGGAAATAAAATAAGGCTTCCAAATGATCCCTGGGTTTCCATTATACAAGTTTCCTTCATATCTTTATTACCATAGTAGGTACTGAGATGTGAGTCTTTGTGTATCCATATACATATACATATTTATATGATCATCTCTTGGAGGACATGTAGCACAAAAAAGACAGTATGACACATAATATGCTCCTTACCCAAGGGACAGAGTAGCTCTTCCCTCCTCCCTGTTTCAACATGGCTTTGTGGACATACAGAAGAAGCAGATAGCAGTGCGGAGGTCTACCTACAGAACTGCTTCCCAAGGTCAAGGATGAGAAGCTGTACAGGGTTGATTTAAGTCTGTATTTTGTCAGGCACATCCCCTTGGTGGCCCGTCAGTCAGTGCTAGAATACTCTCACTTCTACACTAATTATTGATAAATTTATATCGTGCCAATACTTATTATCTGGTATTACCATTTCTCAGAAAGATATGTAGGAAAAGAAATCAAGCTTCTGGCATCTTGGTGACCTTGAGCTAAGGATCCCAGAACATAAATAACATTTATAGATGAACGTATTTCCCTGAATGGCCTCTGACTTACTTTTTGGATTTTTGAATGCAGTTGGCAATTTGAATCCAGTGTAATTTTTGTCTCCTGGGTAATGGGCAGTGTCTGTCTCCATTGTTCTTCTGGGATCTCAAGCACTCAAGTAGTTAACTCCTATGATACCACTCTTGTGATACCAAGGCTTTGGGGTCACCAGGAACATTTGCAGCTATGGGCATATGAGTCCCGCCAAATAAAATATTCACTAAGTGCTCCCATAGAGGCTTTCTGGTTTCCTTGTGACTTGAGCTGAAATTTTAAGACCTGAGCATGTCATTTTCTTTCAACAGTTACTCTAGTGCACATAGGAACAGCATCCTGGTCCACGGTCCTTGCAGCATCACTACTGCCTTAACAGCTAAGTGCCACAGCCATTTGTTCACCCAAGACACTTGGTGCAGGAGGCACAGTCAACCACAACGATAATTTGATTAACTTGATGCAACTGTTTACAAAGGAGACAAAATAAGGATATGTCCAGAATTACCCCAGAATCCCATCTTTGAGGATCTGTTTCATAGGACCACTTCTGAGCACTAGCATAGAGGTTATTTTGAAAGAGAGAATTTAATATAGGAATTGGTTAAACAGTGTAATGGTTTGCCAGGGCTGCTTTAACAAATACCACATACTGAATCACTTTAACAAGCAAAATTTATTTTCTCACAGTTCTGGAGACAAGAAGTCCAGGGTCAAAGGTGTTGGCAGGGTTGCTTTCTTCTGAGGCCTCTCTCTTTGGCTTGTTGATGGCTGCCTTCTGGCTATGTCTTCACATGGTCACCCCTAGGTTTGTGTGTTGGTGTCCTAATCTTCTTTTCTTATAAGGAGACCAGTCATATTGGATGAGGGCCTACCCTTATGAACTCTTTCTACCTTAATCACCACTTCTAAGGCCCTATTTCCATATAGTCATATTTTAGGTACTAGGGGTTAGGTCTTCAACATATGAATTTTAAGGGGATCCAATGCAACCCATAGCAAATGATTATTGGAGGACTTGAAAAGGCAAGGTAGGAACATTGAAAAAAACAGACAGTAACTGTAAGAAGCGGCTCTCCTGACCTTAGGGCTAGAGGAATTAAAGGAAGAGATTTAAGAGAACCTGGATGCTTAGATAAGGGGTCTTGCAGAACTGGTGTACAGACCTCTGAGGATCACGTGCTAGTGACTGGTGCTGGCATCTGCTGGGGGCACAATGCAACTGGTATCTGGGAGCATATGAAAAACTGGAAGGAATATGTCCTTCTTCCATCCCAAAGCCTTCCAGTCTCCCTTTAGTGCCCTCTATAGGTAGATCCTAACAGGTGTCCGCTGGTAAAGGACAAATGTAACCCCCAATTCACAGCCCCAGCAATTATACAACATATTATTGAAGGATAGATTTGAGCTGAAAGACAATAACTTCATAACCAGTATAAGTTCCTTTAGCTTCTTTTTAAAAAATCATGTCCTGCTCTGTAATCTTGCTTTTATTACTTAGTAACATGCGAAAACATTTCCAATGTCCATACTCTTCTAGAGCATGAATTCTAATGGCTGCATTATGTATTCCGTCATAGGGATGTACCATAATTTACTTAACCAACTTCCTATTCTTAGCCATTAGGTGTTTTGAAATCTTATTGTTTTTATCAACGGTAATACAGCCCACTAAATCTAAGCACATATCCTTAAATAGTCCCTTAAGATAGATTTTAAAAGTGTAATTACTAAACTAAAAAACAAAAATATTTCTAAAGTAAAATCTCACTTTTTCTAAGCTACAGAAAACATGAAATATGTATGGTTCCTTCTGTTCTGGAATATAATGGGGTGAGATTATACTGTCCTGAAACATTGGATACAGGGGAGGGTTTAAATAGTGTCTGATGAATGCAAGCAAAAAGAAGTGGGATATAATTATTTCAGAGTGAAACAAAACCTTTCCTTTAAGAAAACATTTACAGGCAAGGGGACTATTAATAGTAGCATCTGCCTCAATTGGTAGAGACCATGTTGTTACTGATTTTTTTAAAGAAGATGTTGGGGGTAGGAGTTTATTAATTAATTTAATTTTGCTGTGTTGCGACCTCGTTTCCGTGTGAGGGCTTTCTCTAGTTGTGGCAAGCGGGGGCCACTCTTCATCGCAGTGCACGGGCCTCTCACTATCACAGCCTCTCTTGTTGCAGAGCACAGGCTCCATGCAGGCTCAGTAGTTGTGGCTCACAGGCCTAGTTGCTCCGCGGCATGTGGGATCCTCCTAGACCAGGGCTCGAACCCAAGTCCCCTGCATTAGCAGGCACATTCTCAACCACTGCACCACCAGGGAAGCCCCTGATTTTAATACAGTTGCATTCTTAGCAGAACTAATTTTTTAAAGCATTTCCCTAAACAATCCAATTTTGCTTGGTGCTTATGGTTTGGACAAAGGAGCAGGCAGGGTTTATATTAGTATTTATGGAGTGTAGCCTTGTACAGATCACACTGGCTGGAGGATATTGCTATAAATCTATAACGATGGCTGTATTTGATTCCATTTTTAGTTTCTGAATTTTAGCCTTCATAATTAAAATTACATATCATAAAATGTTGGCCCATGACAATTTTAACTTTCTCCTGGGAGGCCCTGATTTTCTGAGATATGACACACTCGGCCCTCTGTGAAGGATAAAAGTCTTGATGGTTGTGAGCCAGATGTTTGAAGCCCACCTTCCTGATGGAGATTTGGTATGAAAATTTGGGTGCTCCCTTCAGAAAATCTGAGTCCAAGCCTTTGTCAGCTCCCTGAGGACAATTCCAAGAAAGTTACTGCCCCTTGTGCTGGTTTCCTGGTGCCTGGGTATGCTCAGTTTCATAAGGCTTAAATAAATTGATAAATTCAGCTGATTCAGAGCGTTTACATAATCTTTCCAATGTCAACAGTCATTTAAATTATCCAAACTTTATACTGAATCTCCAGAATCCAATTACTAGCTAATAATAATTGTCAGTTTTACTTTAAACCTCTAATGATAGGTCACCAGCGGTGTGTAGAAGTAGGATTAAATCGCTATAGACTGTAGCTATGCCCAGCCTTAAATTACTCGCCTCTTATCTCTGGCTAACAGAGCTACTATATGTTTTGTCACCACTTTTTGCTAAATAGAATAAACGTCACCAAAATTAATTTCATCTCCCTTAAATTAGCTTCTTAGTGTGATTTCTCACTTCAGTCAAAATGTATTTCTTAAAGAGCTTAACTTCATCTCTTTTATTTGAGACAGTGAGACTGTTCCAGAGCAAATGTCTTTTAATCTCTGGCTGGCAAGTTTTGAGTCTTCCTTTTTATTAATAATTGCTGACCCTTTAGGGAGAGTGTTGGAGGATATTTCTGTTTTATTTAAGCTATTGTATTCTTTTAAGCAGAGTAGACTGGGATCTTTCTGAGGAGTCTCAGAATAAGTTCTGAACCTTGCATAGACCAGGAAAGATACAGTTACCACACAAAAAAAATTTTTCCCACATAAGAGATGATTTAGCAGGGAGTTTGTAATTAGGTAGTTTAGTTGCTTTTACTACTCTTTTGTGTGTGTGTGTGTGTGTTACGCGGGCCTCTCACTGTTGTGCCCTCTCCCATTGTGGAGCACAGGCTCCAGTCGCACAGGCTCAGCGGCCATGGCTCACGGGCCCAGCCACTCCGCGGCATGTGGGATCTTCCGGGACCGGGGCACGAACCCGTGTCCCCTGCATCGGCAGGCGGACTCTCAACCACTGCGCCACCAGGGAAGCCCTTTTACTACGTTTTAAATCACTTTCCAGTATATATCTCTGGCAATAGCTATCCTTTAACTGAAGCATATGTTTGGAAAGACTGGAGGGAGTGTAAAGTTAAACTTCTCGTAAAACACAAGAAAAATACAGAAGGGCCACCTAAGTCAGAAACATATCCTAAAGACAGGATGATAGCACCTGTAACAAATTCTCTTTGCTCATCAAGGGAAGTCCCAAGGCATCAAGAGTTGGGGGAGGGGAATGGTTAAAAAAAAGGACTGAAAGAGAGGGATCCATTTCCAGAAAGGCAGTGTGTTGAGCTCTGTGACCTGCTCCCCAGTGAAACAAGCGTAACTAGTGACAATTATGAAAGAAAAAGCCCCAACCATTTAACATCTCTGGATACTATCTTAGGGGTATACGGCAAATAAAGAAACATTTATTTGAGAAATCCCAGTAAAACTCAAAAGAAATGATGAGATTCTGTGCCACTTGAATCATGACCCATTCATTCCCTCCCCTCCCTAGCTTAGTATGATGAAAACTCTACACTGAGCATGTGTGCCAAGAAGGTGGGGATACATAACCCTCAGCTCCCGGTCAAGAGGTATGGTATATTACTAAGAGAGACAGCCTGCTAGCACTTATTATTGCCTTCAACTCTGAGTTGTAGATGTTAAATTCCTGGTAAGTGCAACCATAATTTGGGGGGCTCCTTTCTCTACTTAACCCCCAATTATGGGCTAGAGGCTTTCTTCCAAGTGAAGCAAGCTAAGAATACTGGGGCCTTAATCACTCTTGCCCCAGTCTAATGATAAGGTACAGATTCCACACTGGGAGAGGCAAGCTGAGAACACCAGACACTACTGCCCCCTATCCAGTGGCTTAGGGGGAGAGGCAGTTCGTGAGAACAGAGAGCTTTGAAATGTTCTCCAGCGGAACTGACCTTGTTTGGAACAGAATGTGGAGAAGTTCAAGGCTAAGGGCACTTTGATAAAGAGTGGAGATTTTGTAGTAAGCAAATACGAAGAGTCCAATGACTCTATGAGAGCAAAAATCTAAACCAGAGCTATTGAATTTACCATAGAGAACGACAGGAAAAAGACAGCTAAGAAGAACTCTCCTGGGTTCACTATATAACTTAAAGACTACACTCAAAACTACCCCGGCCCATGTACAATTCAGTGGCATTAATTATATTCACAATATTGTACAAGCATCACCACCATATACTTCCTAAACTTTTTCATTACCCTGAGAAGAAAATCTATAATCATTAAGCAATAACTCTTCACTCCCTCCCCACCATGGACAGAGATTAACCACTAATTTATTAGAAACAAGAGGCCAAAAACCCAGTAGTATGACATATTCAAAGTGCTGGAAAAAAATACCTGTCAAACAAGAATCTAATATCCAGCAAAACTGTCTTTCAAATATGAAGATGAAATAAGATATTCATTTTGTTTACAAATTAATACATTTTGTTTACCAAACAAAAGCACAGTTTTCATTGCTAGCAGACATGCCTTACAAAAAATACTAAGTGAGATTCTTCAGGCTGAAAGCAAAAGGACCACACACATTAATTCAGAACCACATTAAAAAACAAAGATCCATTTACAATGCTTGGTATCAGTCTGTTTATCTCTTGTAAAAATAAAATACAGTGTGTGTGTGAAAAAAACCCCAAAAAACAAAACAAAAAAAAAACAAAGAAAACCAGCAAAGGTAATTATATAATAATAAAAGATAATATAGATGCGTAATACTTCTCCTTTCTTCTCTAAATGGTTTTAAAAATAGGATATACAATCAGTGTAGAAAAAACCCAAATGAACAATTGCACTGAACAATCTGAAAGTGAAATTAAGAACACAATTACATTTTTTTAACATCTTTATTGGAGTATAATTGCTTTACAATGGTGTGTTAGTTTCTGCTTTATAACAAAGTGAATCAGCTATACATATATCCCCATATCTCCTCTCTCTTCTGTCTCCCTCCCTCACCCCTCTAGGTGGTCACAAACCACAGAGCTGATCTCCCTGTGCTATGCGGCTGCTTCCCACTAGCTATCTGCTTTACATTTGGTAGTGTATATATGTCCATGCCACTCTCCCACTTTGTCCCAGCTTACCCTTCCTCCTCTCCATGTCCTCAAGTCCATTCTCTACTAGGTCTGTGTCTTTCTTCCCGTCCTAGCCCTAGGTTCTTCATCACCATTTTTTTTCTTTATATTCCATATATATGTGTTAGCATACGGTATTTGTTTTTCCTTTCTGACTTATTTCACTCTGTATGACAGACTCTAGGTCCATCTACCTCACTACAAATAACTCAGTTTCGTTTCTTTTTATGGCTAATATTCCATTGTATATATGTGCCACATCTTCTTTATCCACTCATCTGTCGATGGACACTTAGGTTGTTTCCGTGTCTTGGCTATTGTAAATAGAGCTGCAGTGATCATTGTGCTACATGAATCTTTTTGAATTATGGTTTTCTTAGCGTATATGCCCAGAAGAGGGATTGCTGGGTCATATGGTAGTTTTATATTTAGTTTTTTAAGGAACTTCCATACTGTTCTCCATAGTAGCTGTATCAATTTACATTCCCACCAACAGTGCAAGAGGGTTCCCTTTTCCGCACCCACTCCAGCATTTATTGTTAGTAGATATTTGATGATGGCCATTCTGACCGGTGTGAGGTGATACCTAATTGTAGTTTTGATTTCCATTTCTCTAACGATTAGTGATGTTGAGCATCCTTTCATGTGTTTGTTGGAAATCTGTATATCTTCTTTGGAGAAATGTCTGGGTTTTTGGTTTTTTTGATATTGAGCTGCATGAGCTGCTTGTAAAATTTGGAGATTAATCCTTTGCCAGTTGCTTCATTTGCAAATATTTTCTCCCATTCTGAGGGTGGTCTTTTTGTCTTGTTTATGGTTTCCTTTGCTGTGCAGAAACTTTAAAGTTTCATTAGATCCCATTTGTTTACTGTTATTTTTAATTCCATTTCTCTAGAAGGTGGGTCAAAAATGATCTTGCTGTGATGTATGTCATAGAGTGTTCTGCGTATATTTTCCTCGTAGAGGTTGATAGTGTCTGGCCTTACATTTAGGTCTTTAATCCATTTTGAGTTTATTTTTGTGTATGGTGTTATGGAGTGTTCTCATTTCATTCTTTTTACACGTAGCTGTCCAGTTTTCCCAGCACCACTTATTGAAGAGGCTTTCTTTTCTCCATTGTATATTCTTGCCTCCTTTCTCAAACATAAGGTAACTGTATGTGTGTGGGTTTATCTCTGGGCTTTCTAACCTGTTCCATTGATCTATATTTCTGTTTTTGTGCCAGTACCATACTGTCTTGATTACTGTAGCTTTGTAGTATAATCTGAAGTATGGGAGCCTGAATCGTGTACCTCTGTTTTTGTTTCTCAAGATTGCTTTGGCTATTCTGGGTCTTTTGTGTTTCCATACAAATTGTGAAATATTTTGTTCTAGTTCTGTGAAAAATGCCATTGGAAGTTTGCTAGGGATTGTAGCACTGAATCTGTAGATTGCTTTGGGTAGTAGAGTTATTTTCACAATGTTGATTCTTCCAATCCAAGAACATGGTATTTGTATCATCTATTTGTATCCATCTATTTGTATCATCTTTAATTTCTTTCATCAGTGTCTTATAGTTCTCCGCATACAAGTCTTTCGTCTCATTAGGTAGGTTTATTCCTAGGCATTTTATTCTTTTTGTTGCAATGGTAAATGGGAGTGTTTCCTTAAATTCTTTTTCAGATTTTTCAGCAGTATTGTATAGGAATGCAAGAGATTTCTGTGCATTAATTTTGTATCCTGTACTTTACCAAATTCATTGATTAGCTGTAGCAGTTTTCTGGTAGCATCTTTAGGATTCTCTATGTATAGTATCATTTCAACTGCAAACAGTGACAGCTTTACTTCTTCGTTTCCGATTTGGATTCCTATTTTTTTCTTTTTCTTCTCTGATGGCTGTGGCTAAAACTTCCAAAACTATGTTGAATAATAGTTGTGAGTGTGGACAACCTTGTCTTGTTCGTGATCTTAGAGGAAATGGTTTCAGTTTTTCACCATTGAGAACGATGTAGGTTGTGGTTTTGTCATATATGGCCTTTATTATGTTGAGGTAAGTTCCCTCTATCCCTACTTTCTAGGGCATTTTTATCATACATGGGTGTTGAATTTTGTCAGAAGCTCTTTCTGCATCTATTGAGATGACCATATGGATTTTCTCCTTCGATTTGTTAATATGGTGTATCAAATTGATTGATTTGCTTATATTGAAGAATCCTTTCATTCCTTGAATAAGCCCCACTTGATCATGGTGCAGGATCCCTTTAATGTGCTGTTGGATTCTGTTAGCTAGTATTGTGTGGAGGATTTTTGCATCGTGTTCATCAGTGATATTGGCCTGTAGTTTTCTTTCTTTGTGACATCTTTGTCTGGTTTTGGTAGCAGGGTGATGGTGGCCTCGTAGAATGTGTTTGGAAGTGTTCCTCGCTCTGCTATATTTTGGAAGAGTTGGAGAAGGATAGGTGTTAGCGCTTCTCTAAATCTTTGATAGAATTCGCCCGTGAAGCCATCTGGTGGTCCTGGGCTTTTGTTTGTTGGAAGATTTTTACTCACAGTCTCAATTTCAGTGCTTGACATTGGTCATTTATATTTTCGATCTCTTCCATGTTCAGTCTGAGAAGGCTGTGCTTTTCTAAGAATTTGTCCATTTCTTCCAGGTGGTCCATTTTATTGGCATATAGCTGCTGGTAGTAATCTCTCATGATCCTTTGTATTTCTGCAGTGTCAGTTGGTACTTCTCCTTTTTAATTTCTAATACTATTTTTCTGAGTCTTCTCTCTTTTTTTCTTGATGAGTCTGGCTAATGGTTTATCAATTTTGTTTATCTTCTCAAAGAACCAGCTTTTAGTTTTATTGATCTTTGCTATTGTTTCCTTCATTTCTTTTACATTTATTTCTGATCTGATCTTTATGATTTCTTTCCTTCTGCTGACTTTGGGTTGTGTTTGTTCTTCTTTCTCTAATTGCTTTAGGTGTAAGGTTAGACTGTTTATTTGAGGTGTTTCTTGTTTCTTGAGGTAGGATTGTACTGCTATAGACTTCTCTCTTAGAACTGCTTTTGCTGCATCCCATAGGTTTTGGGTCGTCGTGTTTTCATTGTCATTTGTTTCTAGATATTTTTAATTTCCTGTTTGATTTCTTCAGTGATCTCTTGGTTATTAAGTAGTGTCTTGTTTAGCCTGCATGTGTTTGTATTTTTTACAGATTTTTTTCCTGTAACTGATATCTAGTGTCATAGCATTGTGGTCAGATAAGATACTTGATATGATTTCAATTTTGTTAAGTTTACCAAGGCTTGATTTGTGATCCAAGGTATGATCTATCCTGGAGAATGTTCCATGAGCACTTGAGAAGAAAGTGTATTCTGTTGTTTTTGGATGGAATGTCCTATAAATATCAATTACGTCCATTTCTTTAATGTATCATTTAAAGCTTGTGTTTCCTTATTTATTTTCATTTTGGATGATCTGTCCCTTGGTGATAGTGGGGTGTTAAAGTCCCCTACTATGATTGTGTTACTGTCGATTTCCCCTTTTATGGCTGTTAGCATTTTCCTTAAATATTGAGGTACTCCTATGTTGGGTGCATAAATATTTACAATTGTTATATCTTCTTCTTGGATTGATCCCTTGATCATTATGTAGTGTCCTTCTTTGTCTCGTGTAACAGTCTTTATTTTAAAGTCCATTTTGTCTGGTATAACAATTGCTCCTCCAGGTTTCTTTTGATTTCCATTTGCATGGAATATCTTTTTCCATCCCCTCACTTTCCGTCTGTATGTGACCCTAGGTATGAAGTGGGTTTCTTGTAGACAGCATATATACGGGTCTTGTTTTTGTATGCATTCAACCAGTCTCTGTCTTTTGCTTGGAGCATTTAATCCGTTTACATTTAAGGTAATTATTGATGAGTATGTTCATATTACCATTTTCTTAATTGTTTGGGGTTTGTTATTGTAGGTCTTTTCCTTCTCATGTGTTTCCTGCCTAGAGAAGTTCCTTTAGCATTTGTTATAAAGCTGGTTTGGTAGTGCTGAATTCTCTTAGCTTTTGCTTGTCTCTAAAGGTTTTAATTTCTCCCTCGAATCTGAATGAGATCCTTGCTGGGTATAGTAATCTTGGTTGTAGGTTTTTCCCTTTCATCACTTTAAATATGTCTTGCCAGTCCCTTCTGGCATGCAGAGTTTCTGCTGAAAGACCAGCTCTTAACCTTATGGGGATTCCCTTGTGTGTTATTTGTTGTTTTTCCCTTGCTGCTTTTAATACTTTTTCTTTGTATTTAATTTTTGATAGTTTAATTAATATGTGTCTTGGCATGTTTCTCCTTAGATTTATCCTGTACGGGACTCTCTGAGCTTCCTGAACTGATTGACTATTTCCTTTCCCATATTAGGGAAGTTTTCAACTATAATCTCTTCAAATATTTCCTCCGACCCTTTCTTTCTCTCTGCTTCTTCTGGGACCACTATAATTCGAATGTTGGTGCATTTAATGTTGTCCCAGAGGTCTCTAAGACTGTCCTCAATTCTTTTCATTCTTTTTTCTTTATTCTGCTCTATGGTATTTATTTCTACTATTTTATCTTCTAGGTCACTTATGCATTCTTCTGCCTCAGTTTTTCTGCTATTGACTCCTTGTAGAGAATTTTTAATTTTATTTTTTGTGCTGTTCATTATTTGTTTGCTCTTTAGTTCTTCTAGGTCCTTGTTAAACGTTTCTTGTATTTTCTCCATTCTGTATCCAAGATTTTGTATCAGCTTTACTCTCAATACTCTCAATTCTTTTTCAGGTAGACTGCCTATTTCCTCTTCATTTGTTTGATCTGGTGGGTGTTTACCTTGCTCCTTCATCTGCTGTGTGTTTCTCTGTATTCCCATATTGCTTAACTTACAGTGTCTGGGCTGTCCTTTTCGCAGGTTTGTAGTTCCCGTTGTTTTCGGTGTCTGCCCCCAGTGTCTAAGGTTAGTTCAGTGGGTTGTGTAGGCTTCCTGGTGGAGGGGACTGGTGCCTGTGTTCTGGTGGGTGAGGCTGGATGTTGTCTTTCTGGTGGGCAGGACCACGTCCGGTGGTGTGTTTTGAGGTGTTTGTGACCTTATTATTATTTTAGGCAGCCTGTGTGCTAATGGGTCATGTTGTGTTCCTGTCCTGCTAATTGTTTGGTATAGGGTGTCCCACATTGTAGCTTGCTGGTCGTTGAATGGAGCTGGGTCTTAGCATTGAGATGGAGATGTCTGGGACAGTTTTCACTGTTTGATATTTTGTGGAGCCAGGAGGTCTCTGGTGGACCAGTGTCCTTAACTCAGCTCTCCCACCTCAGGGGCATAGTCCTGACACCCGGCCAGAGCACCAAGACCCTGTTAGCCTCACAGCTCAGAAGAAAAGGGAGAAGGAAAGAAAGGCAGGAAGGAAGGATGGAAGGGAAAATTATTAAAATAACAAATAATTATTAAAAATTAAAAGGTAATAAAAAAAGAAAGAGGAGAGCAACCAAACCACGAAACAAATCCACGAATGATAACACGCGCTATAAACTATACTAAAAAAAAAACAAAAAACAAAAAAATGGACAGACAAAACCCTAGGACAAATGGTAAAAGCAAAGCTGTACAGTCAAAATCACACAAAGAAGCATATACATACACACTCAGAAAAAGAGAAAAAGGAAAAAAAGATATATATCTATATATAAAAGAAAAAAAAGGGAGGAACTGAGCAACCAAATCAATAAACAAATCTACCAGTGATAATAAGCTCTAAATACTAAACTAAGATAAACATAAAACCAGAAACAAATTAGATGCAGAAAGCAAACCGCAAGTGTACAGTTGCTCCCAAAGTCCACTGCCTCAATTTTGGGAGAATTCATTGTCTATTCACGTATTCCACAGATGCAGGGTACATCAAGTTGATTGTGGAGATTTAATCCGCTGCTCCTGAGGCTGCTGGGAGAAATTTCCCTTTCTCTTCTTTGTTCGCACAGCTCCTGGGGATCAGCTTTGGATTTGGACCCGCCTCTTCGTATAGGTTGCCTGAGGGCATCTGTTCCCACCCTGACAGGGCAGGGTTAAAGTAGCGGCTGATTAGGGGGCTGTGGCTCACTCAGGCTGCGGGGAGAGAGCGGTACGGAATGAGGGCTGAGCCTGCTGGCCGAGGCCTGCGTGACATTGCAACAGCCTGAGGCGCGCTGTGCGTTCTCCTGAGGAAGTTGTCCCTGGATCATGGGACCCTGGCAGTGGCGGGCTGCGTAGGCTCCTGGGAGGGGATGTGTGGATAGTGACCTGTGCTCGCACACAGGCTTCTTGGTGGGTGCAGCAGCAGCCTTAGCATTTCATGCCCATCTGTGATGTCCACGCTGATAGCCACAGCTCGCGCCTGTCTCTGGGGCTCATTTAGGTTGTGCTCTGAATCCCCTCTCCTCGCAAACCCTGAAACAATGGTCTCTTGCTTCTTAGGCCGTTCCAGACTTTTTCCCGGACTCCCTCCTAGCTAGCTGTGGTGCACTAGCCCCTTTCAGTCTGTGTTCACGCAGCCAACCCCAGTCCTCTCCCTGGGATCTGACCTCTGAAGCTCGAGCCTCAGCTCCCAGCCCCCACTCACCCCAGCAGGTGAGCAAACAAGTGTTGGTTGGCACTGATCCTCTCTGTGAGAATCTCTCCACTTTGCCCTCTGCACCCCCGTTGCTGCACTCTCCTCCATGACTCTGAAGCTTCCCCCCTCCCACACCCCATCTCTGCCAGTGAAGGAACTTCCTAGTGTGTGGAAACTTTTCCTCCTTCACAGCTCCCTCCCAGAGGTGCAGGTCCCGTCCCTATTCTTTTGTCTGTTTTTTCTTTTTCCTTTTGCCCTACCCAGGTACGTGCGGAGTTTCTTGCCATTTGGGAAGTCTGAGGTCTTCTGCCAGCATTCATTAGGTGTTCTGTAGGAGTTGTTCCACATGTAGATATATTTCTGATCTATTTGTGTGGGTAGGAAGGTGATATCTATGTCTTAACTCCTCCACCATCTTGAATGTCTCCTCCACAATTACATTTAAAATAGCATGGATGTGAGAATGGCACTATTCCCCCAAATTGATCTTACAGATTCAATGCAATTGACTTTCTTTCTAATTTCAAAATTTACACAACGCTGTAGTAATCAAGACGGTGTGATACTGGCACAAGGACAGACATAAAGATCAATGGAATAGAACTGAGAGTCTGGAAAGGAGCCATCACATTTACAGTCAACTGATTTTTGATGAGGGTACCAAGACAATTCAATGGGGAAAAGTAGTCATTGCAATAAGTGGCACTGGGGTAATTAAATAAGTCACATCAAATAGCATGAACCTGGGACCCTTAGCACGATTTACTCAAAATGAATCGAAGGCCTAAGTATAAGATCTAAAAGTATAAAACTCTTAGAAGCAAACATGGGTATAAATCTTTGTACCCTTGGGTTAGGTAGCAGTTTCTTAGATACGACACCAAAATCACAAGGGCCAAAATAAAATTAAACAAATAAATAAACAAACAAATAAATAAATAAATTGAACCTCATCAAAATTAAAATCCTGTATTCTTCAAAGAACACCATCAACAGTGTGGAAAGACAAGCCATAGAATGGTGGAAGACTTGCAAATTATATATCTGATAAAGGGTTTGTATTCAGAATACATAAAGGACACTTAAAACTCAATAATAAAAAGGCAATTATCCCATTTTAAAAATGGGCAAAAGATCTGAATAGATATGTGATCAAAGAAGATACACAGATAATCAATAAACACACAACCAGATGCTCAACATTATTAGTCATCAGGGAATTGCAAATCAATATGTCAGAGATACCACTTCATACCCACTAGATTGGCTTTAATTTTTTAGAAAAGACAGACAATAGCCAGTGTAGGCAAGGTTGTAGAGGAATGGGAACCCATGTGTGCTGTCGCTCGGAATATAGAGTGGTGACGACGCTTTGGAAAACAATTTATGTTAGTTTCTCAAAAGTTAAACATAGACTTACCATGTAATCTAAGCAATTCTACTCCTAGGTATATACTCAGGAAAACCAAAAACATATGCCCACTCAGAAAAACTTGTACATGAATGTTCATAGATTCATAACTCATGACAACCCCTCTCCAAAATAGAAATAACTCAAATGATGAATTGGATAAAAAAAAAATATCCACACAGTAGAATATTTGGCAATTAAAGAAAGGAAGTACTGATGTATGCTGTAACCTGGATGAACCTTGAAAACTTTATGCTAAGTGAAAGAACCCAGTTACAAAACACCACATATAGTGTAATCTATATTATCTATATGGAATCTGTAGAGATGGAAAGATTAGTGGTTGCCCAGGGCTGAGAGGGTTGGGGGGGAACATGAGGAATGACTACTAATCGGCATGAGATTTCCTTTTGGTTTCATGAAAATGTTCTCAAATTGTGGTGACGATTGCTTAACTGTGAATATATAAAAGAACTTGAATCTACACTTTAAAATAGTATATTTTACGCCATGTTTATTATGTTTCAATAAAGCTTTTATTTAAAAAAACTATACTATAGTCAGAAAACATGGATTTAATCCCCCTTTTGCATTTTTCTGCCAATAAGATTTTAGACAGTTTGCATATTTGTGGGCCTTAGTGTGATTATCTCTAAGACAGTAGCTTGGACTAAGAAGTTCTTAAAGGAAGCAGTTGACAAAGTGGGGCAGGAGAGAGGGGCTTAGTTAGGGGTTACAGTGACCAAGAAGGCACCTCCCACACAGAGCCAGTTTCATGGGTGCAACCTATGTAGTCACACTGGGCCCCCTACTCAGAATGTCCAATGCTTGGTTTAATTCTCTGCTGTTTCAGTCTTGAATTTCTTAAGTTTTGAGCAAAGAGTCATGCATTCTCATGAAGCACTGGGCCCCATGAATTATGTCACCAGTTCCGATCCTACAGGTAGTGGGAAGGGGCTGGGGATCCTTTAACATCCTGCAGTGCACAGGGCAGCCCTGTACGGTGAATTAATTGCCCTGCCCAAAATGCCATGATGAGAAACACTGATTGCTAAGGAATGGTTGAACTCTGAAGTCCCGTGGGTTTTAACTACCTACTAGAAAACTAATCTGAAACTTTCAAACATAGTATGTGTCCCTCAGGAAAGTCACTTTGATGTATGTACTGTACCTAAAAGAAAAGTGTAGAGGTTACAAGGCATTTGGGGGTTTTGTACCTCATTTTGTTTCCTGAGCCTGATGATATACTGTATATGAAACATCTATGCTTAGCCCTCTTCTCTTCCATTAACTGGCCTGTCAAAATTTAGACAATTAGAGCATCAACTTGTTTTATTGCTGGTATTCGGAGATTCCTTAAGAAATTGCCAACGTGGTAGGCACTGTGGCAAAAGCAATTATGATTCCTAGAGAATTTCTGATGAATAATAAAGTTCTCAGCTGATGGCTTTACTTAGGTTGTTTCATCTAGTTTTCCCATCAGTCTTTAAGGTTGATTTTGATTATCCCAACTTTACAGGGGAGGAAACTGAGTCTCAGAAAGGTTAACAGAGAAAGATCAGAAGAAAATAGGATGTCTTCTTTTTTAACTTCTCAGTGACTGTTAGATGAAATCTGAAATCCACAGGTAGCTCTTTCCTTCATTGCCCGTTTTCCCAAACATACTAGGTCTTACTAGAAGAATTAGTGTTGGAATCCACTGATACACGATATTGTTATACAATTATAAAACCATATGGTGGTGTTATTTTCGTGTTACACCGAGATTTATTAAATGCCCAGGTTGAGTATTTATTACTCTACCTGAGACAAAAATACTGAATTGGAAAGTGAAAGACACAATCATTTCTAGAGTCATAGAATGTTAGATCTGGAAGAAATCTTAAAGAACTCCTGTGCCAACCCACACATTTTATTGATGTCGTATGTGAAATCTGGGTAGGTTTAATATCTTACCTGTGTTGACATAACTGATGCATGACATTAGTGACAAAGCCAGGGATATAATTTGTGAAATAAAGGCAATTCTCGGTTCATAAGTCTTTCTAAACATTACCTTGTCTCTCTGGTCAGTTTTGTTTACTTGAAATAGAATAACCGATTTGATGGTTTGATAGATTTCTTCTTCAATAGAAACAATTTATGTGAGGTTTAGACAGGCTGTGGATATCCGGTATGTGTGAGTAATAGGTTTTGAGCCTTCTTTATCTCAACATAGAGTTGTCCTCTTCGAAAAGGACTTCATAGCATAGGAAGAAGCCGACAAATCCCCAGAAAACAGTGGATGAAAAAGATAATCAGAAATATCTGCTATGATTAAAATGGTAATGTTTTCCACAAAAAAAAAAAAAAAAAAAAGAAAAGGACTTCAACTTATATAGTAGAACCCAGTAAAAATAATTTCTCCACAAGTTCAAAGAACAGACTACAGACAATTCACGTATGTTGGAGCAAAAAGAAATTCTATCACTGGGGCAGTGAGTCAGTGGGTGGAATAATGGGGATGAAATTGAAAATGAAGTATTTAGAAAGGTTAGAAAAAATGTTCTAATTCATACTTTCGGAGCACTTTAGAGTTAACCTTATTTGTCGCTTACCGGTCTCTTATTTTTGGAGGCATCAAGATGTGAAGCTGGGCAGTTTAATAAATTAATATGGATTGTGAACCCTTCTTGATATCTCCCTTTTTTTCTACAACTTTATTAAATGATATTAAAACCAGGTGGTCCAAACTTTTTTTTTAACATCTTTATTGGAGTATAGTTGCTTTACAGTGGTGTGTTAGTTTCTGCTTTATAACAAAGTGAATCAGTTATACATATACCTATGTTCCCATATCTCTTCCCTCTTGCATCTCCCTCCCTCCCACCATCCCTATCCCACCCCTCTAGGTGGTCACAAAGCACCGAGCTGATATCCCTGTGCTATGTGGCTGCTTCCCACTAGCTATCTATTTTACGTTTGGTAGTGTATATATGTCCGTGCCACTCTCTCACTTCGTCACAGCTTACCCTTCCCCCTCCCCATATCCTCAAGTCCATGCTGTAGTAGGTCTGTGTCTTTATTCCCGTCTTACCCCTAGGTTCTTCATGACATTTTTTTTTCTTAGATTCCATATATATGTGTTAGCATATGGTATTTGTCTTTTCTTTCTGATTTACTTCACTCTGTATGACAGACTCTAGGTCCATCCACCTCATTACAAATAACTCAATTTTGTTTCTTTTTATGACTAATACTCCATTGTATATATGTGCCACATCTTCTTTATCCATTCATCCGATGATGCATACTTAGGCTGCTTCCATCTCCTGGCTATTGTAAATAGAGCTGCAGTGAATATTTTGGTATATGACTCTTTTTGAATTATGGTTTTCTCAGGGTATATGCCCACTAGTGGGATTGCTGGGTCATATGGTAGTGCTATTCCTAGTTTTTTAACGAACCCCTCCATACTGTTCTCCATAGTGGCTGTACCAATTCACATTCCCACCAACAGTGCAAGAGTGTTCCCATTTCTCCACATCCTCTCCAGCATTTATTATTTTTAGATTTTTTGATGATGGCCATTCTGACTGGTGTGAGATGATATCTCATTGTAGTTTTGATTTGCATTCCTCTAATGATGAATGATGTTGAGCATCCTTTCATGTGTTTGTTGGCAATCTGTATATCTTCTTTGGAGAAATGTCTGTTTAGGTCTTCTGCCCATTTTAGGATTGGGTGGTTTGTTTTTTTGTTATTGACCTGCATGAGCTGCTTGTAAATTTTAGAGATTAATCCTTTGTCAGTTGCTTCATTTGCAAATATTTTCTCCCATTCTGAGGGTTGTCTTTTGGTCTTGTTTATGGTTTCTTTTGCTGTGCAAAAGCTTTTAAGTTTCATTAGGTCCCATTTGTTTATTTTTGTTTTTATTTCCATTTCTCTAGGAGGTGGGTCAAAAAGGATCTTGCTGTGATTTATGTCATAGACTGTTCTGCCTATGATTTGCTCTAACAGTTTGATAGTTTCTGACCTTACATTTAGGCCTTTAATCCATTTTGAGTTTATTTTTGTGTATGGTGTTAGAAAGTCTTCTAAACTCATACTTTTACATATACCTGTCCAGTTTTCCCAGCACCACTTATTAAAGAGGCTGTCCTTTCTCCACTGTACATTCCTGCCTCCTTTATCAAAGATAAGGTGACCATATGTGCATGGGTTTACCACTGGGCTTTCTATCTTGTTACATTGATCTATCTTTCTGTTTTTGTGCCAGTACCATACTGTCTTGATTACTGTAGCTTTGTAGTATAGTCTGAAGTCAGGGAGCCTGATTCCTCCAGCTCCATTTTTCGTTCTCAAGATTGCTTTGGCTATTCGGGGTCTTTTGTGTTTCCATACAAATTGTGAAATTTTTGGTTCTAGTTCTGTGAAAAATGCCAGTGGTAGTTTCATAGGGATTGCATTGAATCTGTAGAATGCTTTGGGTAGTAGAGTCATTTTCGCAATGTTGATCCTTCCAATCCAAGAACGTGGTATATCTCTCCATCTATTTGTATCATCTTTAATTTCTTTCATCAGTGTCTTATAATTTTCTGCTACAGGTCTTTTGTCTCATTAGGTAGGTTTATTCCTAGGCATTTTATTCTTTTTGTTGCAGTGGTAAATGGGAGTGTTTTCTTGATTTCTCTTTCAGATTTTTCATCATTAGTGTATAGGAACGCAAGAGATTTCTGTGCATTAATTTTGTATCCTGCTACTTTACCAAATTCATTGATTAGCTCTAGTAGTTTTCTGGTAGCATCTTTAGGATTCTCTATGTATAGTATCATGTCATCTGCAAGCAGTAACAGCTTTACTTCTTCTTTTCCGATTTGGATTCCTTTTATTTCCTTTTCTTCTCTGATGGCTATGGCTAAAACTTGCAAAACGATGTGAATAAGAGTGGTAAGAGTGGGCAGCCTTGCATTGTTCCTGATCTTAGTGGAAATGGTTTTGGTTTTTAACCATTGAGGACAATGTTGGCTGTGGGTTTGTCATGTATGGCCTTTATTATGTTGAGGAAAGTTCCCTCTATGCCTGCTTTCTGCACGGTTTTTATCTTAAAAGGATGTTGAATTTTGTTGAAAGCTTTCTTTGCATCTATTGAGGGGATCATATGATTTTCCTCCTTCAATTTGTTAATAGGGTGTATTACGTTGATTGATTTGCATATATTGAAGAATCCTTGCATTCCTGGAATAAACCCCACTTGATCATGCTGTATGATCCTTTTAATGTGCTGTTGGATTCTGTTTGCCAGTATTTTGTTGAGGATTTTTGCATCTACGTTCATCAGTGATATTGGCCTGTAGTTTTCTTTCTTCGGGACATCCTTGTCTGGTTTTGGTATCAGGGTGATGGTGGTTTCATAGAATCGCTTTGGGAGTGTTCCTCCCTCTGCTATATTTTGGAAGAGTTTGAGAAGGATAGGTGTTAGCTCTTCTTTAAATGTTTGATAGAATTCGCCTGTGGAGCCATCTGGATTGGGCTTTTGTTTGTTGGAAGATTTTAAATCACAGTTTCAATTTCAGTGCTTGTGATTGGTCTGTTCATATTTTCTATTTCTTTCTTATTCAGTCTTCCAAGGTTGTGCATTTCTAAGACTTTGTCCATTTCTTTCAGGTTTTCCATTTTATTGGCCTAGAGTTGCTTGTAGTAATCTCTCATGATCTTTTTATTTCTGCAGTGTCAGTTGTTACTTCTCCTTTTTCATTTCTAATTCTATTGATTTGAGTCTTCTCCCTTTTTGTCTTGATGAGTCTGGCTAATGGTTTATCAATTTTGTTTATCTTCTCAAAGAACCAGCTTTTAGTTTTATTGACTTTGCTATCATTTCCTTCATTTCTTTTTCATTTATTTCTGATCTGATCTTTATGATTTCTTTCCTTCTGCTAACTTTGGGGTGTTTTTGTTCTTCTTTCTCTAATTGCTTTAGGTGGAAGGTTAGTTTGTTTATTCGAGATGTTTCCTGTTTCTTAAGGTAGGATTATATTGCCATAAACTTCCCTCTTATAACTGCTTTTGCTGCACCCGATAGGTTTTGGGTCATCGTGTCTCCATTGTCATTTGTTTCTAGGTATTTTTTGATTTCCACTTTGATTTCTTCAGTGATCACTTCATTAGTAAGTAGTGTATTATTTAGCCTCCATGTGTTTTTATTTTTTACAGATCTCTTCCTGTAATTGATATCTAGTCTCATAGCATTGTGGTTGGAAATGATAGTTGATACAATTTCAATTTTCTTAAATTTATCAAGGGTTGATTTGTGATGCAAGATATGATTTATCCTGGAGAATGTTCCATGAGCACTTGATAAAAATGTGTATTCTGTTGTTTTTGGATGGAATGTCTTATAAGTATTAATTAAGTCCATCTTGTTTAATGTATCATTTAAAGCTTGTGTTTCCTTATTGATTTTCATTTTGGGTGATCTGTCCGTTGGTGAAAGTGGGGTGTTAAAGTCCCCTACTATGATTGTGTTACTGTTGATTTCCCCTTTTATGGCTGTTAGTATTTGCCTTATGTATTGAGGTTCACCTATGTTGGGTGCATAAATATTTACAGTTGTTATATCTTCTTCTTGGATCGATCCCTTGATCATTATGTAGTGTCCTTCTTTGTCTCTTCTAATAGTCTTTATTTTAAAGTCTATTTTGTCTGATACGAGAATTGCTCCTCCAGGTTTCTTTTGATTTTCATTTGCATGGAATATCTTTTTCCATCCCCTCACTTTCAGTCGGTATGTGTCCTAGGTCTGAAGTGGGTCTCTTGTAGACAGCAAATATATGGGTCTTGTTTTTGAATCCATTCAGCCAATCTGTGTCTTTTGGTGGGAGCATTTAGTCCATTTACATTTAAGGTAATTATCGATAGGTATGTTCCTATTCCCATTTTCTTAATTGTTTTAGGTTTGTTATTGTAGGTCTTTTCCGTCTCTTGTGTATCTTGCCTAGAGAAGTTCCTTTAGCGTTTTTTGTAAAGCTGGTTTGGTAGTGCTGAACTCTCTCAGCTTTTGCTTGTCTGTAAAGGTTTTAATTTCTCCATCAAATCTGAATGAGATCCTTGCTGGGCAGAGTAATCTTGGTTGTAGGTTTTTCTCCTTCATCACTTTAAATATGTCCTGCTGCTCCCTTCTGGCTTGCAGAGTTTCTGCTGAAAGATCAGCTCTTAACCTTATGGGGATTCCCCTGTGTCTTATTTGTTGTTTCTCCCTTGCTGCTTTTAATATGTTTTCTTTGTATTTAATTTTTGACAGTTTGATTAACATGTGTCTTGGCGTGTTTCTCCTTGGATTTATCCTGTATGGGACTCTCTGAGCTTCCTGGAGTTGATTAACTATTTCCTATCCCATATTCGGGAAGTTTTCAACTATAATCTCTTCAAATATTTTCTCAGTCCCTTTCTTTTTCTCCTCTTCTTCTGGGACCCCTATAATTCAAATGTTGGTGCATTTAATATTGTCTCAGAGGTCTCTGAGACTGTCCTCAGTTCTTTTCATTGTTTTTTCTTTATTCTGCTCTGCAGTAGTTATTTCCACTATTTTATCTTCCAGGTCACTTATCCGTTCTTCTGCCTCAGTTATTCTGCTATTGATCCCTTCTAGAGTATTTTTAATTTCGTTTATTGTGTTGTTCATCATTGTTTGCTTCCTCTTTTAGTTCTTCTAGGTCCTTGTTAAATGTTTGTTTCATTTTCTCCCTTCTATTTCCAAGATTTTGGAACATGTTTACTATTATTATTCTGAATTCTTTTTCAGGTAGACTGCCTATTTCCTCTTCATTCGTTAGGTCTGGTGGGTTTTTATCTTGCTCCTTCATCTGCTGTGTGTTTTTCTGTCTTCTCATTTTGCTTATCTTACTGTGTTTGCGGTCTCCTTTTTGCAGGCTGCAGGTTCGTAGTTCCCTTTGTTTTTGGTGTCTGTCCCCAGTGGCTAAAGTTGGTTCAGTGAGTTGTGTAGGCTTCCTGGTGGAGGGGACTAGTGCCTGTGTTCTGGTGGATGAGGCTGGATCTTGTCTTTCTGGTGGGTAGGTCCACGTCTGGTCGTGTGTTTTGGGGTGTCTGTGGCCTTATTATGATTTTAGACAGCCTCTCTACTAATGGGTGGGGTTGTGTTCCTGTCTTGCTAGTTGTTTGGCATAGGGTGTCCAGCACTGTAGCTTGTTGGTCGTTGAGTGAAGCTGGGTGTTGGTGTTGAGATGGAGATCTCTGGGAGATTTTCACCATTTGATATTACGTGGAGCTGGGAGGTCTCTTGTGGACCAGTGTCCTGAAGTTGGCTCTCCCACCTCAGAGGCACAGCACTGACTCCTGGCTGCAGCACCAAGAGCCTTTTATCCACACGGCTCAGAATAAAAGGGAGAAAAAGTAGAAGGAAGGAAGGAAGGGAGGGAGGGAGGGAGGGAGGGAGGAAGGAAAGAAAGGAAGGAAGGATGGAAGGAAGGAAGGAAGGAAGGGAGGGAGGGAGGAAGGAAGGGAGGGAGGAGGAAGATAAAATAAAATAAAGTAAGATAAAATCAAATAAAGTTATTAAAATAAAAAATGAAAAAAAAATTATGAAGAATAAAATTTTTTAAAAAAGAGAAACAAAAAATGGACGGACAGAACCCTAGGACAAATGGTGAAAGCAAAGCTATACAGACAAAATCTCACATAGAAGCATACACATACACACTCACAAAAAGAGGAAAAGGGGAAAAAATAATAAATCTTGCTCTCAAAGTCCACCTCCTCAATTTGGGATGATTTGTTGTCTATTTAGCTATTCCACCGATGCAGGGTACATCAGGTTGATTGTGGAGATTTAATCCGCTGCTCCTGAGGCTGCTGGGAGAAATTTCCCTTTCTCTTCTTTGTTCCCACAGCTCCCGGGGTTCAGCGTTGGATTTGGTCCTGCCTCTGCGTGTAGGTCGCCTGAGGGCGCCTCTTCTTCGCTCAGACAGGATGGGGTTAGAGGAGCAGCTGATTCTGGGGCTCTGGCTCACTCAGGCCGGGGGAGGGAGGGGCACAGAGTGCGGGGTGAGTCTGCAGCTGCAAAGGCCACCGTGACATTGCACCAGCCTAAGGCGCACCATGCGTTCTCCCGGGGAGGTTGTCCCTAGATCCCGGGACCCTGGCAGTGGTGGGCTGCACAGGCTCCTGGGAGGGGAGGTGTGGATAGTGACCTGTGCTCACACACCGGCTTCTTGGTGGTGGCAGCAGCAGCCTTAGCATCTCATGCCCGTCTCTGGGGTCCGCGCTGTTAGCCGCAGCTCGAGCTCGTCTCTGGAGCTCCTCTAAGCCGCGCTCTTAATCCCCTCTCCTCACGCACCAGGAAACAAAGAGGGAAGAAAAAGTCTCTTGCCTCTTTGGCAGGTCCAGACTTTCCCCGGACTCCTTCCCGGCTAGCCTAGCCGTGGTGCACTAACCCCTTCAGGCTGTGTTCACACCGCCAGTCCTCTCCCTGTGATCCGACCAAGCCCGAGCTTCAGCTCCCAACCCCCGCCCATCCCGGCAGGTGAGCAGACAAGCCTCTCGGGCTGGTGAGTGCCGGTCGGCACCGATCCTCTGTGCGGGAATCTCTCCACTTTGCCCTCCGCACCCCTGTTGCTGTGCTCTCCTGCGCGGCTCCGAAGCTTTCCCCTCCGCTACCCGCAGCCTCCACCTGCGAAGGGGCTTCCTAATGTGTGAAAACCTTTCCAACTTCACAGCTCCCTCCCACTGGTGCAGGTCCCGGCCGTATCCTTTTGTCTCTTGTTTATTCTTTTTTCTTTTGCCCTACCCAGGTACGTGGGGGAGTTTCTTGCCTTTTGGGAGTCTGAGGTCTTCTGCCAGCGTTCAGTGGGTGTTCTTTAGGAGTTGTTCCACGTGTAGATGTATTTCTGATGTATCTGTGGGGAGGAAGGTGATCTCCGCGTCCTAGTCTTCCGCCATCTTCTCCTGTCTCCCTGGTCCAAACTTTTTGATGTTTTATTTCGTTATACACTTTTTTCCCTTTAATTCTACAGGACACATCTCTGATTCTGTGTTTGATTCTAAGACAGTAGCCCTGATAAGATCAACCATAGGGATTCCGTCTCAAGCTTTGGCACAGGGCCTGAAATAACCTTTCCTTGGCCTGACTCCTCTGATGAGTGATCTTAGTACATTTATGACAGAAATGAAGACTGGGATATAAGTACTGAGATATAATGAGCATATTACATTGTACTAGTTTAAGACATAATGAGTTGATATATGTATATATTGTGAAATGATTACCACCACAAGTTTAGTTAACATCCGTCACTTGTATAGTTACCATAGTTTTTCTTGTGATGAGAACTTTTAAGATCTACTGTCCTAGCCACTTTCAAATGTACAGTGCAGTATTGTTAACCATAGTCACCATGCTATACATTATATCACCAGAACTTATTCATCGTATAACCTGAATTTTGTCCCCTTTGACCAGCTTTACTCATTTGGCCCATCCCCCACACCCCCTCCCTCACCACCACCTCTGGCAACTACCAATCTATTCTTTGTTTCTATGAGTTCAGTTTTGTTAGATTCCACATATAAGTGAAATCATACAGTTGTTTGTCTTTCTCTTTCTGGCTTATTTCACTTAGCATGATGCCCACAAGGTCCATCCACGTTGTTGCAAATGGAAGAATTTCCTTCTTTGTTATGGCTGTATAATATTCCATTGTATATACAGTATACCATTTATATCAATATATACCACATTTTCTTTTTCCATTCGTCCATTGATAGACAGGTTGTTTCCACAACTTGGTTGTTGTAAATAATGCTGCAGTGAACATGGGTGGAGGTACAGGTATCTCTTCAACATAGTCATTTTGTTTCCTTTGGATATATACCTAGAAGTGGAATTGCTGAGTCATATGGTAGTTCTGTTTTTAATTTTCTGAGGCACCTCCATACTGTTCTCAATAGTGGCTGTATCAATTTACATTCCCACCAACAGTGCAAGAGGGTTCCCTTTTCTCCACGCTCTCCCCAACACTTGTTATCTCTTGTCTTTTTATGATAGCCATTCTAACAGGTGTGAGGTGATATCTCACTGTGGTTTTGATTTGCATTTCCCTGGTGATTGGTGATACTGAGCACCTTTTCATCTATCTGTTGACCAACTTGTATGTCTTCTTTGGAAAAATACCTATTTAGTTCCTCTGCCCAATTTTAATCAAGTTGTGTGCTTTTGTTGTTGTTATTTCTGATTTATGTGAGTTCTTCATATATTTTGGATATTAACACCTTTTCAGATATATGGTTTGTAAATATTCCATTCTGTAGGTTACCTTTTCATTTTATCATTTCCTTTGCTGTGCAGAAGTCTTTTAGTTTGATGTAGTCCCACTCATTTATTTTTGCCTTTGTTGCTTTGTGCTTTGGTATCATATAAAAAAAATCTTTACCAAGACCTATGTCAAGGAGTTTCCCCTTATGTTTTCTTCTAGGAATTTTATGATTTCAAATCTTACTTTTAAGTCTTTAACCCATTTCAGGTTAATTTTTGTGAATGGTGTAAGATAGGAATCCAGTTTCATTATTCTGCTTGTAGTTGTCCAGTTTTCTCAACAACATTTATTGATAAGAGTATCATTTCCCCCTTGAGTATTATTGGCTCACTTATCTAATGTTAGTTGATCATATATGGAGGGATTTATCTGTGGGGTCTTGACTCTGTTCCATAGGTCTATGCCTATTTTTTATGATAGTCCCAATACAGAGTATGAATAGCATGGTTACGTAATAACAGGATATTTATAATCATTCCTACCTTCCCCTGTGAAATTGCTGTCATTTATTTCACTGATCTGTATGCTATAATCATCTTATACAGTGTTACTATTATTACTTTAAAGAAGCAGTCACCTTTTCGATCAATTAAGAATAGAACTATTTTATTGCACCTTTATCTATTCCTTCTCCATTCCTTTTCCTTTCTTCATGTAGATCTGAATTTATGACTACATCATTTTATTTTTCCTTGAAGAACTCTTTTAACATTTCTTACAGAGCATGGTTACTGGCAACGAATTATCTCACATTTGTTTGTCCAAGAAAGTGTTTCTCCCTCACATTTGAAGGATAATTTCACTAAATGTAGAAATCTATTTTTCTGAAGTGTACTGCAGTTCTTTTCCTTGTTCGTCCACAGGGACTTTTTATGTCTGTATTTATTGGAAGTTGGGGGGCTGCTATTGTTCCCAGGCTGGTATATAAAGGAGGCAAAACCAAGACAAACAGAAAAAGCAAAACAGGGAGCTCACTGAGCTATCTTTTGAGTACTGAGATTCTCACCCACTTTTCCTACTGTGATTCCCCTTTCCGAATCTTCCAGTGGATACTGTATCATTTTTTATTCTAGAGGTTTTAGTTACAGTTATGGCAGACATAGGATGAAGTGTCTTTACTCCATCTTGTTTGGAACCAGAAGCAACATTTTCAGTATTATGTACATGAAACTATGGTCCTTGTTAAAATTCTCTGGAATGTGTTGATTTTTCTTTTTTTAAGTAGGCACTCAATCCACTTAGATTCACACTACAAATTCTGTCTTGCTTTCTGTACATGGTGATTCTGATGTTAGTTAAGATTCATAGTGTTTGCTGTACTTTTTGAGGTTACCCAATGTATGCCTCAGCCAGAGTTTGTCCAGAACTCAGCTCGTGGTTTATATTGTAATTAGTTCTCAAAGCCTTACTATTTTAGTTTAGTTTAGTTTAGTTTGTTCTGCACATTCCCAGCTCAAGGTTGATTCTGCAACTTGTGTCATATCATACACAGAATCAGGGGATTTCCTTATCCAGCTCTCTTCAAGATTCCCCTCACACTTTATGACTCCCAGGAGCCCCCTTTCCTGGTTTCTTTGCCTAGAAAATCAGGTTTCTGTCAGTTTAAGTCCCTGCACTGTCACACAATTCTATGTGACTAGGACCATTTTGGGGAAGAAGCATGGGGAGAAAAGAAATAAGAAATGGGCATTCCCTCTGTACTCTTTAGACAACAGAGGCTTCTTTTTCCAGTAACTCTGGCTAGGGAGACAGGTCTTCTCTCAGGGTTTTAGGTGATTATACTGCTGTTTCCATGCAGTTCAGATCCTCCATGGGCACTGGCCTTGGGACAGGACTGATAGGGAAAAAAGACAAGGGAAAATGGAGAGTCCTCTTATATGCTCGGTTTGTAGGGGCTCCCAGATACAGTTTCAACTACTTCTATTTGGACAACTAATAAAGATGTATATAAATATTTATTTACTTCACTCTGTCCATCCACCTCACTACAAAGAACTCAATTTTATTTCCTTTAATGGCTGAGTAATATTCCATTGTATATATGTGCCACATCTTCTCTATCCATTCATCTGTCGATGGACACTTAGGTTGTTTCCATCTCCTGGCTATTGTAAATAGAGCTGCAGTGAACATTGTGGTCCATGACTCTTTTTGAATAATGGTTTTCTCAGGGTATATGCCCAGTAGTGGGATTGCTGAGTTAATGGTAGTTCTAGTTTTAATTTTTTAAGGAACCTCCATACTGATCTCCATAGTGGCTGTATCAATTTACATTCCCACCAGCAGTGCAAGAGGTTCCCTTTTCTCCACACCCACTCCAGCATATATTGTTAGTAGATTTTTTAATGATGGCCATTCTGACCAGTGTGAGGTGATACCTAATTGTAGTTTTGACTTGCATTTCTCTAATGATTAGTGACGTTGAGCATCCTTTCATGTGTTTGTTGGCAATCTGTATATCTTCTTTGGAGAAATGACTATTTAGGTCTTCTGCCCATTTTTGGATTGGGTTGTTTGTTTTTTTGATATTGAGCTGCATGAGCTGCTTGTAAATTTTGCAGATTAATCCTTTATCAGTTGCTTCATTTGTAAATATTTTCTCCCATTCTGAGGGTGGTCTTTTCATCTTGTTTATGGTTTCCTTTGCTGTGCAAAAGCTTTTAAGTTTCATTAGGTCCCATTTGTTTACTTCTATTTTTAATTCCATTTTTCTAGAAGGTGGGTCAAAAAGGATCTTGTATATATGGCATGGACATATATACAGTACCAAACGTAAAATAGATAGCTAGTGGGAAGCAGCCACATTAGCACAGGGAGATCAGCTCGGTGCTTTGTGACCACCTAGAGGGGTGGGATAGGGAGGGTGGGAGAGAGGGAGACGTAAGAGGGAAGAGATATGGGAACATATGTATATGTATAACTGTTTCACTTTGTTATAAAGCAGAAACTAACACACCATTGCAAAGCAATTATTCTCCAATAAAGATTAAAAAAAAAAAAGGATCTTGCTGTGATGTATGTCATAGAGTGTTCTGCCTATGTTTCTCATAAGAGTTTTATAGTGTCTGACCTTACATTTAGGTCTTTAATCCATTTTGAGTTTATTTTTGTGTATGGTGTTAGGGAGTGTTCTAATTTCATTCATTTACATGTAGCTGTCCAATATTCCCGGCACCACTTATTGAAGAGGCTGTCTTTTCTGCATTGTATATTCTTGCCTCCTTTATGAAAAATAAGGTGACCATATGTGCATGGGTTTATCTCTGGGCTTTCCATCCTGTTCCATTGATCTGTATTTCTGTTTTTGTGCCAGTACCATACTGTGTTGATTACTGTACGTTTGTAGTATAGTCTGAAGACTGGGAGCCTGATTCCTCCAGCTCTGTTTTTATCTCTCACGATTGCTTTAGTTGTTCGGGAACTTTTGTGTTTCCATACAAATTGTGAAATTTTTGGTTCTAGTTCTGTGAAAAATGCCATTGGTAGTTTGCTAGGGATTCCATTGAATCTGTAGATTGCTTTGGGTAGTATAGTCATTTTCACAATGTTGATTCTTCCAATCCAAGAACATGGTATATCTCTCCATCTGTTTGTATCATCTTTAATTTCTTTCATCAGTGTCTTATAGTTCTCTGCATGCAGGTCTTTTGTCTCCTTAGGTAGGTTTATTCCTGGGTATTTTATTCTTTTTGTTGCAATAGTAAATGGGAGTGTTTCCTTAATTTCTCTTTCAGATTTCTCTTCATTATTGTATAGGAATGCAAGAGACTTCTGTGCATTAATTTTGTATCCCGCTACTTTACCAAATTCATTGATTAGCTCTAGTAGTTTTCTGGTAGCATCTTTAGGATTCTCTATGTATAGTATCAGGTCATCTGCAAACAGTGACAGCTTTCCTTCTTTTCTGATTTGGATTCCTTTTATTTTTTTTTCTTCTCTTATTGCTGTGACTAAAACTTCAAAAACTATGTTGAATAATAGTGGTGAGAGTGGACAACCTTGTCTTGTTCGTGATCTTAGAGGAAATGGTTTCAGTTTTTCACCATTGAGAATGATGTAGGCTGTGGATTTGTCATATGTGGCCTTTATTATGTTGAGGTAAGTTCTCTCTATGCCTACTTTCCAGAGGGTTTTTATCATAAATGGGCATTGAATTTTGTCAAAAGCTTTTTCTGCATCTATTGAGATGATCATATTCATTTTCTCCTTCAATTTGTTAATATGGTGTATCACATTGATTGATTTGCATATATTGAAGAATCCTTTCATTCCTGGGATAAACCCCACTTGATCATGGTGTATGACCCTTTTAATGTGCTGTTGGATTCTGTTTGCCAGTATTTTGTTGAGGATTTTTTGCGTCTATGTTCATCAGTGATATTGGCCTGTACTTTCTTTCTTTGTGACATCTTTGTCTGGTTTTGGTATCAGGGTGATGGTGGCCTCGTAGAATGAGTTTGGGAGTGTTCCTCCCTCTGCTATATTTTGGAAGAGTTTAAGAAGGATAGGCGTTAGCTCTTCTCTAAATGTTTGCTGGAATTTGCCTGTGAAGCCATCTGGTCCTGGACTTTTGTTTGTTGGACGATTTTTAATCACAGTTTAAATTTCAGTGCTTGTGATTGGTCTGTTCATATTTTCTATTTCTTCCTGATTCAGTCTTCCCAGGTTGTGCATTTCTAAGACTTTATCCGTTTCTTCCAGGTTTTCTATTTTATTGATATAGAGTTGCTTGTAGTAATCTCTCGTGATCCTTTGTATTTCTGCAGTGTCAGTTGTTACTTCTTTTTTACTTCTAATTCTATTGATCTGAGTCTTCTCCCTTTATTTCTTGATGAGTCTGGCTAATGGTTTATCAATTTTGTTTATCTTCTCAAAGAACCACCTTTTAGTTTTATTGATCTTTGCTATTGTTTCCCTCATTCCATTTTCATTTATTTCTGATCTGTCTTTATGATTTCTTTCCTTCTGCTAACGTTGTTTTTTTTTTTTGTTCTTTCTCCAGTTGCTTTAGGTGTAAGGTTACATTGTTTATTTGAGATGTTTCTTGTTTCTTGACGTAGGATTGTACTGCTATAAACTTCCCTCTTAGAACTGCTTTTGCTGCATCCCATAGGTTTTGGGTCATTGTATTTTCATTGTCATTTGCTTCTAGATGTTTTTTTATTCCCTCTTTGATTTCTTCAGTGATGTCTTGGTTATTTAGTAGTGTATTGTTTAGCCTCCATGTGTTTGTATTTTTTACAGGTTTTTTTTCCTATAATTGATATCTACTCTTATAGCATTATGGTCAGAAAAGATACTTGATACGATTTCAGTTTTCTTAAATTTACCAAGGCTTGATTTGCGACCTAAGCTATGATCTATCCTGGAGAATGTTCCATGAGCCCTTGAGAAGAAAGTGTATTCTGTTGTTTTTGGATGGAATGTCCTATAAATATCAATTACGTCCATTTCTTTAAGGTATCATTTAAAGCTTGTGTTCCCTTATTTATTTTCATTTTGGATGATCTGTCCATTGGTGAAAGTGGGGTGTTAAAGTCCCCAAGTATGGTTGTTTTATTGTCGATTTCCCCTTTTATGGCTGTTAGCATTTGCCTTATGTTTTGAGGTGCTCCTATGTTGGGTGCATAAGTATTTAGAATTGTTATATCTTCTTTGATTCATACCTTGATCATTATGTATGTTCTTCTTTGTCTCTTGTAATAGTCTTTATTTTACAGTCTATCTGATATGAGAATTGCTACTCTAGATTTCTTTTGATTTTCACTTACATGGAATATCTTTTTCCATCCCCTCACTGTCAGTCTGTATGTATCCCTAGGTCTGAAGTGGATCTCTTGTAGACAGTGTATATACAGGTCTTGTTTTTGTATTCATTCATCCAGTCTGTGTCTTCTGGCTGGTGCATTAATCCATTTACATTTAAGGTAATTATCGATATGTATGTTCCTATTACCATTTTCTTAATTGTTTTGGGTTTGTTATTGTAGGTCTTTTCCTTTTCTTGTGCTTCCTTCCTAGAGAAGTTCCTTTAGCATTTGTTGTAAAGCTGGTTTGGTGGTGCTGAATTCTCTTAGCTTTTGCTTGTCTGTAATGGTTTTAATTTCCCTGTCAAATCTGAATGAGATCCTTGGTGGGTTGAGTAATCTTGGTTGTAGGTTTTTCCCTTTCATCACTTTAAGTATGTCCTGCCACTCCCATCTGGCTTGTAGAGTTTCTGCTGAAAGATCAGCTGTTTACCTTATGGGGATTCCCTTGTATGTTATTTGTTGTTTTTCCTTTGCTGCTTTTACTATTTTTTCTTTGTATTTAATTTTTCATAGCTTGATTAATATGTCTTTGCATGTTTCTCCTTGGATTTATCCTGTATGGGACTCTCTGTGCCTCTTGGACTTGACTGACTATTTCCTTTCCCATGTTGGGGAAGTTTTCAACTATAATCTCTTTAAAACATTTTCTCAGTCCCTTTCTTTTTCTCTTCTTCTTCTGAGACCCCTATAATTCAAATGTTGATGCATTTAATTTTGTCCCAGAGGTCTCTAAGACTGTCTTCAATTCTTTTCATTCATTTTTCTTTATTCTGCTCTGCAGTAGTTATTTCCACTGTTTTATCTTCCAGGTCACTTATGCATCCTTCTGCCTCAGTTATTCTGCTATTGATTCCTTCTAGAGAATTTTTAATTTCATTTATTGTTTTTTCATCATTGTTTGTTTGCTCTTTAGTTCTTCTAGGTCCTTGTTAAAAGTTTCTTGTATTTTCTCCATTCTGTTTCCAAGAGTTTGGATCATCTTTACTATCATTAGTTTGAATTATTTTTCAAGTAGACTGCCTATGTCCTCTTCATTTGTTTGATCTGGTGGGTTTTTACCTTGCTCTTTCATCTACTGTGTGTTTCTCCGTCTTTTCATTTTGCTTAACTTACTGTGTTTGGGGTCTCCTTTTCACAGGCTGCAGGTTCGTAGTTTTCATTGTTTTTGGTGTGTGCCCCCTGTGGCTAAGGTTGGTTCAGTGGGTTGTGTAGTCTTCCTCGTGGAGGGGACTGGTGCCTGTGTTCTGATGGATGAGGCTGGATCTTGTCTTTCTGGTGGGCAGGACTACATCTGATGGTGTGTTTTGTGGTGTCTTGGACCTTATTATGAATTTAGGCAGCCTCTCTGCTAATGGGTGGGGTTTTCTTCCTGTCTTCCTAGTTGTTTGGCATAAGGTGTCCCGCACTGTAGCTTGCTGGTCCTTGAGTGGAGCTGGGTCTTAGCGTTGAGATGGAGATCTCTGGGAGAGCTTTTGCTGTTTGATATTACGTGCAGCCGGGAGGTGTTTGGTGGACCAATGTCCTGCATTCGGCTCTCCCACCTTAGAGGCACAGGCCTGACACCTGGCTGGAGCACCAAGAACCTATCAGCCACATGGCTCAGAAGGAAAGGGAGAAAAAAAGAAAGAAAGGAAGAGAGAAAGCAGATAAATTTATTAAAATAAAGAATAAAATTAATTATTTTTTAAAAAAGTAAAAAGTAAAAAAAGAGAAATAGAATGCTAGGACAAATGGTAAAAGCAGAGCTATACCGACAAAATCACATAGAGAAGCATACACATATACACTCACAAAAAGAAAAAGGAAAAAATATATATATGTCTATATTTTAAAAAAAAAGGAAGAGAGCAACCAAGTCAATAAACAAATCTAACAATGATAATAAACTGTAAGTACTAAACTAAGGTAAGCATAACAGCAAAAACTAATTAGATGCAGAAAGCAAACCCCAAGCCTACAATTGCTCCCAAAGTCCACTGCCTCAATTTTGGGGTGATTCGTTGTCTATTCAAGTATTCCAGAGATACAGGGTACATCAGGTTGATTGTGGAGATTTAATCCGCTGCTCCTGAGGCTGCTGGGAGAAATTTCCCTTTCTCTTCTTTGTGCGCACAGCTCCTGGGGTTCAGGTTTGGATTTGGCCCTGCCTCTGCATGTAGGTTGCCTGAGGGCATCTGTTCTTTGCTCAGACAGGATGGGGGTAAAGTAGCAGCTGATTAGGGTGCTCTAGCTCACTCAGGCTGGGGTTGGGGAGGGAGGGATACGGAATAGGGGGCAAGCCTGCGGCGGCAGAGGCCAGTGTGATGTTGCAACAGCCTGAGGCATGCCGTGTGTTCTCCCAGGGAAATTGTCCCTGGATCACAGGACCATGGCGTTGGCAGGCTGCACAGGCTCCTGGGAGGGCAGGTGTGGATAGTTACCTGTGCTTGCACACAAGCTTCTTGGTGGCTGCAGCAGCAGCCTTAGCGTCTCAAGGCCTTCTCTGGTGTCTATGCTGATAACCATGGCTCGCGCCCGTCACTGCGGCTCGTTTAGGTGGTGCTCTGAATCCCCTCTCCTCACACACCCCTAAACAATGGTCTCTTGCCTCTTAGGCAGTTCCAGACATTTTCCCGGACTGCCTCCTGGGTAGCTGTAGCACACTAGCCCCCTTCAGGTTGTGTTCACACAGCCGACCCCAGTCCTCTCCCTGGGATCTGACCTCCAAAGCCAGAGCCTCAGCTCCCAGCCCCCGCCTGCCCCGTTGGGTGAACAGACAAGACTCTCAGGCTGGTGAGTGTTGGTCGGCACCGATCCTCTGTGCGGGAATCTCTCCGCTTTGCCCTCCGCACCCCTGTTGCTGCGCTCTCCTTCGTGGCCCCGAAGCTTTCCCCCTCTGCCACCCACAGTCTCCGCCCGCAAAGGGGCTTCCTAGTGTGTGGAAACCTTTCCTCCTTCACAGCTCCCTCCCAGAGGTGCAGGTCCCATCCCTATTCTTTTGTCTCTGTTTTTTCTTTTGCCCTACCCAGGTACGTGTGGAGTTTCTTGCCTTTTGGGGTCTGAGGTCTTCTGCCAGTGTTCAGTAGGTGTTCTGTAGGAGTTGTTCCACATGTAGATGTATTTCTGATATATTTGTGGGGAGGAAGGTGATCTCCACGTCTTACTCCTCCGCCATCTTGAAGGTCTCTCTCAGTATTTCGTATTTTTATGCTATTGTTTAATTTCAGTGTCCAACTGTTTCTTGTTTTAATGTGTAAATTCAATAGATTTTTGTATATTCATGTTGTACCAAACTACTTTAATAAACCCATTTTTAGTTCTAATAGCTTATTTCTGTACATTCTATGTGATTTTCTATAATATATATACAATCATGTCTTTTGCCAAGAATAGCAGTTTTACATATTCCTTTTGTTTCTGTTTCTTCCTTTAAAACACTGGTCAGAACCTCCACTAAAATGTTGAATAGAAGTTGTAAAAGTGGCCTTCCCGTGTTCCTGATCTTAGGGAGACATTTTAGCTCAAATTAAGTTTATTTAACATATGTAGTACTACTCAGGCTCTCTATTTTTTCTTGAATGAACTTTCATGTTTTGTATCTTTCAATGAATTTGTCTATTTTATCTCAGTTGTTGAAATTATTGGCATAAAATTATTCATAAGTTTCTATTATCTTTTTAATTTCTGTAGAATCTGTATTGATGTTACTTCTTTCATTGCTGATATTGCTAATTTATGTCCTCTCTCATTTTTTCTGATTAAGTCTGACTAGAGTCATATAGTTTATTGATCTTTTCAAAGAACATCTTTGGTTTTATTTTTTGTTGTTCTCAATTTTATTGATATTTGCTCTTATCTGTATTATTATTTCTCTGCTGCTTACTTTGCTTTTAGTTACCTCTTTTTTATTTTTTTGCGGTACGTGGGCCTCTCACTGTTGTGGCCTCTCCCATTGCAGAGCACAGGTTCCAGATGTGCAGGCTCAGCGGCCATGGCTCACGGGCCCAGCCGCTCCGTGGCATGTGGGATCCTCCCAGACCGGGGCACGAACCCGTGTCCCCTGCATCGGCAGGTGGACTGTCAACCACTGCGCCACCAGGGAAGCCCGTTACCTCTTTTTTAAGTTTTTTACGTTAGAGGCTGAGCGCATTGATTTGAGACATATTTTTTTCTAATACTGAACTTTAGTATTTCAGTTTTGCTCTAAATAATGTTTCAGCTCCATTCCCCAAATTTTGATACATTGTGTTTTAATTGTTAATTAGTTTAAAATTCTTTCTAATTTCCAGTTTGATTTCTTTTTTGACTTACAGCGTTACTTAATATTTTGTTTCTAAGTATGTTGGTATTTTTCAATTACCTTTCTGTTATTTACTTCTGATTTAATTTAATTTTTGCCACAGAATGTACTCTTTTCTTTGCATCTTATTAAAAAGATCTTTCGTTGGCCAAACATTTTTAATTTTGATGAGGTTCAAAATATCAGTTTTTCCTCTTACGGACTGTGCTTCAGTCTCAGCTGTAAGAATTCTGCCTAGTTCTGTATTCCTAATATCTTTTTGGGAAGTTTTGGAGTTTTATTATGTTCTAAATTTAAGTTGACGTTTCAGTTTGTGTTAAATTTGTGTAAAGTATGAGATTCAGGTGGAGGTGTTTGTTTGTTTTGGCTAATGAATGTCCAGTTGCCCCAACACCATTTACTGTAAATGTTCTTTCTCCTCCATTGAATTGTTTTCCTCCTTTTTCAAAAATCAAATGTTCATATTCGTTTGGATCTTTTTCTGGGTTGTCTGTACTGTACCACTGATACAGCTATCTTTCCACCAATAACATACTATCTTGATCACTACACTTCTGTAATAAACCTTAATATTCAGAAGAGTGATTTCTCCCATTTTATTCTTTTCAAAATTGTTTGGCTATTTTAGCTCCTTACCTTTCTGTGTAAGTATTAGAATAAGTTTGCCTATGTCTATAAAGATATTTGTGGAGGTTTTCATAGGTATTAAACGTATAGATCAATTTAGGAAGAACTGATATCTTTACTATGATGAGTCTTCCAATCCATGAACATGGTATCCCTCTCCAAGTGTTCTGCATTTTTAAAAGTTATTTTTCCCAGCATTTTATAATTTTCATCATAAAGATCCTTTATGTACTTCATTAAATTTATACATAAGTATTTCATTTTTTTCAGCAACTGTAAATGGTATGGCATTATTCAGTTCAGATTTCTCTTGTTCATTGTCAGTATGTAGAGAATGCAATTGATTTCTGTGTGTTAATCTTATATCCTGCCACTGTATTAAACTCACTTACTTTAGGAGGTATTTTGTAGATTCACTGGGGTTTTCTAAATAGACAGTCATGTTGTCTGCAAGTAGAGAGTTTTATTTCTTCTTTCCAGTGTGTATGCCTTTGGATTATTTTAAGTTATTGCCTTTCAAGGTTTGCTTTTAAATTTTGTTGGTTGGGACAAAAGAAGCCTTAATCTAGGGATAATTTTGCCCTACAGTTAAGCCTATATCCTCTGGGTACTCTACCCAAAATCCCATGATTTAATAGATTTTCCATTCTAGGTGGTGAGAACATGAACTATTCCCGGCTCTGTGTAGTGTCTGGGGATTGTTCCCTGTGCTCTTTGCAGACTCATATAATTGCCTTATGCACATGCCCTAATCAGCTAAAGACTTGAGGCTGATTGGCTGCAGTTTTCTGGAGCTCTTTTGATGCAGCTGTCTCCTCTACACTAGTCTACCCTTTGAACTTTAGCTACCTTACCTTCCTTTTGCTCCCAGCTCCACCTCTTCTCTTCATAGAGACTCTGGCGTCCATTTGGGTCCCTGTTTCCTGTGGTGTGACCTGTAAATTCTCTTTAGGCAGTAAACTAAAAAACCCTGGAGATCACTTCATTTGTTTCCCCTCCTTTAGGGCACACCATCCAGTGCTGCCATACATTTAATGACTGAAAACTCTTCTTTCGTATGTTTTGTACAATGTTTTAGTTGTTTCAGGTATTGAGGGGTAAATCTGGTCCCTATTATCCCTTCTTGGTTGGAATTGAAAGTATCAAGAAAGCCCTCTTTTGATCCAGCATCTCTTTGAAGCTCATTGCTTATTGATTATTATACTTCAAAGTCTACTATGTGCTTGCAAGCAAAGGAGACATAGACCAAGCCATCTTAGTAAGGAACTCGTTAGTGTTTCCTGAATCTTCTGGCCCTGATGCTTCCTTTAAGGGACAATTCCTTTGGGATCTAAATATGGATGTTTGTTCCACCAAGAAGAATCTGCATATCTGGCTAAGAAGTTTCTGTTTAAAAAGGCCTGGGTGTTCTCTGCTAAGTATAGAAGCTAGAGAGAGCACTGAGTTGGCAGGCATAACATGGAGAAAGAGGCTTTGATGTTGTACAGTGACTTTTAAATTGTCTAAGAAGATATTTCCTCTATTCTTTAACTTTGTGCTGGTGGTGGGTTGAGGTGTAAGTTTCTTGCCTTCCAGTCCCCTGAACAGATTCATTATGGTTAGTTTTGTGTATTATATGGGAGAATAATGATTTGAAAGGAAACAAGTAAGCATTTAATAACTAGGATTGTATCAGCAGCTTTAAATTGTCCCCTTTTCTTCACCCAGTTCCTTAACATTCCTTTAATGGGGGGATGTACTTCCATGACCCTAGTCTTTTTCTTCCCTATAAAAAAGCTCAACTTTCTTTTTATATATTTATATATTTTAAGCAAGGAGATGGAACACAATGTTGCCCACAGTCTTATAGCCCACATATACCTAGGCCTATATTTATAGCAACACAGAATCCTGATCTGGTTTGACATTCCAAAATTATGGAGGAGTTGCCACTCCTCATACCATTGTTTTCTGGCGGGACTCTTAAAGACTAATATGGAAAATGTTGCCTTCCTCAAGGCAACTCAAGCCCACCCTGCCCATCATGTCTTATCTTCCAGCCTGCCCACAGCTGCAACCCAAGTAAACCCTCGCTGGTTCCATTCCAGTGTAGTGGTGGTGAAGGTGTCAGATTATATTCTCTTCCTTCTACTTCAATCCCATTTTTGAAGAGGATACAAACCAACCAACCAATTTACATCTTGAACTGGCCCCAAATAGTATATTTATAGTTGGAACCAAGTCTTAGTGCTTTCTTAATGAAAACCATGCAGGGAAATAGAGGCATCTCTGGAGCTGACATTGCATTTGAGTTAAAATCTGGCATCTCCACACCATTGACAAGTCTGACAGCTGGAGCAGCAATCACCTCATCACATCTCTCAGTTGTGTCTCTCCTGGTTTTTGGCATCCTTCCTGTCTAAATTTTTATCAGATGAGCACTTTTCCTTGGCAAGCACTTTAAATGCCTTCAACTTGTTTTATCTCTGAACTGTCGCCCTTGCCCTCAGATGTCATTCCTCACATGTATGACTGGAGGAGATTCGGAACAAATTAGTTAAGAATGTAGCTTCGGAGAGCAATTCCTTTTGGCCTTCTCCCCTTTCCATTCTCTCCCAAAATATCAGAGCTTCCTTTTGAGGAGCACTCCATGGACATTTATTAATTTCAGAAAAGCCTGCCTCATGGGCTTGTATGTTGGAGCAATTGCTTGTGAATTTTGGTTGTGACACCTCAGGGCTAGCTCTGCCTGTGTTCAGCCATCAGCATTGTTTTCTTTGGCTTTGCTTCATTCGCAATAATCAAGCATGGGGGGCTGTGACCAGCAAAGAGCGAGCCTCAAAGTCCTCTCATAAATTCCAGCCAAATACTGTGTTTGGAGGCTCCACAAGACTAATGACAGTCCTCAGCTCTCTGAGGCTGCGCAGAGACCTGAGAGAAGGTGATGTTCACGCTGACTTCAGTGTTACCACTTGCATAAATGGGAGATGGTCTGCAAGCCCCAAGAGATAGAATGTGGGCCTGTACGGGGTGTCACCTGCACATGTGATCAGTTCCTCCTGCCTGGCATGCACAGCCCTTTAGAGTTTGACCCTTCCTCTAAAAATTCAGCTTTTTGTCACCCTGCTCAAGTTTTGCACCTGCAACAAACATACCTGGAGCTTTTCTTACCTGATACATTGAGGGCTGAACAAGGATGCATGGCAGTAATGCAGCCCTTTGAAAGCTGAAAAAATAATTTAAATTGGTTATTTAGTAAACAGAAAGGCAATTCAAAAGAAATCTGTAAAAGCTAAATAGATGACTGTCTCTCTCCTGGGTCACAGTTTGCCCTAGTTTTCTAGCATCTTCCTCTGTGCTTGATGAAACGGCCCCTCTTCAACCCTTGTTCTTCTCTCAGGCGAGAGAGAGATTGTCTGGTATCCCATGGAAAGGAAAAGACAGTTAAATAACTACATCATTTTCCCCCGGCCTCTTTGTAAGCCTCACAGGTTAATGCTGGACAGGCCATGAGTTCCAGTGAGGAAAACATGACAACAGCAACAGTAATAATACCCGTGATCATTGTTAGCAGCAGCAGCAGCATATACCACATTTTTTTAGGGCATTTATATGTGCCAGACACTATTCTTTTAAAAAAAAATAGTTTTATTGAGATATAATTCACATACAATAAAATTCACCCATTTTCAGTGTGACAGGGTAGTTGTTTTTAGTAAGTTTACAGAGTTGCACAGTTGTCACCATTATGTAATTTTAGGACATTTTCATTATCCCAGAAAGGAACCCCCTATTCATTAGAAACCACTCTTCATTCCCCTGTACTTTCCAACCCCTGTCAACCAGTAATCTGCCTCCTGTCTCTGTATATTTTTCAGTTCTGGATATATCATATGAATGGAGTTATAGAATGTGGTCTTTTGTGACTGGTTTCTTTCACTTAGTATGATGTTTTCAAGGTTCATCTATGTTGTCGTATGTGACAGTACTTCAGCCCTTTTTCTAGGTAATAATATTCCATTGCATGGATATACTACATCTTGGTCATCCATCCATTAGTTGATAGGCATTTGGATTTCATCTTGTTAGCGATTTGTTAGATATCATGCACTATAGTTTTTTCAAATCTTTCATTTTGAATTAATTTCCAACTCACAAAAAAGTTAAAAAATTAGTCAAAACAATTCTTTCAGAGTCCCCAAGTGTTAACATCTTATATAACCACAGTACAATTATCAAACATTGAAACAATACTATTAAATTTTTTAATAGTATGACTCAAATTTTTCCTATTGTTGCACCAATACTCTTTTTCTGGTAGAGGATCCAACTCAGGGTCACTCATTATGTTTAGCTGTCACATCTCCTTACTCTCTTTTAATCTGAAGCTGTTCCTTTTTCTTTCTTTGTTTTACAAGACTGATATTTTTGAAGAGTACTGGGCATTTATTTTGTGTACTGTCCCTCAATTTGGACTTTTTAGATATTTCTTCATGCATAAATTACGGTAATGCATACTTGACAAGAATAACATGCTGGGACCTTTTCATTGCATTATATCAGGAGATACGTGATATTTATTTGTGTCGTTTCTGGTGATGCTAACTTGGATAACTCAGTCTAGGTGATATCTGTCTGTGAGGTTTCTCCACTGTAAAGTTGTGATTTTGACTTTGAATTTAATAATTAGCCTGCGGGAAGATACGTTGAGGCTGTATAAGTAGTCTGTTTCTCATCCAAGTCTCATTCGCCAATCTTAGCATCAATTGGTGGTATTTCCCTGCAACAGTTATTACTGTGGTGTTTGCCAAATAGTGGTGTTTCTACTTCCATCCTTCCTTGCATATTTACTAGTTGAAATTTTACTGTAAGGAAAAGTGTACCATGCTCTTCTTCCTATCTATCAATGTATTCATCTATCTATATATTTGTTTATTTCATTATGGTCTCATGGAGTCTCAATTTATCCTATGGGTTATAATCCGTTACTATCATTTATTTTGTCTGTTGAATTGTCTAAGATTTTTCCATTTGGAGACCCTTCCATTTGGCCTTGTATTTCTTTTGTTGTACTGTTCCTTATTTTTTCTTCCAGGATTTTCTTGTCCTAAACGTGGAGACAGCCATTTCTCCAAAGAAACCTAATAACTTAAAAAATTTTTTTAACATCTTTATTGGAGTATAATTGCTTTCCAATGTTGTATTAGTTTCTGCTGTATAACAAAGTGAATCAGCTATATGTACACATATATCCCCATATACCCTCCCACTTGTGTCTCCCTCCCACCCTCCCTTTCCCAACCCTCTAGGTGGTCACAAAGCACCGAACTGATCTCCCTGTGGGATGCAGCTGCTTCCCAACAGCTATCTATTTTACATTTGGTAGTGTATATATGTCAAAGCTACACTCTCACTTCGTCCCAGCTTACCCTTCCCCCTCCCCGTGTCCTCAAGTCCATTCTGTACATCTGCATCTTTATTCCTGTCCTGCCCTTAGGTTCTTCATAACCTTTTTTTTTTTTAGATTCCATAAATATGTGTTAGCATACAGTATTTGTTTTTCTCTTTCTGACTTACTTCACTCTGTATGACAGACTCTACGTCCATCCACCTCACTACAAATAACTCAATTTCGTTTCATTTTATGGCTGAGTAATATTCCAATGTATATATGTGCCACATCTTCTTTATCCATTCATCTGTCGATGGACACTTAGGTTGCTTCCATGTCCTGGCTATTGTAAATAGAACTGCAATGAACATTGTGGTCCATGACTGTTTTTGAATTATGGTTTTCTCAGGGTATATGCCCAGCAGTGGGAATGCTGGGTTGATGATAGTTCTATTTTTATTGTTTTAAGGAACCTCCATACTGTTCTCCATAGTGACTGTATCAATTTACATTCCCGCCAACAGTGCAAGAGGGCTCCCTTTTCTCCACACCCTCTCCAGCATTTATTGTTAGTAGTTTTTAGATGGTGGCCATTCTGACTGGTGTGAGGTGATACCTCATTGTAGCTTTGATTTGCATTTCTCTAATGGTTAGTGATGTTGAGCATTCTTTCATGTGTTTGTTGGCAATTTGTATATCTTCTTTGGAGAAATGTCTATTTAGGGCTTCGGCCCATTTTTGGATTGGGTTGTTTGTTTTTTTGATATTGAGCTGCATGAGCTGCTTGTAAATTTTGCAGATTGAACCTTTGTCATTTGCTTCATTTACAAACATTTTCTCCCATTCTGAGGGTTGTCTTTTCATCTTGTTTATGGTTTACTTTGCTGTGCAAAAGCTTTTAAGTTTCATTAGTTCCCATTTGATTATTTTTGTTTTTATTTCCATTTTTGTAGGAGGTGGGTCAAAAAGGATCTTGCTTTGATGTATGTCATAGAGTGTTCTGCCTATGTTTTCCTCTAAGAGCTTGATAATGTCTGGCCTTACATTTAGGTCTTTAATCCATTTTGAGTTTATTTTTGTGTATGGTGTTAGGGAGTGTTCTAATTTCATTCTTTTACATGTAGCTGTCCAATATTCCCAGCACCACTTCTTGAAGAGGCTGTTTTTTCTCCATTGTATATTCTTGCCTCCTTTATGAAAAATAAGGTGACCATATGTGCATGGGTTTATCTCTGGGCTTTCCATCCTGTTCCACTGATCTATATTTCTGTTTTTGTAACAGTACCATACTGTCTTGATTACTGCAGCTTTGTATTATAGTCTGAAGTCAGGGAGCCTGATTCCTCCAGCTCTGTTTTTCTTTCTCAAAGTTGCTTTTGCTATTCGTGGTCTTTTGTGTTTCCATACAAATTGTGAAAATTTTTGTTATAGTTCTGTGAAAAATGCCATTGGTAGTTTGCTAGAGATTGCATTGAATCTGTACATTGCTTTGGGTCGTATAGTCATTTTCACAATGTTGATTCTTCCAATCCAAGAACATGGTATATCTCTCCATCTATTTGTATCATCCTTAATTGCTTTCATCAGTGTCTTATAGTTTTCTGCATACAGGTCTTTTGTCTCCTTAGGTAGGTTTATTCCTAGGCATTTTATTCTTTTTGTTGCAGTGGTAAATGGGAGTGTTTCCTTCATTTCTCTTTCAGATTTTTCATCATTCGTGTATAGGAATGCAAGAGATTTCTGTGCATTAATTTTGTATCCTGCTACTTTACCAAATTCATTGATTAGCTCTAGTAGTTTTCTGGTAGCATCTTTAGGATTCTCTAGGTATAGTATCAGGTCATCTGCAAACAGTGACACCTTTACTTCTTCTTTTCCGATTTGGATTCCTTTTATTTCCTTTTCTTCTCTGATGGCTGTGGCTAAAACTTGCAAAACTATGTTGAATAAGAGTGGTGAGAGTGGGCAAACTTGTCTTGTTCCTGATCTTAGTGGAAATGCTTTCAGTTTTTAACCATTGAGGATGATGTTGGCTGTGGGTTTGTCATATATGGCCTTTATTATGTTGAGGTAAGTTCCCTCTATGCCTATTTTCTGGAGGGTTTTTATCATAAATTGGTGTTGAATTTTGTCGACAGCTTTTCTGCATCTATTGAGATGATCATATGGTTTTTCTCCTTCAGTTTGCTAATATGGTGTATCACATTGATTTGTGTATATTGAAGAATCCTTGCATTCCTGGGATAGACCCCATTTGATCATGATGTATGATCCTTTTAATGTGCTGTTGGATTCTGTTTGCTAGTATTTTGTTGAGGATGTTTGCATCTATGTTCATCAGTGATATTGGCCTGTAGTTTTCTTTCTTTGTGACATCTTTGTCTGGTTTTGGTATCAGGGTGATGGTAGCCTCGTAGAAATAGTTTGAGAGTGTTCCTCCCTCTGCTATATTTTGGAAGAGTTTGAGAAAGATAGGTGTTAGCTCTTCTCTAAATGATTGCTGGAATTTCCCTGGGAAGCCATCTCGTCCTGGGCTTTTGTTTGTTGGAAGATTTTTAATCACGGTCTCAAATTCAGTGCTTGTGATGGGTCTGTTTATATTTTCTGTTTCTTCCTGGTTCTGTCTCAGAAGGTTGTGCTTTTCTAAGAATTTGTCCATTTCTTCCAGGTGGTCCATTTTATTGGCATAGAGTTGCTTGTAGCAATCTCTCATGATCCTTTGTATTTCTGCAGTGTCAGTTGTTACTTCTCCTTTTTCATTTCTAATTCTATTGATCTGAGTCTTCTCCCTTTTTTTCTTGATTAGTCTGGCTAATGGTTTATCAATTTTGTTTATCTTCTCAAAGAACCAGCTTTTAGTTTAATTGACTTTGCTATTGTTTCCTTCATTTCTTTTTCCCTTATTTCTGATCTGATCTTTATGATTTCTTTCCTTCTGGTGACTTTGCAGGTTTTCTTGTTCTTTTTCTAATTGCTTTAAGTGTAAGGATATGTTGTTTATTTGAGATGTTTCTTGTTTCTTGAGGTAGGATTGTATTGCTATAAACTTCCCTCTTAGAACTGCTTTTGCTGCATCCATAGGTTTTGGGTCGTTATGTTTTCATTGTCATTCGTGTCTAGGTGTTATTCTAGGTTTCTAGATTTCTTTGATTTCTTCAGTGGTCTCTTGGTTATTTAGTATGGTATTGTTTAGCCTCTATGTGTTTGTATTTATTACAGATTTTTTCCTGTAATTGATATCTAGCCTCATAGCCTTGTGGTCGGATAAGATACTTGATACATTTTCAGTTTTCTTAAATTTACGAAGGCTTGATTCGTGACCCAAGATATGATCTAATCTGGAGAATGTTCCATAAGCACTTGAGAAGAAAGTGCATTCTGTTGTTTTTGGATGGAATGTCCTATAAATATCAGTTAACTCCATCTTGTTTAATGTGTCATTTGAAGCTTGTGTTTCCTTATTTTTTTTCATTTTGGATGATCTGTCCATTGGTGAAAGTGGGGTGTTAAAATCCCCTAGTATGATTGTGTTACTGTCGATTTCCCCTTTTATGGCTGTTAGCATTTTCCTTATGTATTGAGGTGCTCCTGTGTTGGGTGCATAAATATTTACAGTTGTTATATCTTCTTCTTAGATTGATCCATTGATCATTATGTAGTGTCCTTCTTTGTCTCTTGTAGTAGTCTTTATTTTAAAGTCTATTTTGTCTGATATGAGAATTCCTCCTCCAGGTTTCTTTTGATTTCCGTTTGCATGGAATATATTTCTCCATCCCCTCACTTTCAGTCTGTATGTGTCCCTGGGTCTGAAGTGGGTCTCTTGTAGGCAGAATATATATGAGTCTTGTTTTTGTGTCCATTCAGCTAGTCTATGTCTTTTGGTTGGCACATTTAATCCGTTTACATTTAAGGTAATTATCGATATGTATATTCCTATTGCCATTTTCTTAATTGTTTTGGGTTTGTTATTGTAGGTCTTTTCCTTTTCTTGTGTTTCCTGCCTAAAGAAGTTCCTTTAGCATTTGTGATAAAGCTGGTTTGGTGGTGCTGACTTCTCTTAGATTTTGTCTGTCTATGAAATTTTTAATTTCTCCCTCCAATCTGAATGAGATCCTTGCTGGGTAGAGTAACCTTGGTTGTAGGTTTTTCCCTTTCATCACTTTATATATGTCTTGCCATTCCCTTCTGGCTTGCAGAGTTTTTGCTGAAAGATCAGCTGTTAACCTTATGGGGATTCCCTTGTATGTTATTTTCTGTTTTTCCCTTGCTGCTTTTAATATTTTATTCTTTGTATTTAATTTTTTTTTTTTTTTTTTTTTTTTGCGGTATGCAGGCCTCTCACTGTTGTGGCCTCTCCCATTGCAGAGCACAGGCTCTGGACGCACAGGCTCAGCAGCCATGGCTCACAGGCCCAGCCACTCCATGGCATGTGGGATCTTCCCGGACCAGGGCACGAACCCATGTCCCCTGCATTAGCAGGTGGACTCTCAACCACCGTGCCACCGGGAAAGCCCGTATTTAATTTTTGATAGTTTGATTAATATGTCTTGGTTTGTTTCTCCCTGGATTTATCCTGTATGGGATTCTCTGCACTTCCTGGACTTGACTATTTCCTTTCCCACGTTACTGAAGTTTTCACCTATAATCTCTTCAAATATTTTCTCAGACCCTTTCTTTTTCTCTTTTTCTTCTGAGACCCCTATAATTGGAATGTTGGTTACATTTAATGTTGTCCCACAGGTCTCTGAGACTCTCCTCAATTCTTTTCATTCTTTTTTCTTTATTCTGCTCTGTGGTTATTCCCACTATTTTATCTTCCTGGTCACTTATCTGTTCTTCTGCCTCATATTCTGCTTTTGTTTCCTTCCAGAGAATTTTTCATTTCATTTATTGTGTTGTTCATCATTCTTTGTATGCTCTTTAGTTCTTCTAGGTCCTTGTTGAACCTTTCTTGTATTTTCTCCATTCTATTTCCAAGATTTTGGATCATCTTACTATCATTATTCTGAATTCTTTTTCAGGTAGACTGCCTCTTTCCTCTTCATTCCTTTGGTCTGGTGGGTTTTTACCTTGCTTCTTCACCTGCTATGTATTTCTCTGTCTTCTCATTTTGCTTAACTACTGTGTTTGGGGTCTCCTTTTCTCAGGCTGCAGGTTCACAGTTCCCATTGTTTTTGGTGTCTGGCCCCAGTGGCTAAGGTTGGTTCAGTGGGTTGTGTAGGCTTCCTGGTAGAGGGGGCTGGTGCCTGTGTTCTGGTGGGTGGGGCTGGATCTTGTCTTTCTGATGGGCAGGACCACATCTGGCAGTATGTTTTGGGGTATCTTTGAACTTAGTATGATTTTAGGAGACCCTCTCTGCTAATAGGTGGGGTTGTGTTCCTGTCTTGCTAGTTGTTTGGCATGGGGTGTCCTGCACTGGAGCTTGCTGGCTGTTGGGTGGAGCTGGCTCTTAGCATTGAGACAGAGAGCTCTGGGAGAGCTCTCACTGATTGATTTTATGTGGGGCCTGGAGGTCTCTGGTGGTCCAGTGTCCTGAACTTGGCTCTCCCACCTCAGAGGTTCAGGCCTGACACCAGGCCAGAGCACCAAGACCTTTTCAGCCACACGGTTCAGAAGAAAAGGGAAAAATAAAGAAAAAAAAATTAAAATAGAAAAAATTTTAAACAATAATAAGAAATAAAACCAGAAGGCAACCAAACCAATAAACAAACCCACCAATGATAGTAAGCGCCAAAAACTATACTGATATAAACATAAAAATCAGAAATAGCTCAGTAGCCGCCTGCAGACCCCAAGTCTACAGTTGCTCCCAAAATCCTCCACCTCAATTTTGGGATTATTCGTTGTCTGTTCAGGTATTCCACAGAATCGGGTACATCAAGTTGATTGTGGGGATTTAATCTGCTGTTCCTGAGGCTGCTGGGAGAAATTTCCCTTTCTCTTCTTTGTTTGCACAGCTCCTGGGGTTCATCTTTGGTTTTGGCCCCACCTCTGCGTGTAGGTCACCCTCAGGCATCTGTTCCCACGGGACAGGACGGGGTTAAAGCAGTAGCTGATTACAGGGCTCTTGCTCATTCAGGCCAGGTGGAGGGAAGGATGTGGTAGTTATAATTGGAATGCCGGGTAAGCCTGCGGTGGCAGAGGCTGGCGTGACATTGCAACAGCCTGAGGCACACCTTGTGTTCTCCCAGTGAAATTGTCCCTTGATCATGGGGCCCTGGTAGTTGGGGGCTGCACAGGCTCCCGGGGATGGGAGGGTGGTTGGGGTGCAGATAAGGACCTGTGCTTGCACACAAGATTCTTGGTGGCTGCAGCAGCAACATTAGTGTTTCATGCCCGTCTCTGGGGTCCAAGCTCATAGCTGCTGCTCACGCCCGTCTTTGGAGCTCATTTAGGCTGTGCTCTGCCTTCTGTGGGCAGACAGGGAAGGAATCCCGTCTCCTCGCGCACCCCGAAACAATGGTCTCTTGCCTCTTACACAGCTCCAGACGTTTTCCCAGACTTCCTTCTGGCTAACTGTGGCACACTAACCCCCTTCATGCTGTGTTCACACAGCCAACCCCAGTCCTCTCCCTGGGATCTGACTTGTGAAGCCCAAGTCTCCGCTCCCAGCCCCATCCCACCCCGGAGGCTGAGCAGACAATCCTTTCAGGCTGGTGAGTGCTGGTTGGCACCGATCCTCTGTGTGGGAATCTCTCCTCTTTGCCATCTGCACCCCTGTTGCTGCGCTCTTCTCTGTGGCTCCGAAGCTCCCCCCTGCCACACACTGTCTCTGCCAGTGAAGGGGCTTCCTAGTATATGGAGACTTTTCCTCTTTGACAGCTCCCTCCCAGAGGGAGGTCTTTTGTCTCTGTTTTTTCTTTTGCCCTACCCAGGTACGTGTGGAGTTTCTTGACTTTTGAGAAGTCTGAGGTCTTCTGCCAGCATTCAGTAGGTGTTCTGTAGGAGTTGTCCCACATGTAGATGTATTTCTGATGTATTTGTGGGGAGGAAGGTGATCTCCGCATCTTACTTCTCTGCCATCTTGAAGATCCCCCCGACTTAATAACTTTTACTGGACAAAGATATTTAGAAGTCATGATGTGGACATTATTCTAAGCACTAATATTATTTTATTTTCTCCTTGTGATTTAGATGCAATTATCAGTCCTAGTTTTTGAAAGAACTCGGGTTTCACATAAGTAACACATCCAGAGTCACACAGCTATAGGTGGCAGAGCTGCTGTTTGAACCCAGGTGTCTTCAGTCTAATGCCCCTACTTAAATTAAGTTTCACACTGGGATTGGAAAATTTGTCCAGTGTCTCTGAGCCTTCATATCCCTATATTCAAAATGAATCTAATGCTGTTTGCCTCTCAGGGTTTTTGTGGTGACTGAATGCAAGGACACATGTGAAATTGTCTAGCATAATATTTGTTCCATACAAGCACTCAAATACTAGTTAACTCTGAGTTACGTAATTCACTCAATACGTATGTACATACACCTACTTTGCTCTCATCACTGAGGTAGAAAATATGCAAGTTAAAAAAAAAGTAAAAAGATATGGTCCCCTTCCCGTAGGAACTTGTAATTGAGAAGATGAAAGTATAATTCACAAAATTTCAGGTGAATGTTACAAATGCTGCAATTTTTTTTTGGTTGCATAGTCTAAGATTTTGGAAAATGGAAAGTTAATATTGGATAGAGGAGGAGGTATTTCAGCTGAGGCTTCGGAGATGGTGGCATTTAAGTGGTCATAGAGGAATAATGAAGGCTGGGAGACTGGCACTTGGAGTATGGCTCAGGACCACCTATTCTGACATCAGAAATGACTTTAGGGATAGGGGATGAATTTTGCCTTCCACAGGCAAATCATTCCTTCTACAAGAGCATAGTCTTCTGTAGGGAGGTGGCCTCCATCTTGTCAGATATCCAAGAAATGTGGGTACCTCTGTACTATATAGATCTGCTATCCTATTGGCTTGATCAATTTTGCAACACATATCATTGGCAGCAATTGAGGAATATATAAAATATATATATATATATATATATATTATAATGAGGACAGATGATCTTAGGGAGAATTAGAATTTTAATTTCTTTGTTTAACTTTGCCAGGGTTCCTAATGTTCAGTAGTATCACAGTTGATTCTGGGTCCAGAAACTTGGTTTGCTGTTTCAGTGGAATATTTTTGAATTCATGTCTTGGACCTCAATCTATATAAATCTGTGTTTTCATTGGTTTAGAAAATAACTTGCACATGATATACTTAGGGATGCTTTATCTTAACAGTTTACACCTTATAAATTGTAAATTCTGCTGGAAATTTTGAGGCTGGATACTTAACGGATTCTTTTGAATGTCCTGCAACTTCCTTGAGCCTCCAGAAATTGTTTACTAGATTTTGTGCATTGGCGTACATGCATATTTTCTAGGGATAGATTTACAGTTTTCCTAATATTCTCAAAAGGTTCTCAGAACCCCAGATATTTAAATACTACCATCCTAGTTATGCTGTCCTGTATGTTGGCCACTTGCCACATATGCTTATTTACATTTAAATTCGCTAACATTCAATAAAGTTAAACATTCAGTTCCTCAGCCCCACATCTCAAGCGCTCAGGAGCGTCACGTGGCTAGTGGCTGTGATGCGGTGCAGTACAAACATGGGACGTGGTTCCATCTTTGCAGAAAACTCTTCTAGGCAGCATTGCAAGATGTTGGTTCTCAAATGACTCCCTCAGGTGGCTGTCTTAAAAACAGATTGCTGAGCCCCAGTTCCAGAAATTCTGATTCAGTAAGAGTGAGAGTGAGTGATGTGTGATTAGGGAAGTATGAGTAAGGTGAGTAAGCAGTCAGTGTAGGAGTCAGTACGTGACTAAGGAGGGTCGGGACTTTGAGTTTCTTGCACGTTCCCACGTTAGACTGATGCTACTGGTCTAGGAACCCCTGGGATAGATGAGGGTGGCTGGGTTGGTGGGGGGTTGGCTTTACGTCGTGGAGGAGAGGGAGGAACTTCTACCAGAAACTTTCTGTGACTCAGAACTTCTTGGCAATCAAGCCATGGGTCTGGACAATGCCCATGGGTCTATCTTTATTCTATCTCCATTCAAGAACCATATATATATATATATATATATATATATATATGTATATATATATACACACACATACATATATTTATGTATGTATGTATAAAACAGCAACTCTACTGGGTTTTTTTCCTTAGGATTTTTTAATTCGGGAAAGTATAGTGTTGACTGATAGTAAATTTAAATAAATAAATAAAGCAAGCAATCTACTGTTAAAACTACATTGTGTCTGCCTCATAACCAATTTCGATAGGCCGGATATGAACCAAGGACAATACGCCTTTTGGAATGTTTCCTTCTAAAGCTTATCTTCAGGAGAAATATGGATTTTTTTTTTTTTTTTTTAGAAATATGGATTTTTATAGTGGCTTCCATCTTATCTAGAGTCCAAGACGAACTCGGGCCTTGTTATGTATGGAGTGTTGTCATATTACAGAAGACAATGGTCTTTTCAGTGTATGAGGGGAGAGGCAGAGTGGATGAGAACAAGGCTAGGTATGTGGTGGTCTGTCAAGCCAATGTTGTCCTGGGGGAGCAGTAGAGGCCTAGCCCAGAACTCCACAGAAAGAGTGTGCCCCTCCCTCATCTCTACCTTTAGCTGTAGTCTCACGTTCTACATAAATCAAGAACCAAAACCATGCAAGAGACTTGCTGATTATTTTCCTATAGCCCAGGCCATCATACATCACTAATACATTATGTCACTCCTTCCTTGGGAGCCGAAACAGGACCCCCAAATCCTTTCCAAGATAAGACTTAGGCAGCTATACCAGTCAAATGAAACATATTTGCTATCCTGGATGTGAATGATGAAGAGTTGAGAGGGCAGATTTTTCTCTACCAAAAAGAGAGAACACTCACCCACATTTAAAGCATCTTACAAACTTAGTTTTTGAACATTTTCCACCACTTCATGAAATTAGGCTGAAATGGGGACTTCTTAGCAACACAGAGGGTTGGGTGCGCAGACTAACAAGGAGGATCCTGATTTGTCAAAATATGTTATGCGATGATAAATGCAGCCCCTACAAAATGCTAGCTTTGATTAATTTGGGGAAATGAGAATCAGTTTATTCTTCCCCTGCTGGCACTGAATGATGGTTTGTAGGATCACTGCATGAGAGATCTGAGAGTGGCAGCTTGACTGGAAAACACTGAGGCTGCCTTTGTGAAGGCAGAATTCCATGAGCTACGTCATTCCTGGGATGGTTCCCTTTTGGCCTTGTGGTGGACGTAGCATCCAGGTCACAGCTGGTACAGGCAGACAGGTTCAAGCCAGGATAAGTGATATTGAGAGTGTGTGTGTGTTGAGGTGAGGGGCTGGGGATGGGTTCAGCCTGGATTTTCTCAAACTCAGACCCCTAGCTGAGTGCGTGGGCCGCTAAACAGGGATGGAAATGAGAGCTCTGAGCTGAGGTTTAGGACCAACGTGCTCCAACCAGGCTGAAGAGGTAGCTGAGTGTCCCAAATCCCCTGATGTGTAAAGTTTCAGACACAAACTTGCAGCATATTTTTTTCAGGAGGCTCATGCCAAAGTCATTTTCTTCCCTATCAGAGAGCAAAACAAAGAGCAGTAATGATTGGAATCCTTCCATTGGTGAAGACCATTTCCAGAGACTTTCAGGAAAGACTGATCTTACATGTAGACTGAGTAAATGTAGGGGGAAGAGCACAGACAGGGAGTCCAGAAGAACCAAATTTTAATCCTGCCACAAGATCGTGGTGTGAGCCGGTAACCTGAGAAAGCCACTTAATTTCTCTAGGGATTCATTCTCCACTTGTACAGTGAGTAAGACAGATTAGATAATCTTATCATTTCTTCTGGCTCTAATATTCTGTTGAATGAATGGATGACTCGCGATCATTGTTGAGGTGAGGTCTTCCAGAGTCTGTGACTCCAGATGTGATGCCTTGCCGGAACTTTAGCCACTCTCCCATCTATGACTTTCATCCTGTCACCATGTCCTACCTGATCTGCCCTTTCACAGCCCACATTTTCTGCCTGTCCAGTCTTCTTCAGGTTAAGCTTTAGAGTTCAGGGATTTTAAAACTATTGACCTCTGTCTTCCAATGTATTCCTTCTTTGAAGACCAGGTTGTAAAGTAGAAAAAGAATCAGCTCCTTTAGATAAAGCAGGAATGAGGAGGTTCTGTAACCTCCACCTGGCTTGCCAACATTGTCTTCCCAACCTTGTCTTCCCAAGACAACCTCACAGAGATGACAGGAGTCAGAAGAGTTGAGTTAAAACCACAGATTTAGACAAAGACAGCATGGAAGACCAATGGCCAGATGATCCAAGGAAACGTTTGAAAAATATTATTCGACTACACAAGTTACTTCAGTGCAGTGTGGTAAGAGCTACCACAAAGGTAGCTTATTGTATATTTGTTTAATATACAGTAAGGGCACGTAGGTGGCAACTAAAGATGCTGCTTGGATGGAGAGAAATCTAGAAAGACAGTAGAAGAAACACTTGATCAGAAAGGTGAGGAAGATGCAAAGAAGAAAAGACATTCTGAGCAAAGAGCACAGGGCTGTGAAAGCATGGCAGGTCATTTGCTACTGTTGAAGAATTAAGTTCAAGGCGAGGGAGCATTAGAAAATAAAGCAAGAGTCATTTTATGAAGCATACTCTCTGCCTTGAAAATCTGAAATGTTGTCAGGGGTATAAAATAGCAAGGGATCTACATTTTACAAGTGTACCTCTGGCAGCCGCCTTCTTGGGAGACCTGGGAAACGGACAGCAGAATTAGAAAACCTTGGGTAGAGTCAGCAATGGATAATAAAGGGGGACCGAGACTTACAGCTGGAGAATGGGGCATGGGGACAAAGAAAAGAGATGTTAAGAAAGGTGAATCTGTAAATACCAAAGCTAATTAAAAGCTTTCAGGAGAGATTGTTTCTTTCCTACCTTCCTTCTTTCCTTTCCTTTTTTTTTTCTTGAATGTGTTTGTTTTACAAAGGTTATGCTAACCACATGCTTTTCAGAACAAAACTTGTTCCAGTGCTCATTTTCATTGGATGAATAATTCAGCACCAATGGAAATTACACTTAAATAGATACAAGGGCCTAATTAAGCTAACAAAAGACAGGTGTCTCAGAAAGAGTCTCAGGAATCTATACTTCAGCCAAATCAAGCCACGTAGCACCCAACTCTATGTTTTTAAATTAGACCTATGGCTCCCTGGTAGGATTTTTAGCTCTTGTTTGTTCTTATTAATGATAAAATAAATAGTAAACGTTATTCATAAAAGCTTTGAAAAATACATGAAATTATAAGAAATAAAAATAAACCTGTGATCCTACCACCCAGCAGTAAATACTTCTAACATGTTTTCTTCCATTCTTTCTTGTACACATGTATGTGTCTGCATATATTCATAATGAAAACTGCGATTATATTGCATACTGATTTTTATATTTTTTTCTCACAATATTTTATCATGAGCATATTCCTCTATTATAAAATAGTTTTCAAATATAGATTTTTTAATGGCTGTATTTAACCTTGTCCCTGTTGTAGGATGTTTGAACTGTCTATTTTGTGCCCGTTGTCTTACTGTTGCCCCGTAGTGAGTGGGATCAATAGTTCACTTCCCCCCAATTGGTTCAGATGTCAAGACTAATGATGCCACACATGCACCAAGTGAGTATGGAAACATTCATTGCTTACATCATCAGGCTTTCTGGCCATAGGAGGGGAAGTACCAAGCTGGTATACTTGGCCTAAGTGGGGAAGGGGCAAGTGGCTTTGACTTTTATTATGGTTAGGGGTAGGCTGGCATGAAGGTTCCCATGTGAAGGCTAGGGTTTGTGGATTTGAACTTCCAATGTCAAGTGAAGGAGTACCTGGCCTTTCTTATTGGCTTGCCCAGATGTGGGGCAAAACGGAATGGGGAGGGATGAGGTCTGAAAGCTTTCAGCCACCCAATGGTGAAGTCAGATGATCTTACACATCAGAAAATCCCAAGGAATCCTCTAAAAATCTGCTAGAATTAATAAATGAGTCAGCAAGATTGCCAGGTACAGATCAATATACAAAAAAAGAAAAAAGTTCACATGTATTTCTATACATATGCAATGAATAATCCAAAAATGGAATTAAGAAAATAATTCCATTCACCGTAGTAAACAAAAGTATAAATTACTTAGGAATAAATTTAACAAAAGAAGAACAAAACTTATACTCCAAAAACTCAAAACATTGAAAATTAAAGAAGACCTAAATGAATAGGAAGACATTCTATGTTTATGGATTGTAAGACAATGTTATTAAAATGAGAGTGTTCCACTACGTGATCTACAGATTCAACGCAATCTCTATTAAAAACCCCAGATGGGGCTTCCCTGGTGGTGCGGTGGTTGAGAGTCCGCCTGCTGATGCAGGGGACACGGGTTCGTGCCCTGGTCCGGGAAGATCCCACATGCCACGGAGCGGCTGGGCCCATGAGCCATGGCCGCTGAGCCTGGACATCCGGAGTCTGTGCTCCGCAATGGGAGAGGCCACAACAGTGAGAGGCCCACTTACCACACACACACACAAAAAAAACCCAGATGGAATTTTTTTGGGTAGAAATTGAAAGCTGATCTTAAAATTTTTATGGAAAGGCAAGGGATCCAGAATGGAAGACACAGTCTTGAAAAAGAAGACAGAGTTGGAAGACTCACACTTTCCAGTTTCAGAACTTACTGCAAAACTAGTCATGAAGGAAGTATGGTACTGGTGTAAGGATAAACATGGAGATCAATGTAATAGATCTGAAAATCCAGAAATAAACCCTCATGTGTAAGGTCAGTTTATTTTCAACAACGATATTAAAACATTTCAGTGAGGAAAGAATAGTCATTTCAACAGATGGTGCTGGGACAACAGAATATCCATGTGCAAAAGAATAAAGTTGGACCTCCTCTTCCTTACCCTTCACCCAGAAATTAACCCAAAATGGATTATAGACCCAAATGGAAGAACTCATAATGTAAAACTCTTGGAAGAAAACATAGGAGTAAGGTCCTCATGACCTCGGTTTAAGTAAGCTGCTCTTAGCTATGACACCAAAAGCACAAGTGACAAAAGAAAAAATAGTGATGCACAGGATCGCTATTAAATGGGACGACGGTAAAAACAACAGCCTCTCCTTTCAGTACATCTTGTATCTTGGGTCTTAATCTCCGTAACTATTTTTTTAATCTATATTAGGCCATATTAAATATTTTCACCAGAGGTAGTATTCCCATTTTGGGCCCGTGAGGTCCCATTCTGTCAAGCTGATCTTAAATATCAAAGATGTAGTTTTATTTCAGTTGATTACTCATTGGGTCAGAGTATCCGTGTCCACTATGGGATATGCTAAGACGGTGGCCACTAAGATCATGGGGAATTTAGACGAGGCAGTAGTTCTAATGATTAAGATAATGCATACCTGTCTGTCTTCTGTTTTACATTTGATAACTCTTCTAAGAATATGGGGCTCCTTTAAATTTAGTCAAGTCCCCAGTTACAGATGTAATTTGAGCCCCAGTGTTAGTTGAGGCCAGGAACGTTTGCCAATTTGTGCACCTCAGCAGAGATTAGAGTTCATTTAGAACCTGTGTCTTAGAGACAACAAAAGCCAAAGCACACCCTTTTAACTTTTCTATTGTTAAATTCTTTCAGTGAATTTTAGATTTCTAATTATGGACTTCCATTTTAGTTTTCTCCCACCCCTCATTTTTCTTTTTGGTGGTTACTGGATATACTTTCATGGGGTTCTTCTCGACCTTGTTTAGATTTATGTAAGTTGTCTTCCTCCAAAGAGTGCCAATTCCATGTCATCAGGGTTAGGAGCCTCCCCCTGTGGCAGTGGTTGTTTTATTGGATGCAGAAACACTGGCTTAAGTAGGGTTTGAATGTACCCTGTGGCATGTTGATAAGCCACAGCACTCATTGTGATGGAACAGGGTATCTTTGTCAGTCAAGTTTACAGTTGTCTGGTTAGGCGATGATGTCCTCTGCCACTTTAAGAGCTGTGCGGATAAAGCGTTCAAGGTCATCCTTTGATGACCTTGCATGAGTATTCTTTCCCTGTAACTCTGAAGATCAGGTTTGGTTTTGGTGACAGAGACATAGGCAGCAGCAGTAGAGGCATTTAAATCTTTGTAGGGACCTAGAGAGTGATCTGTTTCTAGGATGTAGACCTCAGCACACCACGTGGTGACTGTTCATCTTTACAGGAGCATCACCCAATGAGCCTGTACACTGCACAGGGAATCAATGTTGGTCTTTCCCCTGATTATATAACAGGGCCCATGCCTGGTTGAAAGACTCAATCCGTGGTCTCAGGGTAAGAATTTTTTCCCTGAACAGACCATGGGTCACAGCTTATGCTGGAACTGAGGTACAAATTTAATCTGAGGTGCAAAGATAGGTCTGGGCTAAGGCTACTTTAAGGAGAGTCCCAATCCTCTATTCCTGTCCCTAAACACCAATATTGAAACTTTGACTTAGGTTGGTTTCAATATAAGAGAGGCTTGGTGGGACTCAGCAAATGCAGCTCAACGTGTGCGCTAGCCTGCAGGCTTCAAAAATGCACCCTAACCAGCAGGCGGCAGAGCCTGAGAGCAAGTCAAAAGCAAAAAAAGAAAGTCCCCGAGATGACGGCGGTCATCACCCTGACCATACTGTACACAAGACCAGTTGTCTTGTCACCCCCTCCCAAAATTGGATCCCATGACAAGACTGATGACACCACACGTGGGCCAAGAGCATATGAAGATATTGATTACTCATGAGGCTTTCTGGAGAGAACAGGACAGGCATCCAAGCTGGCCCATTTGGCTTCAATGAAGCGTCTTTGGTTTTTATTGTGGTTAACAGTAGTGCCAGGGAGAGGGTTCCTCTATGTGTGCCAAGGTTTGCGTGATTTGAACTTTCCCACTAGTGCCCAGGGGAGAAAGAGGAAACACCTGGGCTTTCTTACCAGCTTGCCAGATGTGGGGCAAAGGGAAAGCAGAGGAATGGGACCTGTAAGGAAAGAGACCTGCAAGCTGTCAGCAGTCAAATATCAAAACTGGAGTCAGATGCTTTATTACACCGATATAAATAGTTCTGTGATAGCTATCCTGGTGCACACATATTCATGGGACTCTGAAGAAATGGGCTTTTAGAAAGCTAGAAATATGGAGATACAGTATTGTTCAAGTACAGTTGAGTATTGACTACTCTCCCCGCCTGTTCAAGAAGCAGAAGAGTCCTGTATCTGTAAAACTTCTCCCACATGGAAGCACATACATCATTGTTATGCCTCCTTCTGGGATGATTATGCAGCGTTTGAGAAGTAAAAGGGCAGGGACATAAAAAAATGGACTTTTCAATACTTTGCATGGACATGTCCCAAGCTACTAGCTATACTCCTTAGGGGCTAAGGAGTATACTAAATATACTCCTGAGAAGTAAGAAATCCTGTGATGTGCTGTATCTACTCCTATTTTGTGTGGCCACCTTACTTATGATAGACTTTTTTGTCCTTGGTTATTAAATTAGGAACTTAATACAATCTTAAAATTGAGAGTCGGTGGAGGGTTTGTTCTTGCAACTCCATAGGCCACCTAAACTTAAGTTTACAGTATCTCTGCATATCTCCTTAAGCTAAATTTCCAGGAGATAAATGAAATGGCCAGTCTATCTACCAAAAAAATGTTTTTTGGTAAACTTCATTAGTTAAATCTCATTATTTGGGGGTGAATTCTACCTTGAATTTAGTGCTGTCATTCCCACTAACTTGAGTGTTTATATTTTTGTGTATGTTGAAAATAATGTGTATTAGAAAGCATGACGGACTAGGCACCCTTAATACCATCCTCTTTAAGATATCTAGTTTCTAGATAAATAGTTATCGTTAATACATTTCTGGGTCAGCTTGAAATAGGAAATTTCGCCAAAAGGGAAAAAAAAAATCAAGAAAAACATTAAGCTGAAGTCAGTGAAGGAAGTAGGTATTTGCTTCAAATCCAGACACTGAAATATGGAGATAAAGACTTGGACCTACCCCAAAACAGGGGATGTGAACCCAAAACTTCTTTATTAAGTCTGGATCCTTGAAATTTAATCAAGTGGTCTCAGGTCTGTAGCACAGATCCTTTCTGGAAGAAAGCATCATCAGTTCGGGCTGTCAAGATGTCCACAGGCTGAGAAAAGGAAAATATGAGCACACAGTCCAAAACCACCAAACACTCGAAAACACGTAAGTGTAAGGTAGCCAAGAAACAGACTCCCAGTGACATCAGATATTAGAATTATCACAATCTGAATATAAAACAAAGTTGTATCAAATGGTCAAGGAAATGAGATGGAATGAAAAAGAAAAAAAAGCCATTAGAGACAATAAAAAGTAACCAGTCAATTTGAAAAATATCTGTTTAAAACTTTTCATATAAAAATATAATTCTGTATATTAAATAATCTGGTTAGATTAAATAGATTAGATCATTGAAGGGAATTATTAGTAAACCAATGAGTAGATCTATAGAAAGTATACAAATGCAACACAGAAATACAAGGGGATGGAAAGTCCAAAGAGTTAGATGACATGGAGGCTAGAATGAGAAGGTTTTCCATTAAGGAAATCAAAGTCCTAGAGAGAATAGAAAAGAAATAGGAGAGGCAATACTTGAAAATATGATAGTTGAAAATTCTTTAAAATGTTGAAAGACGTGAAAACATATCGGAAGACATGATACATGATAGAGGAAGCAGGATGAAATTTCCAAAGCTGCATCTAAACAAAAGTATTAAAACTGCAGATTACCAAAGACAAAAGATTTTATAAGTAACTAGAGAAAAAACAAAATGCACTACAATGAAATGACAATTAGAATGAAGGCAGAGGGCAAGTTTCTTACCATCATAATGAAAGCCAAGAAGCAGTGGAATTATATTTTCAGAAAACTGATAGAAAAATATTAGCCTAGAATTTTGTTAGAAGTGAAACTGCCTTTCAAGAATGAGTGCAAAATAAAGAAATATTGCTGTGTACAAAATGGGAAGAATTTACTACCCATATAGTCAATTAAAAGAACTTCAAAAGTGTGTACCTGAGAAAAAATGGAAATAATCCAGGAAGGAATATTTGGAATGATGTTCAATGTGGGAAAAAAAAAATGTCTTAGGATCAATGTACTATGGTCAACTCATTGCGTATAAAGCAAGTATTTACATAAAAAGTAAGGAAGAGCAAAGTCTATATAATAGTCAAAGATTTCAAAATATTTCTCTCAATTCCTGATAAGTCAAACAGACAAACAGTAAAGATATAGAAAATCAACCCACAAACTGGGTGTTTTTTGGTTTGTTTTTTTTTATTGAAGTGTAATTGATTTTCAGTGTTGTGTTAGCTTCAGGTGTGCAGCAAAGTGATTCAGTTATACATATACTTATTCTTTTTCAGATTCTTTTCCTGTATAGGTTGCCACAAAATATTGAGATAGTTACCTGTGCTATACAGTAGGTCCTTGTTGTTTACCTAACAGTAAACATCATTAGTTTTTTAAGATCATTCAATGATCTTTTCAGTAATCTAATCCACATATAAGTGATAGCATATGATATTTGTTTTTATCTGTCTGGCTTACTTCACTTAGTATGATAATCTCTGGGTCCATCCATGTGGCTACAAATGGCATTATTTTATTCTTTTTTATGGCTTAATAATATTCCACTGTGTGTGTATGTATATATATAAGTGTATATATATATATATATATATATATGTATATGTGTGTGTGTGTATATATATATATATATATATATATCACATCTTTTTTATCCATTCGTCTGTTGATGGACACTTAGGTTTCTTACATGTCTTGGCAGTTGTAGATATAATGGACAGAAGGCCTAAATAGACACTTCTCCAAAGAAGACATACAGATGGCCAACAGACACATGAAAAAAATGCTCCATGGGACTTCCCTGGTGGTCCAGTGGTTAAGACTCTGTGCTCCCAATGCAGGGGACCCGGGTTTGGTCCCTGGTCAGGGAATGAGATCCCGCATGCCACAACTAAAAAAAAAAAAAAAGAAAGAAAAAAAGGTCCCAAATGCTGCAACAAAGACCTGGTGCAGCCAAATAAATATTTATTTATAAATAAGTATTTAAAAGAAAAAGAAAAAATGCTCCACATCGCTAATTATTAGAGAAATGCAAACTAAAACTACAATGAGGTATTACCTCACACCAGTCAGAATGGCCATCATAAAAAAGCCTACAAATAACAAATGCTGGAGAGGGTGTGGAGAAAAGGGAACCCTCCTGCACTGTTGGTGGGAATGTAAATTGGTGCAGCCACTATGGAGAATAGTATGGAGGTTCCTTAAAAAACTAAAAATAGAGTTACCATATGATCCAGCAATCCAGAGAAAACTATTTAGAAAAAATACATGCACCCCAATGTTCATTGCAGCACTATTTACATACAATAAACAAGCTGATTTTAATGGACATATGAAGAAAGGTGCACAATTAGAGAATAGACATTCTTTTCAAGCATATAGAGAACATTTTAAAAATTGACCACATCCTAAGCTATAAAAGCAGGTTTTAACAAATTAAAAAAAACTAGGTATCACTCACATGTTGGACTACCATCTTTAGTATTTGTACATTAATAAGTTAACTAGAAAAGCCTCATAAGTTTGGATATTTTTAAAACAGTGGTTATAACTCATGCTCATAAAAATAATAGAGATTAAAAACTCCTAATGATAATAAAATGATATGATAATTTAAAATGTTTATAGAAAATAGTAGCATGCATCCATTTATAATAAAAAATCTCTCATGGAACTTGAGGAATTGAAGGGAACTTCTTAACTAAATAATGAGTGGCTACAAAAGACAACCCAAAACAGAACAAAACAAGTAAAGCGTATTTTGTTCTTAATGGTCAACAGTTGAAGCATTTCTTTTAAAAATCAAGAGTTTATTCAGTAAAAAGTAAACTGTCCTCCTAACCCAGACTGTATTTCAGAGTATGAACATGCTGAACTAGAGTCTGAACATGCTCAGTCAGTTTTGGGTATTTTTATTTTTATGTTGTAAACAGTTGTTTGCATTGTTTACCCATTTCCCTAAGGAGATGTTAATAATTTTCATCTTGATTTGTAAAAAATATTTACTACATTAGAGATAGTAACCTTTTGCCTGTCTTAGATGATAAATATAAGACATCTTTTTGTTTGCAATTTGGGTTTTTCTTTTTTATGATGTTTTACCATGTAGAAACAACTTTTTACAAGACCAGGTCTGACAATATTTTCCTGTATTATTTCTGCCTCTGACTTTATGCACATCGCTAGAGATCGGAGCTTCTCCAATCATTTTTTGTTATTATTATACGGATACTTTTTGTTCATTTGACTATCTGGTTAGGATTGCAGATTTATTTTGTCCCTTTAACATTTATTAAATAGGTCTTCATTTCCTCACTGTTATAAAATATCAACTTTATGATGGTCTAAATTCCTTTATAATGGAATCTTCTTTTTTTGCTTTCTTTTTTTGTACCATTAATCTCACTTTAATTTTTTTACAAGTTCCATGTTTAATTATTGTAGCACTGTTATTTATGAGGCAATGATAATTTTCATCACCCACCCCATTCTTCTTCTTTATCTTTTTTCCTCCATTTTTATTGGACACTTTGTGAAAAATTACAAACACTATGCCTGCTCTCCTTTTTCAAAATGATCTCAACTATCCTTTTTTAATTTATTAACTAAGTCGAAATTCACTTCCTGAGGTTGAAAACTAGAAACATAACCAATCCTTTTGATATATTATTTTTAATTTCATTTGTCCCATAAACTTGGATAGAGCTCAGGTAGGATTGTAAAGTAAGAAATACTTCTATTAGTTTGAAAAGGAGATGGTAGAAAGGAAATAGTTATGCTCTGACATAACCAAAGTTTTAAAACAATTATCCAGTATTATTTATCTAACATTATTTCTCCAAAGCATCTCATCTACTCTAGTCAGACAAATCTCTTCATTATTCGTGCTCTAGGCATGCACATTTCAAATTCTCGGCCTTCACTGAGAATATTCTTTTCCAGGGATACTTTTTCTCTTCTTTTCTGTGTATTAAGAATTGTTTCTTTAAAGAATTTTTAGGGCTAAACTTTACCTCCTCCAGCATGAAGCTTTCTTTCAATATTCATAGCATTTATAATCTGTCCTATACACTCTAAACATTTTAGAACTTTTTCTAATTATAAGAACAATAACACAAAGTCACAGAACATTTGATAAAGAGAGAACCCATATTTTATATAGCTCTAACTCCCTCTCTCTTGTATAAATTCCCTGACAGTATTTTTAATATGAATACATAGTTGTAGCCCTGGTGAACTTATAGCTTTGTGTGTGACTTTAGCCGAGAATCAAGCTTTTCTCTGTTGCTTCATAGTATTCATTATTACCATTTGAATAGCCACCCAATATTCTATAGAGTCCATGTACTATTACTTACTTAATCTTTGCTTTATTCTCTGTTCCTTATAACAGAAAACTCTGCAGTAAAATCTTTGTTGTGTAGTTTTCCTCTCTTTGCGGAATGATTTCCTTAAAATAGTTATCAAGAATTGGAATCAAAGGGAGAAATCGTAAGAGTATTTTCAGGGTGTCAGTATATGTTACTGGATAACTTTCAGCCATCAGTTTCATGTGTGAGAGTTCTGGTATCCCAGCAGCTTTGATTTCACTGGGCATAAAGATTATTCTATTGATGATTTAAGAGAGAGAGAGGAAAAAAAAGCATGTTAAACACGTTTGTCCCTAATTCTCTGTTTTGTGTATTAGTTAGCTTTCATGATTTAATTTTTGTCTCCCCAAAGAGATTGTAAGATCCTCGAGAGTAGAGACAATGATTTGTGTTTATTCTTTGTGACCTACAATATCCTAAAAAGAAAATGTAGCAGATGTAGTTGTCTTTGGTGTTTGCTTCCTAATTGACTGAAACCTTCACAAAATGTCTTCCTGTTCCTCAAACTCAGGGTCAATAGTGATAGATACATTTGGTGAGCAGCAAATTCGTGGCATATCATCTCCAAAAGCAAATGCTTAAACTAAGCTCACCTAGAGAGGTTATGCTTATCCTTGGAATCAAGGTTAGTTGAAATTTCCTAAATAAATATGTATTTTGAATTTTTTAGAATTTCAGACTCATTTACTCTAGCTATTATTCAATTAACAAGGCATAGCTGTTCAAGCACCATCACTTTCAGTGTTTGCCCATAGAAAGATCAGGCAAAAAACAGGGCTCTGGTCCTCTAAACCTCCTGCCCTGGGATTCGAGAATGAACCTTGGCTCCACATGAAAGTAAAAGTTACCTGTGATAGAGAAGTACCCTATTGCTGAGAGTTTGCAGCTACACTTCTTCCCCACTTTATCCTTGCTTAAGAACAGTGTCAGGGGTATGATAGACAGTCCATACATATGTATTCGTTGAATGGTTGAATGAATGAATCTGTGTGCTTAGGTTGAATTAATCAGTCACTCTGCAAATATTTATTGAGCTCCTGTGAGGTGCAAAGCCCAGGGTACTTGTAACTGTGAAAAAAATAGATAAAGTTGACAGATCCTATACATAGCAGGGGATGGATCTAATGACCTTGAGGTTCCATCCAGTGCATTTTTCTCCAGTTCATGTGCATTCCTTTTGACACATGTCACATCCACAGGCCAAATAAAACTCCTCAAGCTGTGTTTATATGATGCACGATGACCCTACCCCACCTCCACCCTCTCCACACATACCCATCTCCCCCAAGGGCCTGAAAAGGAGTTCTATGATGTGGATTCTTAGTGCCGGCGACTCCTGGGCTGGGATGAGGAGGGCTCCAGATGGAGGCTTTTGTGGAGGGCTCCCTTTCATCCTTGGCTGTAAGCAGCCTGAGCTGTTATATTATAAATGAGTAATTTACAGCCTCCTCCCCAAGCCCTTCTTTGTAGGCTGTTTCATGGACTTCGTTACCAAAGGTTACCAGCGTTCCTGGTGCCTTTGATTTCTGTGGACACCCTGGACCAGAGAAAAGAGTTGTCGCCTTGAGCATCTGCACGTTGCCTTTCACATGTCCTGCAAATGGGTACCTGCCAGCCCTCTTCCCCAGATGTCGTCCTGACCATTGATTTTTTGCTGCTCACTTTCTCAGTTATTAGTCAGTGTGAGGCCAGGGCACTTAGCTCTCCACTTTAATTATTCATCCTTATGAAGAAAAATTTCCCTCTCGTGCTTTATCCTCCTCCAGTCCCGACCTGAGCACATGTGGACTCCTCCTTCCTTCCCTCCCCGAGCGCCTGGTGTGTTGAAGGGCCTTTCACCAGTGTACTCGTTCCATTTATGCCTTTAATATGCATTTTGTGTTTTGCCAAGGGGGTCAGGAGGGCACGTAGAGAAGCCAGATGGCTTACCTCTTCCCTCAGGAAATGCAGTGCTATTTAGCTGGGCACCTTCCCAGCTCGAGGCAGGGTAAGATTCCACTGTTTCAGGGAGAGTTGATTCAAATGCCACTGTCTCTGAGGGTACAGCTCCAAGTTCCTCTCAGGCTGTGCGCTTCTGTCCTCCTCTGCCACTCTGGAGTTTTCTGCCAGAAACAGAATTTTAGGAAATACTAGGAAAAGGGTGGGAAGGGGGGGGGGGGGAAGGGAAAAAGCAACCCATTTTATCGATGGCCTTTTCTCAGACACAAGTTTCTGTTGTTTTAATCTGACTGAAATAAGAAACCACAATCCATGGATGAAAAGACAGTGGACAAACTCAATGAAGCCATGAGCACCCTGAGGATGTATGTTTTTTCCCTCCATTTCTGGTTTTTAATGTTCCTTCCCGGCTGCCATTTCCCAACTTCAACTTTTGAAAAGCCAAACAGTTTAACTGGCCAGGGTCGAGAAACTTATTTGTATGCAGAACAAATTTCAGAATCTGTTCTCAGCCTGTGCTGAGTGAAAAATGGCCTGCATTTTCTTGATAGCCCATGTGGTTGTAAAGAATAAATGGCTAATGAATTACAGATGAACATTGACGCAAATTAATCTTCCTGCTGTCCCTGGGTTATATGGCAGCCATTTAAAAGTTTAATCAATACACTAAAGTTGAAAACATGCAGGCACTGCAGTTGTTTGGATGTAATAAACATCAGAGGGAACCGGGAGGTTTGCACTCAGTCCATGTATCATAATGACAGCTATTTATGTTTAATGGACTAAATATTTTTTATTGGAAGGGAGCAAATGTCAGCTTAACTTTGTGAGCCCCGCATTCAACTTTCCTTTGAGGTTGGTGAAAGACGGCTGACGTGTCACTGGAGATGAAATGTTAAGGGGGGAAAAAGCAGAGCGGCGACAAAGCGAGGAGGAGGCGTCGTTTGGAGACGTGACGCAGCACAAGCATTCAGCAGCAATTCATTAACGAAAACGTAAACTCTGATATTTCTAATGTTGTCGTAAAATGGTTTACTAGGAACACATTTAATGGTTATTAGGGAAAACAAGTGCCCAGATCTGCCTTTTGGTGCAGGCTTTTGTTTGAAAACTCTTTACCAGGTCATATTTGCTAGAGATTTATAATTAGTCTTTTTTCTTAATGTGAGAAGTGGGGGAAGAAACAACGTGATGGCTCTCAGCCCTTGTATTCCATAGATCTTTCCTTTTGAATCATGTCCAATGACTTTAAATAACCATGTGTTCTCTTTTGGAATACTTATATCTTAATTACTTTCCAAGTCGATATTTTGTAGCACTGCTGTGAGTCTGGTAAGGCCATGGAGGCTAAAAGAGAATGGACTTTGCCAATAGCCATGCCATCTCGCTGGACAGAAACAGGCTGAATAAAAGGAGAGAAATAGCTTTGTCTGAACAAAATATCTATATCTGTATCTATATGCATGTGTGTGTGTGTGTGTGTGTGTGTGTGTGTGTCTATATATATATATATATAGACACAGTTCAGCTTTGCATTTTCTTTTCTTTTTTTTTTTTTCTCCCAAAATAAAACAGACAAAGTATGTTATCCCTGTGGAGCATCGGGTCTTGGAAAAAGGCATACCCTTTATAAAAATAATTAGAAACATTTCAGACAATGGAAAGCATGTTTTTAATGTCCCTTTTGCAGCCAGTTGTCTCAGACCCTCGTCAGTGTCTGAGGGTTCCTAAAAGTCCTCACATTTTATGGCAGAGCTTTGAAGAAAATAGTTCAATAGTTATCAAGGTGGACCTGTGAGATACCTAGCTATTCAGTGTTCAGATCTTTAACATACATGTATGTGTGTGTGTGTGTATGTATTATTTTATACATATACGTATAGTATGTATTTTAATGTCATTTATATATATGACATCTTCTTATACATTAAAATACATATTATATGTATGTATTAAAATTTTTAAGGGCAAGAATTTGTGTTCTAATTGGGACTAAGATTCAGGAGAACTCGGCACTATGTGACATATGGTTAGTCAACCAAACTAATGGATTCTCTGGCCCTTTGTCTTCCCATAAGCAAAACAGGGAGACACTTTTTATTCTGAAGATCAAAGCATCACCGTGATGATATCCCACCCAACCTGCTACTTCTCATGCCTCCCTCCCTGTGGTCCTGGAACCCTTCTTTATTTTTCGTCCTAGTTTTTCTCACTCTTTTAGGTGATTGATTGATTTGTCTGTTTGTTCATTTTGTGTTTCCACCATGTTACTGTACAGTCCATGGTGGGTGATGGGAGAGCAAAAGTGGGGGAAGGCAGGAACATGATTTTCTTCTTTGCTCCTAAAATCCCAGGGCCTGACCCATAGTAAGTTTTTATAAACAGCAGTTAAGTGAATTTCAGGCTATTATTTCGTATTGCCTTTCAAATAATAACTACAGTCATTTTTTGGATCACCTGTTATGATTTCTAGGCACTATGATAGTTGTTTTACAGATAACCCTGTACGTGATCTTAGTTGGAACCCTAGAAGGTGTGTGTAGCAACTCCAGAATTTGACTCCTGTCCTGTCCGTCTGTCCTTCAGCTACTCAGGACTCTCTCATGTTCCTGTGCCTCATGTTTTCACTGGGGACTGAAATCTCACTAAGTAACCCTAACTTTTTGCTCTAGTCTATGACCAGCCAGCTCTCCAACTGGCTGCTAATAGACAGAAGGGTTTGATTCAGACTTTCTCACCTAAACCTGATGTCCTGAGGCCTACCTGTGGAGAACATGGAGCCCTTGACTCTAAAAAAGTAAACATTAGATGTTTGGTGATGGACAGTGTGAGTCTCGGGTACGTGTCTTCCGCCATCTGGGGAAACACAAGAGGCTCTGGCAGATGGGGCGGAAAGTGTATCAGATAAATATATATTCAGCTTCAAGCAAGTAAATCCAACAAATAGTGACCTAAGTGTTTGTGCATAAAAGTAAGTATGGAGGTAGGCAATCCAGGGCTGTTGTAGTGGCTGAAAGAGCAGCCCAGTAGGCACCCAGGCTCTTTCTGTCTATCCTACGATCCTTCGCATGTGAACTTCTTCATGTTCTCAAAACGGCTACTACTCTGTCTGGAATCATTTCAGCAATCCAGACAGGATAAAGGAGGATCTTTTCCTGTGAGGCATTCACTTTTTATTTGTGGATAGATAGCTTCCTAAAGGCATCTGCCTATTTCTCATTGCCCAGCCCACGTCATTGGAAGGCTGGAAAATCGAGTATTTTAGTTTTCACACTTTTACAGTAGAGGGAGGCAGGATAAAAGGGTGTCAGTCCATAGTGTCTGCTACATAAGATAAATCACACTTTTTGTGTTCCTACAAAAGGCTTGAAATTGTGCTAGATGCCCATTTGTATAGCAAGTTACATCATCTTTACAACTACTGTGTAACAGAAGAATATTTATTCCCACATTCTAGGAAGTGGTAGAGCTGAGGTTTCAAACTACATTGTCTGAAGTAAAAAGTCTAGACCTTTTCTATAGCCATGTTCTTTTTGATTTCACAATGAAGGATGGTAGGGTCACCAGCTCGATCTGAACGTGCTGTCTTGTGAATTCACTTAATACACTGGGTCTACTACTTTGACAGTTAAGTAGGTGGCACCTTCTGTCATTTTGTATTCAACCGTGGAACATTCTTTACAAAGTGGTTGAGAAGGTGGCCTCTGGCATCCGTCTAGATTCAAATCCTGGCTCCATCACTTACTACCAAAACCAAATTGCATAACCTCTCTGCTTCAATTTCTTTATCTGTAAAATGGAAATAGTAGTAGTATCTACAGCATGAATGTTTTCAGAAGAGTAAGTGCTTAGAACAGTGTCTGGCACTCAATAAATGTTGGTTATTACTATCACTATTATTATCCACATTCACTGTCTTTGGTTTTGCCTGCATGACCAGATTGAACTTTGGGAGGCCAGGACCATGTTTTTCCTCTTCTCTGTATCTCCAAAATACATAACAAGTTTCCAGGCACATTGGAGACACTGAGTAAAAACTCATTCTAGAATCACACTGCATAAGTTCAAATCCTTGTTCCGTTGATGTAACATCTCTTTGCCTCAGCTTCCAAATCCAAAAATGGGGAGACTAATACTATCTACCTCACAGGGTCATCGTGAAGATTGAATGCAATAATGCACTTAAAGTTTTTAGAATAGTGTGTAATAAATAGAGAAAGCTCAGTGTTAGCTATAATCATTGTAATCATTCATGGATCACTAGTACTCAAAGAGTGAATGTAATGTAATCTAATCTATAATAATTCCAAAGGCAATTTCTCTCAGGCCATTTCAGGTACATGATTATTAAAGAATAACCATACCTTTCTGGTAAAGCTATGTAGAGTCTATCCTATGATCCAGGGCATGTGATAGACGTTAGAGGTACAAAGATACATAAAACACACTAGGAAACACAAGTGCTGATGAATATGAGCAACGTTCACTCTCAAAAATAATCAAGCACTTGAAAAGTAAAACTACCCTAGGATATAATTTTTCCATTTATTAAGCTATCTAAAATGATCTAATAATGATCTAGCACACCACCCTTTGTGCTATTGAATGGCTTGGGTATTTGCTGGTATGTTTTAGAAAAGCATTTTGACTCTATGCACTGAGGCTAGAAAATATTTAGATCCTTTACCTAATAATGAAATCTGCCCAAAGGAAGGAATCTGAAATGCATAAACAAAGCATCTTTATACGTTAAAATATTCAGTGTAGTAATGTTTATAACATCAAAGCACAGGAAACAGTCAATATCCAACTAGATACGAATGCTAAGTAAATTATGACACATCCGTGGAGTGCAATGTTATATAGCATTCAAGTGATGTTTAAAAAATTTTTAATATGACTGGCAAATATTTATTCAATGAAAGCAAATGAAAAAATATATATATTTATATATATGTGAACTCATCCATGTTTATGACATAGGAGTAAAAAAAAGACTAGAAGACAAAACATCAAAGTGTTAACTGCATTTAGTTCTAGGCATTGGAGTTACACATGAGTTTTATTTATTTTTCTTTGTACTTTATTTTTTAACAATGAGCATATAGATATAATAAGAAAAAATTGAAAAACAAAGCCTCCCGAAACAGAATGGTTTTTATGAAAATAGTTCTAGAAGAAAGAGTAGTGATAGTACAAAAAAGGATTTACATAAGTTAGGAATGGTATTCAACTGCAACTAATAAATAGCAGTGGCTTTAATAAGATACTTCTATATAACATGAAACCCAGATGTACACCTTCGATGGCTGGTATGATACCACCAGGAATCCAAGCTTTTAAAATTTTTATTCTGCCTTCCAACGGACTAGCTCCCATCCTCAAGTTTGATTTAGGTCACAATATTGTTGCTGTAGCACCAGCCTTTATTTCTGTGTTCCATGTAGCAGAAAGATATATCAAAGTAAGAAGGGTATTACTCAAAAGCAAGGCAATTCTCTTTTAACGAGGTGTCCCAGGAGTCCTTCACAATATCCCCCTTTATCTTATGCCCACCATCAATGAGCATATTGCCATGCTCAACAGCATAGGGTATCTGTGTGTGAGATAAAAGAGGCATGTGAATGCTGGGTAGCTGACCCTACTTTGTGATTTTAATTCCAACTCTGCCACTCATCAGCAGGTTAATTTAACAGAGTCTGTTGCATCAGTGGCACCAAGGAGGCCTCAAGGAACCTTTTTCAGTACTGCATCATAGGCAATCATTATCATAAATTGTGCTTTGTATACAAGATGAATCCTATTTGCCACTCTAAAACCCTGGTATCCCTTGTGCTTTTCATTTCCTTCCCTTTAAGATAGGCATAATGAAATTGTTATTGCCTTTTAGGATGGTTGAAAAATAATATGGTTTTATAATTGTGAAAGTCTTTTTGGAAAGGGTAACTCTGTTATGCAAATGTAATTTTTATAAGGCTAGTAGCTAATGGAAATTGAGTGCTCACTCCATGCAAGTCATTGTTGGGCTTTTCATTTGCAATATCTCATTTAACCTTAGGAATTAGATATTATGAGTATCCTCATTTTTCAGGTGCAGCTATTAAGGCACAAAGAGATACGAACCCAGGTTGTCTGGCTCCCGAGTCTATTACACTGGGTCCCAAACTTTAGTGTGCTTAAGGATCACGATATACTTGTTAAAAATACAGGCATCTTGGATCAGAAATCAGATTCTGCTGCAGGTGGGCTGCAAACTACACTTAGTTGGTCTCAGTTCTACCAGCTGTAAAGTCTTGATTTTCCAGCAATGTGGCCCTGTACCTCAGAGGAGGGCTCCTTCTGGCCCGTGAATTCTTCTCTGGCAGGGAGACTACATCCATCTGAGCAGCTGTTTTAGTAGCATGCCAAGTATCTGGGAGGCTTTGTCATCTCACATGGAAAACAGGGCACTCACTTCTGAGGCTACCCCATCTATAGTACTTTGGGTACCCTCAGTGGTGACAAGATTTGGGCCAATAGGTTTGATTTTGTTGATTGGATTTTCATTATTTTTCAAAAAGAATCTCTTTGAGGTCAAGCATAAGGGCTGATGGGCCAAGGGAAGGTGAACAGTTAGCTTCCGGGAAGATCAGGAGTATGTCCCACACATTTTACCTTTGAGCTTTCTTCTTGGCCTATGAGTAACAGATACGCAATGAGAAGGTCTGTGTCTGTCGATGGACAGGCTCCCTGGAACAGAAGACAAGGACAGTACCATTAAAAGGTCTAAGGAGACCCATTTCCAGCTTGAATGCAGAAAGAATAGAAGAGCAACTGAATTTTGGGAACATTTTCAGTTCTTTTAAAAACTGTTCTTTCTGGCAGTGGATAAGAACCATCAGTTCAGATCGTATGTTGTAACGTATTTGAGCACCAAGGGATGTAGGGAGAGGGAATGAAAGCTATGGATAAGGATTTTTATGAACTACATGGTAAACCAACTTGGTGGCCTTCAGGGAGAACACAAAGTTTCTTAAGGACTCACAGATTTGAATTCTGTTTAGATCCATTTTATAGGCAATCTGTAAAAAAAAAGGGGGAGAACAAAAATAATACTAGTTATCTCACAGGGTTGTTTATTTTCTTCCTCAAAAAACTTTCACCAAGTAGTTGTAGCATCCATTGATAATACTTGCCTGAATTACTACATCGGAGTATGGTGATTTTTCTAATTTTGTCATTCTTTCTACATTGAATAGCTTATGTTGTTTAAATAAGAGCTTGCTCTCGTCTGTTGTACTTACTTGTTTATGTATTTAAGTATCATTCTGGATTTAAATTCTTTTTAATTCAATGTGGCAAGTTAATTACTGTCATTACTCTCTTTGATATTCAAATAGTGCCAAACTGGGCCAGAGACATCCTCTGCAAGCCACTGACTCTGTTCTTTCCCTGCTTTCTGGAACAAGATGTTCAGGGCTCACTTGTACATTTCCTGCCCACAACCTGAATCAGCCATTTCTTCAAGAAACCCTGATTATTTTTGGTGGAAAATATTTTCTGGAAACCAGTATCCAGGTGCTAGATGTCCTACACAAATGTGTGTACACACATATTTATACATGTATAATTTTTAATTATGATTTCTTATAGATCCCTCCAATTTAAATTCTTAGTGTCACCTTCTTCATCTTTGTCTTTTTGTTTTCATCCTCTTCTCCTCCTCCTCCCCCCTCCCCCCTCCTCCCCCCTCCCCTCCTCCTTCCCCTCCCCCCTCCTCCCCACTCCCCTCCTCCTCCCCCCTCCCCTCCTCCTTCCCCCTCCCCCCTCCTCCTCCCCACTCCCCCCTCCTCCTCCTCCTCCTACCACCTTCAAAGCCAGTGGTGTTGCGTCTCTCTGATCATTCTTCCATAGTTACATCTCCCTCTCTGACCACAGCCTTTCAAGTTTCTCCCTTTTAAGGACTCATGTGATTAGATTGCACCCACCCAGAAAGACCAGAATGTCTGCCTCCTGGGTCTGTATCCGTAATCACCTCTGCAAAGTCCCTTTTGCTGTGTAAGGTATCATATTCACAGGTTCTGGGGATTAGCATGTGGACATCTTGGGGACCATTATGCTCTCTACTACATCCTCTCTCATTCTTTGTTCACTTTCCCTTCTCTCACAGTGAAAACTCTTGACTTCCATCCATTTCAATATATTTGCACATTTCCTCTATCCTACAACATATACAAAATAATTTGAGAAGTGTAACAACAATGCCACTAACAACAATAAGCCTGCTAAGTAAAGCTCAAGACTTCTTTGCAGTTTTTGGTGGTGGTGGTGGTGTTCTCAGGATACACCTCAGGTGTGTAGTTGAAGTACAGTGTTCCAAAATTAATTTCTTTTTCTGTGTCATTATATTATCAATTTGGTATATGGTTAGGTTCATTTTTTTCTGTTTGTATCCCGTTTTAGGATTTGTTTTTTCCATCCTTTTTTTGAATTTTATTTTTTAAATATGCAAAATATATGAATATAAAGAGAAATATATCCAGAGAAGTCCCATCCCAATACCCTCCCCCCTACTTTTACCTATCCACCACATATATCATTCTTAGTAGTCTATGGTTTACACATTACCCTTTCTGTGTTTCTTTTTGCAAAACACATATGAACATTTTTGTTTATTTTTTAATCTTATTTTACTTCTTTGTTACTCAAAAGTAAGTTTATGCACATTTTTTGCTCCTTACATTTTCACTTAGCTGAATATTCTGCATTTGTATCTATACCTGTATCTCTCCAGCAGTATATCTCTATCAAATGTTCATGGAAATCTTGAAAGAGGTAATTATTGTTTTAAAATATACCTTCTGTATTGTTCAACTTGTAACAAATATTATACTTGTGACTTAACGTGACTGAAATACAGAGAAAATGCCCCATTTTTAACGCCTCTGCTCACTCACCTCATCACATCTTTTTGTTCTTGTTGTTTGTTTAACATTTTGTGGATAACATTATTATGGCAAATTTTATTGGAATTATCTTTATCTGACAAGTTATCTCCCTTTCTGGCCTGTTAGTTGCTCAAATGTAGGAAGAACCTCTCCTTTTCTTCTTTATTTTGGGTTTCATTGATTGTGCGTGGCACATAGGGCTCTCCCACTTACCTATGTTGCCTGAAATTCCATTAGAGATTTATTCAGTTGGTCTATTTTTTGGTCTATTTTTTAATGTGTCTATTTTTTTAAGTAAAATATTTTGTCTGAAGTGATGAAGCTCTATTTCATTGTCAACTGTTACCATCCTAATGTGAATTAGTCGATCAGAGAACTAGTTGTTTCTTAGAAAAGGTGTAGAAAAAGACGTGGACAGGCTTCTAAGAGAGGACAGTTATATTTTGATTCTGGAATTAAAACCCCAAGAAAGGCAAGAGGGTGTATGGGGATCATGAATCTTCTAGGAGGGAAGGAGACAAACCAAGGAAACAAAGAGAGGGGCATGTAAAAAAGGTCCGTATTGCTGTGTCAACTATGTGAGCTATGCATAGCATAGAAAACCTGCTTAGATGAAAATAGGCATTATATTCATTGGGACAGAAGTAGCCGTTAGAGAGCGTTTTCTGCAGATGCTAAGAAACTGCGGCCCAGAAGTTGACATGTTGTGCAGGACAGTTACTACAACCCAGGAACTAGAACCTAACCTTTGGACTCCAGCACACTTCCCAGAGTTGATATGCCCTTTCTTATGCTTCTGAAGGGATACTTGAGGAATCAGAGACCCCCACTGCCCTGAGGATGGCCTGAGCCATCTCTCCTCTTTGAGCCCATCGAAGTTGGGCTGCTGATCTCAGGACTGAAATATACTATATCTCCATCTTTCCTGACCTCCTTCAGTCAAGTCAGCTGTATTTGTGGAGGTGCATTGTTCAAGTCTCAGAGCATAGTTTCACTTTAAAATCAGTAAAGAAAAGTGAGCCAGTAAGAGGCACAGACTAAGTGCCCTCTGTATGAAGAGGTTTATCCTCTGCCACATTTCTGTTGAAATCCTAAGAAATGTGAAGAGGCTGGAGCAAAATAAAAACAGACTAAAAGTTATGTCAGAGATCAAAATGCAGTAAGGTGACTGCACCTTTGGCAAGTAATCAAGAATTGGGTGACTTCGAGTTCTGACTTGGCATAATGGTGTCAATGTATTCACACCAACACACACACCATGTGCACACACAACACACTTCTGTAGGAGATGCACACACACAAAAAGGACCCACACAACATGTATAACACAATTCACAGCAAGACACACAGGGCACACATACAGCAGTACATATACAAGTACCATGTGCCCACATGTAACTCTCATGCACACGAAACACACACTTGTGCATACACACACGTGAAGTGGTTCTTGACTGGTTACTATAAAGATGTAACCCTTCCATCTGCCAATTTATCCACACATTTTTATTTTGATGAAAAAAAAAGTAGCAGTAGAGGGGAGAAAATCTCTTCATCAGAAAATTCAGTGGAAAAAAAATTCCCAAGACATTGTCATGTACTTCTGGTTATTTTGGGCGGTTAAGAGAATTATTTGAAAACAAAGAAGCCTTTCACAAAGCCTCTAAAATACAAAAGATTTAATAACATTTACATCTGTGTATCAGCCATGTCTGTAATGCGAGTCATGAATAACACATAAACCAGAGCACGGAAAGAACAGAAGTGCTCACACATCATTTAAAACCTGACCCACCCCATCGTCAGTGGAATCAAATACACAGCAGGAGCAGTTCCAGTTGACACACACACAATGTAGTCATTGAAAATGAAAACATATTAATTATGTTCCTTAAGGTTAGGAGAGAAATGGCAGGATCCACTAACCTGTTCAACTTCTCTGTTGAAATTCTGTACCAAAAAGTACATCATGAATTGATTCCTTGCTTTTTAAGAAATTACAGAATAAGCATTTGTGTTTATTTGTCTTGTTTTATTGTTCATTTGAAATCTGCACTTGGGGCTCTGTCCTGCCTCCTTGCTGAGCTGAAAATGGGGGGAAGTTGGCTTAAGATCCTTGTTACAAGTGAGTAACTTGTAATAAAGGAATTCGTTGTTGAGCAGTGGTGGTTTAAAACAACAGTACCTGCAGAACTCCAGGTGGTATATGTGGAAACCCACGCTGCTAGGGGAATAGCTGTCAGTTACCAAAACCTAGAGCTCGTGTAGCAACATGTTTGAAACACAGGGAAATCCTCTCTTATCCTGATTCCGCTAACGCTCTGAGGCCCAAATTTGGAACTGTACCTTTCTAGATCAGTTCACCTGGCTCACACATTCTTTTTTATATATTCTTTTCCATTATGGTTTATCACAGGCTATTGAATATAGTTCCCCGTGCTATACATTAGGACGTTGTTGTTTATGCGTTCTATTATATATTGTTTGCTGGCTTTTGCTTTGACGTTTGTTTAACGAACCTTTCCTCCTCTGGTTGTTTCCCCTTCTATCTCTAGGCCGCCTTCTGTTGGTGCCAGACCATCTCATGTGGGTCCTGAACAGCTTAAAATGAGCTCTGTAAATGTCAGGGAACCCCTTCCTCTTCTACTTTGTATCTCATTTCAGTGTGAAATTTCAAGCATTCACAGTCGTCACTGCAGCAAAAGGTTAATAGTCATCTCTTTTTTATGTACTATAATGCTCAATTCCTAAGGACAGTGTTTCAGGGCAAGTTGAGTGTAATTGCTAAATAATACAGTCATTCTCATTTTAAAGGAGTAATACTTCCGTTCCCGATGCTTCTCCCTGGGTGTGTGTACGTGTGTGTGTATAGGCAAGCGTGGGTGAGACCTCCTCTCGGGGGAAGAAGCCACAGCCATCCCATCGGAGTTTGCACATTTAAGCATTTGGATTTTAAATGTTGTGCCACATCCTGAGTCTCTTAGGCGCTGCAGATTATGTGTAATAGATGAGCTGCATTTGCAGAGATGTGTGCTATACAGATGTAAATGTTATTATAGCTTTTATATTTTATGTTCTTGTTGAAAGATCATTTTGTCTTTGAATAATATGGCCGTTCAGTTTTTTGGAGGGGAGGGGGTTATCTTTAAAAGAGGATATGAAATGGATATTGCACATCATATATTTCTTAAAAGTAATTTGGAATTTTAGGGTCTGGGATTGGGGCTGACTGATACACTGCCACGATGAGATATAACCCCTGGAAAACAACAGCACCAGCACACGGCTGCATCTGTCCAATCTCATAATTCACTTTCACATTGGATTATGGATGTCTGCGTTCAGTGAGTCCATCTTCCCTTTAGGTATTATTTCAGCCCTTTGAGATAATAAGGAAAGTTTAATTGCGTTGTTAATTGATTTTTTGCACAACATTATTACCTTGATTGATTGCAGAGTTGATGAAAATGTTAGAAACAGGCAGCATGGAGTATCAGCCCAGGAAGGAGTGGGAGCCTTGTGGAGAATAGATAACCTTGATGTTAAGAGCTATATCCTTCAGATATGTCTTCCCTTGACATATTGATGGCCCTTGAAAAGGGAAAAGCTGATTGTATGCAGAATGCAATCATTAAACCCTCTTCAGCTCGCTGTTGATTAATTTGTTTTTTCCTGAAGGATCTAGTTATAGGGAAGGCCTCTCTTGTACCAACAGAAACCATTTTCTAGGCTCCAGCCTGTACTTAACCCTCTGGGTGCCGAGGAATAATGAGGCTGGCGTGGCTAAGACAGGAAGATGGTCTCAGGGCGTTTAGAAGGAGGACTTGACTCTCAGACACCCTCACCGTCAGCAACACGTTTTTTCCCCCACATTAGTGCTTATTTTCCCCCAAATACCAATTCTTTCAAAATTCCAAGGCCAGGCAGCCTTTTATTGAGACCTGGAGTAGGATGAAATGGAAACTTTGGATGCCCAGGAAGGTTTATTATCCAGGCTTCCAGTGGTTTCTGGAGAAGACAGGGCACTCAGGAGTTTTGTTGTACATTAGGTAAAACCTTGCATAAACTTGCTCCCACGATTGGTGGATTTGGTTCTTATCGGTGTGTGTGTGTGTGTGTGTGTGTGTGTGTGTGTGTGTGTGTGTGTGTGTAGGGGGGATTTGTATGTACCAGGATAAGAAGGGATTTCTGGAAACCGTTCATTATATTTTCAGTTACTCTTCTCCCCAGCCCTATGTAACTCTTACCAAGAAACATTTATTGAAAGTTGTCATGGTAACTACAATCCAGAGCCATCCTCATGGTACCAAAAATCAGGTTGATTGATCAGCTGCATGACTGATGATCCACTGGACTCCTTCCCTCTTTCCCTCTCCCAAGCCCACACCACTTCATCCATAGCTGCCCCATCCTGGGCAGAGACTGAGAGGGCAGGCCTTATGGGGAAAGGAAGTTGGCTTGGTCATCTACAGAAGGATGGAAGCTTATATATGTGCAGTGACTCTAGACAGCCCCTATCTTCTAGGGAGAAGGGTGGAGTCCCCCTTCCCCTCTCCCCACCCCCACTTCTACACTTCTAACTCGTGGAGCATTCTGACTTCTTTTGCCCTCTTCTTCCCTGTCCCCAATACTCATTTAAACCAAATTTTAATTGTATAGCATTGTTGGAGGCCTACCAAGAATTACATCATCTTCCTGGGGTCCTGAGCCCCACAGGAGAGGTCACGTGGGCTTCGGGGCAGAAGAGGGACAGCTCACAAATCTCCTAGAGCCACGTTGTAGCCTGCAGATGGAATTCACACTATGGTCCAAAGCACAGTTGCTCCTCCGTCGGCCACCCCCGCCGACGGAGTCTTTCTTTTGCTGAACTAACGACTGGCGCTCGGGGAGTCTAATATCCACAGAGTCTGGGCCCTCAATTACTGTAATGACTTATAATGAGATTTTGGCCAAGTAGCAGGTAGCAGGTTATTACTTCCTGCTCAGCATGGGCAATGTCTACGATGTTAATTTGTGTGGCCGAATGTGGCTCAGAGCTGGGCATCAAACTGTCAGAGCCAGATGTATTCTATTAGGTGGGAGGCTCACATTGGCCCACGGGCAATTTTTTTTTTTCAATATGGAGGCATGTTAACTCACCGCAGGGTGAATCTTGACAAACTCAAGCCAGCCAAATAAAAGGGGTAATATTCCAAGCCATCAAAGTAGTATGTTCCAGAGACATATAACACCTGGTGCCACCGACTGTCAGCAATGTCTCTCTGACCCAGGCCATTCCATCGATAGGCAAAAAGTATACCCCTCTTAATATTGCTGGAGAGACTCTGGTGCCTTCATTAAGTTTTAATGAGCCTGACCCTAATGAAGACCCTTATAATATGCTCTTCTATTGTTTACTTTGTCTTTATTTTGGCAAGAAAAAAAAATGTTCAAGAGGTTCATATTGCTCGTATAAACTGCTTTCTGCTATTAATTCTTACTTAACCTATAGTTTCTTTCTTTGGTATTAGCATATATATATATATATATATATATATATATATATATATATATATATATATACGCTTTTTGTCCAAAGCAGGTTAGAGGTTGGGGAGTTGAAGATCAAGAAGTAATGAAAAATATTTTGGCATTTTGCAGTGAGAATTGCTAGTGCCCAAGAATTATGCTGTGCTCCCTGCAATGACATACTTTTAGTTATTTTTTTGTAATGCTGACTTCTTTCTGTTAGATCATATATCAGCAGATTCTCTTCGTTTTCCTTTTGGAGAAAGCAATTTAAAGTGTCCTGGAATTAGGAAAGATTATAGTAATATCAGTACAGGAAAAGTTTGTTTGGAGTCTAATGAAGGGCAGATGGAGGCTGGACTAATGGGCCTAAGAAGGAAGGTCTTGTCCTCAGTTCTTGCAGAGTTTGAATTATGACAGACCCGGTTGTTACTGGGTCTGCTTAATTTTATTTGAGAGGTTCTTTTTTGCAGCTTGAAGAATGAAAAAAAGAAAAAAAAGCAACTTGTCTTTATTTTCAATGACTCTCTTGAGAAATTTTAGCCTGAAGAACCAGACAGAACTGTGGATGTTTTCTCCCCTTTTGATGTGAGCTTTCTAATAGGAACAGACCTGAAACCCAAAAGCAAATTTCTGCTTGAGAGCAAAGCCAAAATTCCCATTCAAACTCTGCAGGAGGACCCCCACTGCTCACATTTGTTCATATAAGATTCTGTCATTTTAGAGGGAGGCTAAAGACTTTCTGGGAAATTTTTTCTGCAGGTTCTTTTTTCTTAGACTTCATAAATTATGGTTTGTAGGTTCAGTTCCAATCTACTTATCCAAAAAACTCTTTTCTTCTGTTAATGTAATCTGCACATCACTTAAATTTAAACTTTCACAATTTTTGTTTTATATTAAAGAGCCGGAGCAATCTATTATTAATTATTATTTTAGGTATGGTTTGTTTTCAGGCTGCTGTTAGGAAGACAGTAAAACCTCCATTCACTAAAACTCGATACACTAGGAATCTCAGTCAACTGGATTTTTATCTCTGAATTTGAGTGGTGTTGATTCTACAAGAAGAAAAACTGATGTCAAGAGTTATACTTTTTTAAAAAGGGAAAAGGGGGCCCTTTTAGGTTGTCCTAGAACATTGTTTCTTAAAGTGTGGCCCCCTAATCTGCAGCATCACTACCACCTGGGAACCAGCAAAAATGCAAATTCTTGGCCCCAACTCAGACCCCCTAAACCAGAGACTTTGGGGTGGGGCTCAGCAATCTCTGTTTTCACAAGCCTTCCAGGTGACCCCGTGCAGGGGAAAGTTGGAAAATCGCTGACGTGGGGACAAGCCATGCAATTCCTCCACCTGTCAATGTCCAGGAATGTGTAGCAAACTCTGGGGTTCAGAAGAAGTATTCCAAGACCCTTTCATCTCTTCTACAATGACAAGCAATCTACTGAGTATCTCATGAAGCATGGGTGAAAAGCCATCATTTCTGCCCTTGGGGAGCTCCTATAAAAAAGTGGTCTTAAGACCTTGAGAAATGTTCAATGAGCAGTCTTCCCACCCTAGTGAAACCTCTGAACAGTATCATCCTCACTGTAAATCCTCAAAGAACTCCTCATGGAGTGGCATGGACATATATATACTACCAAGTGTAAAATAGATAGCTAGGGGGAAGCAGCCGCATAGCACAGGGAGATCAGCTCGGTGCTTTGTGACCACCTAGAGGGTGGGATAGGGAGGGGAGGAGGGAGAGGCAAGAGGGAGGGGATATGGGGATATATGTATATGTATAGCAGATTCCCTTTGTTATACAGCAGAAACTAACACACCATTGTAAAGCAATTATACTCCAATAAAGATGTTAAAAAAAAAAAAGAAATCCTCATGGGTGGTCACCATGAGATATCTAGTAAGACAGTAAAATTGAATTTGGTTTTATGTAGTGTTTCATGTGTGAGAGAAAACTCAGGAAAAGTTTCTACTGAACCACGAATTAATGAGATAATTTAATTAATTAACTGGAACCCAACATTTCCCTACTGGCTAGTCAATCTCATGACTGTTATATTAGGAAAGTCTACAGGAAGAAAGTGTGAGAGCCTATTTGCTTCACTGACCACTCGAGCGGGTTCTCGGCTGACACGGATAGTCACACCTGGACTCCACTTTCCTCTAGTCCAGTAGATCCAATTTTTGTTTACTACCTTCTCTGATGGAATCCACTCATTTATTTGAATTCTACAGATTCTCATTTAAAATGCCATTCCCTAGAATGTCATACCTTTATTGCTGTTTCAAAAATAACATGTTTGAAATCCCTGGAAACCCATGAATACCTCTTTCTCCTGAAGGGAGGTGGTCATTTGTTGTTCTAGGCGTGAAAATAATCACTAGCCCATGGGCCAGAGACCAGTGATAGGGACCACATGGTGACCAAAACAGAAGCTGGAGTTATGATTTTATTTTTATTTGAGTAGTTTCTACCTCTCTTTTCTTTCTTTCTTTGTTTCCTAATTTTTTATCGGCGTATAGTTGATTTACAATGCTGTGTTAGTTTCAGGTGTACAACAGAGTGAATCAGTTATACACCTACATATATCTATTCTTTTTCAGATTCTTTTCCCATATGGGTTATTACAGAACATTGAGTAGAGTTCCCTGTACTATTCAGTAGGTCCTTGTTAGTTATATATTTTATATAGAGTGGTGTGTGTGTGGTAATCCCAAGCTCCTAATTTATCTACCTCTCTTTTCTGATTAACCTGGACATATACTCAGAGAGGGACGACAACAGCTGTGGGTAGGAGGCAGCCAGGATTTGCTTGGGTAGAGTACATACGCCTTTTGTATGTTTTATTGATGCAGGTTTTATTTAATTCTTATGTTTTTCACTTTTTTCACTATCAAATGAGGATTAGTAACTCCATGCCCTTGAGTGGCATATTTCCTTTTGGACTTGCCTGATAAAAATCTTTTTCTAAGAAATGTGGGAAGCTATCTCTGTTTATCTTTGCGTGCTTCTTTACATTTATGCAGGTGATATGCAAATTTCCCCAACTCCTGAGCCTAGAAGATTAATTAGAGCAATTGATAGTAAAGAAAATTAGTCCCTGAAATCGAGATCAGAGGCATCCAAAAAGCGGGGGTGGGAGGTGGGGGGGTGGGGGGACTGAGGGGGTGTCTGGGAGCCCCATTCCCAGAAACCCTTCAGCACAGATTGAGCAATCATGACATATTGATCATCGCAGAACCTATAACTGGTGACTGAAAGCACAGTGTGACTTTAATGGCCCTCTCTGAATCGTTGCCGTCGTTTATTTATTTATTTTTTTAAAAGCAGCTGTTTTTCCTAAATTCATACTGCCCTCTAGTGGCCATGCTCCCAACCTCACTTGAAAGGTGGCAAAGATGAATGTGGAGATAATGGTGGGAATGGCAGAGGTGGTGAAAGGGGGAAATTGTTTTCTTTTTTCTCTCCTGTCTGAAAAATTTCTGAGTTCCTTGGTCAAAAACTAAGAAATAAAAATGAAGCTGTACCACTTGACCACTGTCCATTTTGACTGACAGCCTGGTTTGTGGGACGTCCATCTTTGAGCAGCACTGAGGGAACTTCATGAATCTGAACTCATTTGCATCCCATCTTGGTGTGCACTTTGGAATCCAGGCCATCTCAGATCCATTAAACCCCACTTAGAATAGGCAGGTGGGAGAGGAGAACACACTCACGCCACATGGCTTTGAAGATTCGTTTCCCCCGTTGGAAAAGTAGGTAGGAGTCAGCGTAAGTCAGGTTGTGGATCTTTGACATTCTCCTGTCCTAAGGGCAATCCTATAATTCAGAGGGATTTGAACTAGAAAGGTAGCATTGCTGGGACTTCCCTCATGGTCCAGTGGTTAGGACTCCACGCTTCCACTGCAGGGGGCACGGTTCGATCCCTGGCTGGGGAACTAAGATCCCACAAGCAAGTAAGAAAGATAGCATTGTAATTGTTTAGTGTCTGGTCAGGTACTGTGACTTTGGGGAAGCCACTTAGAACCTCCTCTTCTCCTTAACGAAAATGAAGATCTTTAAATTCTGTCCCAGGGAGAATTCTTCAATACGTTTAAAGAAATACTTTCAAAGGAAATTTTCCTATTCTGTGTTCAAGCTTACTAGGAAGTACAGCAAAATAATAAAGTGTCATAGGAGTGTAAAAGTAAACCATTGTTTAGGAAGTCAAAGTGAAAACTGTTTCTGGCTTCATTCTTAACTGGCACAAAAAAAATGTAACCTGAGAATAAAACCCAAAATCTGGATTGCTAAGAAGATTTAGTAGTGGTGGGTTGTTGGTTGTTTTTCTTGTTTTCGTTTTAGTTTGGTTTGGTTTTGTGGAGGAGGGATGTTGTTGGAGCATGGAAATATTTACTGTGGTGTGTGACTGCTGATACTTACATATTCCTCCTTGACTGAAATATAGCATGTGTTGAGGTAAGAGCCAATCATATTACTGATGTTCAAAACCAGGAGTAAGGGAGCCCACCCTCAGATCTGGAATTCTTTCCCATCCGTCTGGCCTACCCAAACGACCCCCGGTACAAAATAATTGAAAAAGCGTTGACGGGCATCCCTGATGGCACAGTGGTTGAGAGTCCGCCTGCCGATGCAGGGGACGCGGGTTCGTGCCCCGGTCCGGGAAGATCCCACATGCCGCGGAGCGGCTGGGCCCGTGAGCCATGGCCGCTGAGCCTGCGCGTCCAGAGCCTGTGCTCCACAACGGGAGGGGCCACAACAGTGAGAGGCCCGCGTACCGCAAAAAAAAAGAAAAAAAAAAGCATTGACATCTGAGGAAAAGCGTGTTGACTCTGTCTCCTTTCCAGGATTCACATCATGGAAACATCGCTGCCACATAACTTTTAAATCTGTCAGCTTAATATTTCCTCGAAGTGGAGAGGACATTGAATGGCCTGGTCAGGTCTGGGTAGGGCCACAGCATCTGCACCTGGAGCACAGAGACCAGGGACTCACACGGGGACAGCAGATCTGGTTACTAGGGATCCGCTCAAAGGTGCAGTTATCTCTCGGACTTGCACCCGATTTCACATTTCCCACTAACAGGTTATGTGAGGGAGAAACTGGCCCTGCATTTTTTTTTTTTTTTTTTAATCCTCTCCTCCCTCCTTCCCCTCTTCTAAAATGGCAAGCCTCATTTCACCTGCCCTGGGAGTCCAGAGTGTATTTTCCACAGGCTCTGACTTGTCACATGGCAACTTGTCTGCCGCTCACGTGACTATTCCTGCAGCCTCCCTGGGCAGGGAGATTGGCTTCTCGGCCTTGCATTCCTCTCACCTCCAGTAGAGATTTTGCCAGTATACTTTCCCCACTGACTGGTTTCCTTCCCCTGCTTTTTTCTTCCTTACAAACACGTGAGTGAGACTTGACAAGGCCCAGCGTTTGTCTAAGGAGGCCATATAATCTGCTCTCTCAGTGGAAAGTTTAACCTTAAGTCGAGCCTCACTGGAGGAGGCCGAACATTGGGGCCCCATGTCCTTATCTCAAAGGGATACGGTGCCTACATTTGTGTCAGCTTTCTTCCAGGATATCCAAACCTTTGCTTTGGTAGCTCCTACTCTGTTTTTTGAATGGTGCTTGGTAAAAAGCAGCGTAACATAACCCCACAATTTATTTCCTCTCTTGCATCCAGAATACTTACATTTGTCCTGTGTACTCTTTGTGCTAAAAATAAATAGAAACCACCATTTACTTGAATCTGTAATAAACTGACAGCAACTAAACCTGCACATCATATAATTTATTATGGATGAAAAAGTGACCGAAGATTTATATCTTGTCAGTATATTGAAAACTGCACAAATTCACGGGAAGGAATTAGCCTTTGTAGAAATAATGAAAACAAAATAAAATTGAAGTGAACTGAAACGACACACAATAAAATGTGTTGTCTGAATTTCAGCAGAGGACTCAAGTCTTCCTGTCACAATTTAGACCTGCAAAATTTTACTCAAGGAAATGTAACCTTGTGAAAATAAATGACTTGAAGAGATTTAGAAGGTAGAACCGGTAAAATTTGATATTCGCCAAAAGCTGATGGAGGACTTTCACCCTAATGTAAAAAATCACCTGGAAAAGAATTGATCCCATTGAAAATAAATTCAATAAAAGAGAAATGAAAATGTTCAAAATAGAATATGGTTTAACTTTGAATTTAAAAATTAAGGAATTAAATTTGTGAAATGTAGTAGTAACTATTTCTACAGAAAGTAGTAACTAATTTCTAATTAATTTCTAATTAGTTCTGAATAAATCATGCTTTCTGAAAGAAAAAGTACCAGGCTGGTGTATGTGTTATATTCATAAGCCTGAAGCCAAACCATCCCGGGGGTTCAAAATGGCAGAATTCAAATGTCCACCATTGCAAAATATCAGGGTCAGCAGAGCAGGGTGAGAATACCCGACCTGGGGTTGTTTTGTATAATAAAGGAGAAGAGCTCAAAAGCGTGAGCTCATTTGAGAGACTAGGCAACCTCCCTCGAGCAGTGTTGTTTGACGTGGTCACTGCAGTACTTAGCAAGGACGGTGTGCCCACCAGTCCACGGAGAAGACAGCAGGTGCCCTTATAGACGTTTTGGGCTTTAGCAAGCGTTGCATGACCGTGGCACCGCATTCCAAGCTAAGCTGCAGATTATGAGCTGAGACGCTCGCCTGAAATCATGCTCAGCTAGTTTGGAAGGAAGTCCCACTTTCTTTGTCTTCTCTACCCTTCCATGGGTCAGGCGGAGAGCCTTTCCCTGTTTCATTTCCAACCTAAGGCTTCCCAGATGTGTCTGCAGATGAAAGGAAAATATGCCCCTCCCCACCCCCGTGGAGGATGGACTTTGTCCTTCCCCCAGAACTGCTCCTAAGCCGCCTCTTCCCTTAAGACCATTTTAAAATCTCTCTTCATTTTGCCTTAGTGTTTAAGTAGCTTACGCTGAAGGAGGATGTTGTCCCAGGAGCCTGTAATTCTGCAGGCTCTGCTAAATCCTGTGCGATGTCCACAGCAGAGTCCATCACACAGGCTGGCCTCAGGGTATCGCTCCAGCCACTTCTCAAGATCATAAAGCATGGGTGTTTATTCCTTCCCAGTTCCCAGTTTACTCAGGACCCGCACATAACAAAGTCCGAGGAATGTGCTTTCTGGGGAACGTCCTTTCTCCTGTGTGATGTTTACAGCTCTTAAGCCTGGATGATAACGTTCAGTCCACTGCTCTCTTTCCCACCGGACATCGTGATTGCTTTGTTTTTGTGGGAGGAAAGTGTTGAGCATTAAAACAACACTAGTGCTGAGGAATTGAGGCTGTTGCCTTCTGTTACTTTGCCCTCTCCTTTAGTAAGGCAAGCATTTAAGCGGTGTATAGTTTTTAAAAATTTCCAATGCCTGTCGTCTTAACAGAGGTTAAAATTGAGCGTTTAACAATTGAAATTCCTTACTTTGTGGATTCTGTTTAAATTGTGGTATTTAATGGTATTGATTAATGTATCTATTCAAATATTTATTGAACACCTCCTTGGTACTAAGCACTGTTTCAACCACCTGGTGTTAGAAATTGGGGAGGAGGGATTATTGTAGAGGTGACATGTTGATGGTATGTATGGTGTCACGTGGAACCTTCCATAATAGACAGGAAGGCTCTCTGAATACTCTTTCCGTCTCTGGGCCCACCTACTTCTTCACAACACTGTCATCACTCTTCAGAGGCCGTGAAGAGGCTAGTTCCTTGCTTTCCTCATACAGATTGGCGAACAGGAGTTCCATGAGGAGCCCCCTGCCCCTTGCCTGTTTTGTAGCACTAGTTGGAAGGTGCTGGTGACCACAAACATTAAAATCTGTTTGTCGTTGCACAGTTACACTTAAAAACCTTTGTGATAATAGCGTTTAAAACAGCGATTACCGAAACTAACATTAATAGTGATAATAAAATTGATATTTTACTTTTTCTGTTTTACAAATATGAATTTATTGGTCCAACCCATACTCCATCATCAGATAAGTTTTCGCATTTGTATGAGTAAAGGTGATTATTCTTTCACAGCTAAAATATTAATGGTAGACCACTTACCCTGATATGTAGTCTTTAGTTCTGCTGAATATGGAGTTAGAAGACTAGAGCTTATGTCAAAGCTAGGGAGATATAGGCTAATTAGTGGTAAGCACTTCCCAGCTCTGGGTATGAAATACAGGTTGCAGGAAAGTTAGTGGAAATTCTTTCCTTGGGGATTTTGAGGTCCAGCAGAGCTCCCCTTCTATATCTAATGGGAAAATGGACTGCATGGGTTTCAAGAGCTGCCTTGGTCCAAATCAAATTTTGATTAACTGACCACTGGCTCTGCCTCCTACATCAGGCAATATGGTACCTGGCGTCCTTATCTGCATAAGGGAAACATTCAGAAATGCTAAATCATCTGTTTCAGAACTAAGGTGGAAATCTGGGATACCTGGCCCCTTGCCCTCATTTTACAAATGGAGAAACCAGCCCAGTGAGGGAAAGGTATGTGCACATGGTCACTTAACTGTTAGGGGTAGAGCTGGATTTAAATACAGGCCTTTCTCCACCTCCCCTTACTAAATAGATGGTAGGGCGAGGCCATCCAGAAGGTCAGGGAGTCCTGAGGTGTTTGCTGGACTCTGCATGGCTGTGCAAAGACGTCCTTCCCAGGACACTCAGGGTTTTCCTTAATACCGTCCCTGCCACCATCACAGTGGGGCATCTAAGAAAAGAGGCTGATTCCCACCCCCGCAGGCAGCCCCAAGGTCGTAACTTAACCTGTATAAGTAGAACACTCATTCCAGTGAGGGGAACCATCTAAAAGAAAAAGGACCTCTTTAAAACAGATTCTTCCCAGTACATTTTTTTCCATAACTATAGGTTTAAGAACTTACGGCAATGGCAGAGCCGGCTACTTAAGAAAAATTAGGGGCCTCATTTGGCAGGAGAGGATTCCCGAGGGGACAGGGCACTGTCATTTTTCCAGGGCCTCCCAAAAGAAACCCCCCCACAGACAGCTACATGTCAGCCTGATGCATGGCAAGCCTGCTTCGTTTATTATGGGCAATGCCAGATATTTTAATTAAAAACACTACATACGCCATTAAATGTGTTGTTCCCCTTCTAGTCCCAAGACGTGTAGAGTTCGGGGAGACACAAACAAGGGAATGCATTGCAGATGTACACAGAAACCACCGCCTACCGAGTCACCACCCGCGGGTTCCCAAATTCCAGCCTCGGAGCGCCTCCCTGTCAAAATGTTCTTTGCAAGCAAACTGTTTCCTCTGTAAATTTTCTCAGTTTATGGCAGTTGCCGTGTTGGAAGGAGGAAGGCCAGGGGGAGAGCAGAAGAGAGAAACCCACAGTCACCACGTGCCTTCATTTATGAGCAGCTCCTATGAGTTTACAAATAACCTTCGTGATAAGTGAAGTCTTATGGCCACACATGGGACTGGGCGGAGTTTTTTTCCCTCCCTTGTTAATGTTATTTACTTATTTATTAAATACAAAAGTCCCATTTAGGGGGGGTAATCCCTTCTGAGCTGTGAGCTCAGGTAGGCGTCTCAGTGGAGGCAACCACCTGGTTAATTTAAGCAATCGTAGGCGGTTCAAGTTCAAAAATCTCATCCGATTTTAACTGTCACTAGCCGGCCCCCCTGTCTCCCCAGGGGAGCAGCGACAGCAGCTGGATTTCATTGTCGGCTGCCAGGCTGTCCCTGCGCCTCCTGGAGGAGCCCGCAGACTGAGTGCCTTCCCTTTCCGGATTTTATTCAAGGTGACAGCTCCTCACACGTTGGCGCTCTGATCACCCCAAGTAGCCGGGATATCGGTGGGGGATGAGTGTGGTCCTCCTGCAGAGCCCAAATTTAGATTGACTGAGGTCATCCTCGGGCCTCGTGACCCCAGCGCTCTGACAGAACAGGGCTGCCAGGAACTTGGCCACGGCAGCGAGTTTTGTAATGATGTCTGGGGAGAAACGTTCTGCTGGAGAAGGCGAAGAAGACCCCAAGTGCTAGGGAGTGATGTCAGCTTTCGTTAGCGGGGCAGACAGCGTTAGAATATCCTTGGCATAATATGGCTTTGGTATCTCTGTCAGCATCTCTGTTTTCTGTCGCCACACACAATCCTGGGCCTGTCTCGAGCCCTGACACTGTCTTTTCAGATCAGGTTATGGCCAGCCCAGAGATGCGTTCTGCCCCCCACCACACAGCCCCTTTGTTTGAAGTCGGCCCTCTTGTCATTAATGCACTTGATGTCTATTTAAATCTGAGGGTGAGCACGGTATCTGTTTTCCCGTCAAGAGATCATTGACAATGTTAATACCTCATGTCCTTGCCTCGTTTTCCAAGCTCTGACACTTTGCCACAGTCTCCTGCATTCATCAAACAGCCCTCTCTCACCAGGGTGTCTATAAACATTCTTGCTTCCAGGCCCAGAGGAACAGGGCAGGCCTTAAAAAGGACTTTTATCAATGCTGATCAGAAAGCAGGGCTGGGCAGTGTGGCTCAGAACATGTCACCTTCCTCCACATTATGGCCCATGTTCAGGAATATCCAGCCTTTTTCCAGAAGGGCTCTTGCTGTCCAGGTTGTATCTAGACTAGGCAAGGTCTGCAGTTGAGGTTTACCATGGAGAGAGCACAGAGAAAAGAATTCAATCCAGAATGTGCTGGAGAGTTTCCCGGAGCAAACGCACCCGCTGGTGTGTTGTGTGTGTGTGCGTGCGTGTGCGTGTATGTGTGTGTGTCTGCCTTTCCTTCTCTTCTATGTTCTTTATAATACCTGACAGCCCTATCCATTCCTTTTTATAAAAATTCCTGCTGTCCTGGTGCTGTAGAAAGAAATTAACATCCCTCGACCTCATCCTTCCAGATTCTTGAGGGTTTATTGGAATCAGTTATGTTCAAGGAAGCCCCTTGCAGATTTTCAGAGACTTCTGAAACACTCCCACCCAGGCCTGCAGGGGATGCTGTTCCTGGAATGCAGCCTCCACGGCCATGCCCACAGACCCGTCCTAGCATTGGTGACAATATTAGCACAACTCCAGGTGCTACGTAATTCAGCACAATAAAGGGAACAGCTCAGTGACAACCACCGAAAGAATAATTTAGGCCCCAAGAAGGGTCTCAGGTTTCATCCAAGCTCAATGTTTCCAGGCTCCAGACCAATACTGAAAAGCAGAACTTGGGGCTTGGGGGCCAAGGAAAAAGCATAGCCAAAGGGGAAGAGTGGTCCACAGTGAACTCGCTCAGGGGACCGTGGCAGGAAATGGAGGTGATGACAGCCAGCTCACGGCCCAGTCTGAGGCCATGGAATGATGTCATCCCCTCCCTCTTGCCAGCTTGCAGAGATTCTGAGACCCCAGCAATTCTCCACTTTGTCCCAAGCCGTCTGAACCAAGGAGCATCTGCCTTGTCATTAAAAGTTTCTGAGAGTCATTTTTAATCCATGTTTAAGAATACGGTCTACAGTTCTATAGTGGAGAAACGTCTCCTGTACAATGACCGAAGTATTTACCACGAAGGACTTCTGATTTGAAGAACCTGAATAATTTCAAGTGCTAATTTATCCCAGATGAATAGTAGATGGTGGTTGCTGGTTTCACACTATCATCAAAATAATGGGGAAAAAACATGTATATAGAAAGCTATTTTTACAGACAGATCTGTAGCTCATGAGTTTATGTTTTATGTACACTTCTTTGGGTTGTTTCTTTATTTCCTGGTTATGCACACTTCAGAGACTCACAGAGTATTAGTAATAAGACAATTCCATGAAGCTGAATTTTAAGTTTGTTTTTCTAAAATTGAAAAAAACCCAAGGTGGCAAAAAGCAAATTGTAGTTACAGATATTTTCTTGCAAAAACTGATGTTTACTTAATAATACTGTCAAAATAACTGTGGCAGGTGATTTCTTACAGATATTTAGAATAAATATTGAGTTGATTGAAAGGTTTGGCCTTATTCTAGGGGCATTGTTTATAGTTAGGTCCTCTTATGATCTCCGTGAATGACAGGAAAGCTGTGTATGGAGCCACGAGACTATTTAAAATAAAACTGAAGATGAAAATCAAGTGCATTCCAACCTGAGAATACAGTTCAGGATTCCCCTGTGAGAAGAAGGATTCCCCTGTAAGAGGAAGCCATTTAATGTCAGAGGCTCCGTTACTTTCCATGTGGCATTTTGTGAATACCACAGTTCTTCCTTAATCATCCATTATGTACTTGATGTCTGCTGGGATTTGGAAGGTTCTCTCTGGAAATTAACAAAATTGATTCATGATAAAGAATTTGAAAAGAGCCACATTCTGGGAAGATTGTTTTATATCTTTTGTTTGGGCTGGGCCCATCTTTAAACTCTTAATTTTCCATTTTTAGAAATTCTACCAAGAGAACTTGGAGAGGGAAGAGGGTTTTGCTTTGTTTTGAGAAGTAATTGGCCAAACTAGAAAATTCTCTAAAATGTGGAAAAGAAATCATGCAGGAAAGTGTTATTCCTAGGAGCCTGTGCTCTGGTGACATTTTAATTGAATGTCAACTCTGAGGACAAGAAAATAGGGTCCTTCCCTTCTGGGGCTTAATCCATTTGCTGCCACCCATGCATGGGATCTGTGATTGTGTTGTATTTCTGCCTTGCAGCACCTGTGTTTTCTTGCTGTACTACTTGTGCCACCTGTAATGATGTGTATCTTTTTATTTGCAGGTATCCTGGGGAAGTGTCGCTATGTTTACTATGGGAAAAACTCAGAGGGCAACAGGTTTATCCGCGATGACCAGCTCTGAAGGCAAGTTCTGTATGCCTTAGCCAGTGACATGAGAATAAAAGAAAAAAGGGAAAGCAAAAATAAAGAAAAAGCTAAACGAAAAGACAATGGCCCACATCGCTTTTCTGTGGGAAAGCTATGACGTCAGCTTTTGGTACCTTCTGCTGACTTTGCCAGGCCTGTCAAGATCATCCTTCTGCCTTAGACTGAGTGGTCACATAGAGATTGACATGATTGCCCTTAAGCAGGTCTCATCCACCACAGTGACAGACAGCGGTGGCGAAGCACCAGGGCTGACAGGATGAACACCATGATAGATTGCCTGGCCCCTCCACTGCTCACAGGGGAGCAGAGGTCACACCTGAGGCCTCCCTAAGCATGCTCAGTGGCTTTAGTCAAGTGAGCGAGACTGTGTCTTTAGCTCGCCTATTGAGTAGAGCTCCTCCTAATACCATCGTGCTGTGGGTTTATTTTCAGTGAAAGAGTCCCAGTTTAAAGGAAGGCTCTACTCCCTTATTTCCCTTAAATCTTAACCTCTTGTATTCTGCATGGTCCCCTCCCACCCCACCCCCATCAGCCTTTAGCATCTTTATCACGGGCAATGCATTTCAGTTTGCAGTTTCTCAGAGAACAGAAGAGGTAAGTTCTTAGACATGTTGTGCGTTTATGGTGAGCTTTGTGTTCTTAGCATTCGTGTATTGGAGTAAATTGCTTTCCCTAAATCCCTGACTACAAAAACATGGACTTTATCATATTTTGTTCACTTAGAAATCCACTTCTTGCCCTGAATACTAGTCAGTGTCAGGCATCTTTCGCAACACCGGGTCCTGGTTGTACCAAAGGCTCTTATTTATTTATTTTTAACCACACACCCACCCAGCTATGTCTATGGCCATATGTGTGTTTGAAGCTGGCTTGCTCCTTTGGGTGCTATTTACAGGGAGTGAGGTGACAAAAGATAGAGTGATAGGTCAGGAAGTTAAAAAGGAGAGTGAAGACTGCAGAAAACACTCACCAGACCAGACAGTTTTTAATAAAAGGCACAAAACCCTTTGAACTTGGTATATTCCTCAGAATCTCTCAGAAATGAAATCCACAGCTTGCGAGATGGTCTTTGTGCACCTTTGGCTCTATTCCAGCCCTAATGTTACAAGGAAAGTAAGCGTGATCATACTGGTTGGGTGGCTGTAATTCCACTTAAGATACTGGTACACCAGTAGAAGATGTTTGAAAGGCTTCTTGCTCTTGGCACAATAGTGTTTATTTTTGCTTTTATTTGGACCAGGTTCATTGTCCTGGGTCTCCCAGTATTCGGTTAGTTTGAGGACAGCAAAACGTGAAAGAGAATCCTTCCCAATTATAGATACCAAATGACTAGAGAGCTGCTATGGTAAAAGTCTTTAAAGACTCAGAACCTGCAAAAATCACTGGAAAATAAAATATTTCTAAAAACAAAACACTCAGAACCCCTGAGACACCCAAGAAGAACCTGCTTTCTCTGTTTTAGTCCATTTACATGGCCTCTGGCCTACTGAGTCAACACAGTCCTTGAATGACTTGCGCTGGGGCTGGCAGCAGTCCGTCTTGCAGATTACACAACACTTGGTGATCAGTTATTGAGACAAATTTAGATGGAACTCCTTAAGACCATTAATTATTAGAGGATATTGAATGTTTGGCTTTCTCTCTCAAATCCGTTAATAACCAGAGCCGAGTACCTTTGCTCTGTTTGATCTACAAAACAGCATTGGGATAATGCTTTAAATGAGTTGTGTTCAGTCCCACCCTGGTTCTTTGTTTGGAAGCACCAACACATGTTTTGTCCATAGCACATTATGGGCAGCCAGAGTTCTGTGCAAGGGCAGCTAGACTAGTCCAATGTCACATCCAATCTAGCAGCACATATATCCTTGTCTTTATAAAAGCCTTTAACCCTGCCTCAAACAATAAAAAAGCACTTGTGAACTGACCACAGAATTTTTCCATCTTTATTTTTCTTACTTGTTTACTTTTCTTAATGTCAGAACCATTTGTATCATGCACAGGAATGTCTCCCTCAGTGCGAGCTTTGGAGGCAAAAAATATTTTTGGAGTGAGTTATTGACCACACTGTTTCCCTCTCTTTGGGTTGTTTATTTTCTTCCAAAATGGTGTAATAACTTTAACTGAGATTAGCTTTAATTATAATTTACGTAATGGCCCTCACGACAGTATATTCATCTTAATGATAGAATTATAGTGAGTTTTGTTTCTCTTAAAAGAGGGATAATGATAATGAACTTGTATTGGGTTGTTTACAGTTCCACTGTTTGTTAAGCAAGATTTTCTGTGCTTGAGCTAGATTTTGGTCTGAATTGGCAGAGGGAGAAGCAATGTGGCATGCTTATCTTAAATTTCTAGGAATTTCCCAAATGTTGTATTTCAAAGTAGAGAATTAAAAGGTAATAAATTCAATGCAAGCAGAGACATATTTCATACCCCCTTTCACCGCTTGGTCTTTCTGCTTTTGACCCTATTCCACTGAGCTTTTTCTTTGGGGATCATGGTGCCAGGCATCCCTGTGTCCTCTCTCCCAGGACACCCATCTGACTTGAGAGCCCCCTGCAGTACAGGCTGTCCTGGGAGTCCTCTGTTGCCTCAGCAAAGTCAGGGCAGACTGTCTCTTTCCTAAGTAATGTAATTTTATAGAACAATTTGTTCCTTGAGGAATAATGTTTTCAATTGTGGGGAATCCTATTAAAAGTACAACTATTACAATCATTTGCTTTTACTTTTACCAGCCGTGCTCATAAACCCTCCATCTGTTTGTTGCTTTAAATAGAGGAACATTATAAGAGATTATTACTCGATCAGGCTGCACGTCTGAATGTGGTGCATTTTCACACATTCACGTGTGCTGAGGAATACAAGAAAGAAAGCCACAGATTCTGGATGAAAGGATTTTTTGTTTGCTTTGTTTTGTTTTGTTTTGTCTCTGTGTGTGTGTTTTCCAGCAGAGATGTATCTTGCACATTTTCCAGGGTAAATGTCTTTCTTGCTGCTTCTAAGAAATAACCTGGCTTTCTCGTCTTTCTTAATATGCAGATCAGAAACAATCCACAGGGCTCTTTTCCTCAAAACAATAACAGTGTTCAGTGGCTGCTCTGCATAAGAGCAGGCTAAGTCAGGTGTGTGTCGCTGCCTAATGCCCGGGGTGGACAACACAGGGTCCACTGGGACCCTTACGTGTTGGCCATACAGCACAGCTGATCCAATGTGACATTCACCATCTGCTTTTCCCAATTCTCTTGCCAAGAAGAAGCCTTCACCAAAGAAGGCTGTTAGCATGACTTGACTCTGGTCTCTGTAACGTGTCTAAATACCATGTTGTAAACTACCGTGACTAACACCTAGAAAGGGAAAGAACACTGGAGGGGTAAAAAACATGTAAAAAACAGACCGTCGGCCTTTGGTGGAGTATTGTATGTTATTTCTAGTACATCAGCAAACACTTAAGGGATTTGAAGAACATTCAAAGACAGTCAGCTGTCTGGAATGATTACCTTCCTACAAATTTACCTGAAATTTTCCAGCAGTAGTAGTTCACCTTTGGGTAATTATAATCCTAAATGTTAAGTTGTCACTTTGTGGGCAGAGTAGGTAATGTTATTTGTACATATTAATGTAGTAGCATATGCTAATTTTTCTAAAGTAGCATGGAATGTGGCAACCTAGGACAAGGGGGTTTTCCTAAGAAAGAAGAGAATATTCTAAGTTTGGAATGTGTCTAGGGACGAGTTGCTAAGGTGAGAATGATCGAGTGGTAATACATGGAATTATACCAAAGGAGAGCGTGAAGCAGAGCCTGACTCAGAATTAAAGTGGGGACTCTTAGTGGATAGTGATATAGGGGGCTGAGGGAATAAGGAGAAAGGAAGGGAAAAGACAGTTGATGCCAATTAGAATATTTGCTGATGTTTAGCACTGAAGTGGTGTTGAGCAATATTTTCTCCGCAAAATGGAATCATCCTTAAGTGGGGAGTGCCACCATTCAGTGATGTTTTACGAGTTTCTCTGCCTAAGACAATGAAGCAGTGTGGAAAAGGTTGATGACAAAGCACTGTGGGAATAAATGATCATGCATGCGATGGCTACATATGAACAAAGACTAGGTGTGTGTCCAGTCTTCCACAGAAACCAGCATCCTAAGGTTAGTTCCCTAGCTCTTTGTGGGACTGAATATGCTGGCGATAGGATTTGACTGTCTCTGGGTGCAGGCAGTAGATGAGAACTCAACTCATAGGAGGAGTGGATAACATCTAAGTTCAACTGGATGACCTGAATTAACATGCAGAATATTCTGGAAATAATTAATGTTTATGTTGTGCCACATTGATTACTTTAAATCAACTTTTCCTTCTTTATATTGGAATAGAAATGAATTTGAAATGCACTTGGGGATAATCTCCTTTAGACACTAACTTTTCAATTTGAGTATTTGTAATGAGAGGGGCAAAGGCACCTTATGGTGGGCTTAACCAAGATATTCAGACTATTCAAGTTATGGAGCCTCGAAATAGGTAAAAATTAATATACATTATCCATTTACAGATGTTACATTTATTAAATAATAGTTTAAATAATAATAATCAAGTGGCGCTATAAAAGAAATTACATTTGGAAAAATGTCTATTCAGTTCTTTTGCCCATTTTTCAATCAGGTTTCTTTGTTTGTTTGTTTTGATGTTGAGCTGTATGAGCCATTTATATATGTTGTATACTAATCCCTTATTGGTTGTATCATTTGCAAATATTTTCTTCTGTTCAGTAGATTGTCCTTTTGTTTTGTCAGTGGTTTCCTTTGCTGTTCAAAAGCTTTTAAGTTTCATTAGGTCCCATTTGTTTATTTTTGCTTTTATTTCCTTTACTTTAGGAAACAGATCCAAAAAAATATTGCTATGATTTCTGTCAAAGAATGTTCTGCCTAGGTTTTCCTCTAGGAATTTTATAGTATCTGGTCTTACATTTAGGTCTGTAATCCACTTTGAGTTTATTTTTGTACATGGTGTTAGAGAATGTTCTAATTTCATTCTTTTACATGTAGTTGTCCAGTTTTCCCAGCACTACTTATTGAAGAGACTGTCTTTTCTCCATTGTATGTTATTGCCTCCTTTGTCATAAATTAATTGACCATAAATGCATGGATTTACTTCTGGGCTCTCTATTTTGTTGCATTGATCTGCATCTGTTTTTGTGCCAGTACCATACTGTTTTGATTCCTGTAGCTTTGTAGTATAGTCTGAAATCAGAGCACATGACTCCTCCAGGCCTGTTCTTTCTCAAGATTGTTTTGGCTATTTGGGTTCTTTTGTGTTTCCATACAAATTTTTTAATTGTTCTAGCTTTGTAAAAATGCATTTGGTATTTTGATAGAGATTGAATTGAATCTGTAGATTGCCTTGGGTAGTATGGTCATTTTAACAATATTAATTCTTCCCATCCATGAACACAGTAAATCTTTCCATCTATTTGTGTCATCTTCAATTTCTTTCATCAGTGTCTTATAGTTTTCCATGTACACGTCTGTTACCTCTTTAGGTAAGTTTATTCCTAGGTATTTTATTCTTTATATGTGATTGTAAATGGGGTTGTTTCCTTAATTTATCTTTCTGATGATTCATTTTTAGTGTATAGAAATGCAACAGATTTCTGTATATTAATTTTGTATTCTGCAGCATTACTGAATTCATTGTTGAGCTCTAGTAGTTTTCTGGTGGTGGTGTGTTCAGGATTTTCTATCTATAGTATCATGTCATCGGTGAACAGTGACAGTTTTACTTCTTCCTTTCCAACTTGGGTTCCTCTTCTTTCTTTTTAGTGCTTTAATTTTTTACTGTTACTGTTATTTAACTTAATCTTTCATGAAAAAATGTACTCCAACTTCCACCCTATATTTAAAGTTTGTCAGGCTACTTTTACGCTAGAAAAAAAGTTTTTCTGGGCTTACAATAACTTAGTAAAAACAACAACAGTGAGAGCTACAACAAAATCTTCTAAAATATTTTAACTAATTACTTGACTTATCAGAAAGAGTTGTCAAGTCATCCTAAATAGCCTGAAAAGTGTGTGTGTGTGTGTGTGTGTGTGTATGTGTGTGTGTGTGTGTGTGTGTGTGTGTGTGTGTGTGTGTGAGAGAGAGAGAGAGAGAGAGAGAGAGAGAGAGAGAGAGAGAGAGATCAGGATCTGTGTAGAGAACTCCTATGACTGTCATTGTAAATAACTTTCTAAATTTCTTGTAAACTCCACAGTAAGTTAGCTTTTGCTCCTGTTATGATGTTATATAGAAAAATGTATCTGTTTCATACCTAATTAACTAATGTCTACTTTGTGTCCTCCTTTCTTATAAATTGATTAGCTACTTTTTATGACTTGCTTAGGCTCTGGTGTAACAGTATCATGATGTTTTTGGTTTTCCTCCTTCTAGACCTTTGAAACCTAATTTGAACACAATGAAATCATTGTTCAAAGTATAACATAGAGCCGTTTTGTTCCAATTAGGTGATGTCTTTGATACCCAGTGAAAAATAGGTATGGGAGTTATTTCAGAAAGTTAATATATAAAACCAAGTTTTATTCATAGACTGTCCATATTTCCCTGTTTATGTACATTCATTCCGAATTTCCATGTCTGCCTATTTTCATATAAAGGCAGTCTTCCAAAAAACAACTCCATTATCTGCAGAGCTATAGCATATAACCCACATTCTGTAGCCACATTGGCTTTGTCTATGTTGCTCAAATGTAATAAATGTAGGAGCATGCCTCCAAATGGAATACTTCTCTCCCCTTCCCTTTTTAAAACTTTACTTGGTATACCCACTGCGAATGATCCATTTTCAAAGGATCACATTATACTGTAAAAGTTTTGAACTTAATAGTCTATACATTCCTTGAAGGTCAAAGAGTGTATGATAATGATGGAGGTTACTGTCACAAGAGTCGGTGTAGGTATCTTCACAAATTAGGTTTAACTGCTGCCTAACAAATTATATTTAACTGAAAAAAATTAGAATCTCAACTCCAATTTATTAGCCAGGCTTATAGGTTTACACTTGCGAATATTTGTATATATAATATCGATATAGGACATTGACTTATCATATGTTAAAATGGATTTTGCAACTCTCTTTCGACAATTTGGTCAGTGGACCACTTCAGTGGGTAAAGTTATTACTGGATTCTTTGCTCTGTTTTTTTTATACACACATGCATATTATAAAGATATAATTTTTTCCTAGAATTATTTTATGATATCAACATTTAATCAAGCACTTAATACCTATTTTATTAAAATGAAGTAGTCAAGAAACCAGACCAACATATATGGATGACATTTCTGAGGACACAGGGGCTCTAATTATTTAATTTAAAACTTAACATTTGCACGTACTCCTCATTCCCTCCTACGCCTACTGGGTTACTGATTTCTCCAAAAATGTTTTCTAAATAATTCCATGGTTCAGGTTGTCCTCTCTGGATTTGAAACTGTCTTTAAAAACTATGCTAATCCATATCCAGAAGGATGCACTTACTCCAAAGATATTTATTGGGCACCTTCAGCATACTAGAAATTAGAAATACAAGAGTAATCAGAGGATGACTTACTTTTGGACAACTTTTATCTGGAGGAGGCTGATATACATAAACATAATCATTATATGCTGTGATAGGTACAAAGTTAGAGATTGCACTAAAGAACTATATGAATTGAGGCCCAGAAATGACAGTGAGAAGTTAATTCCAAATGTAACCATATTCCAACCGTGTCTATAGTTAACATCTTGATCCCAGCTGCCATCATTTCTTACCTGGATCATTCATCCCCACTCTGTGCTTGCCAGTCTCCTGACTCTACCCTTGCCTTTCTACAGCCTGTTCTTGACAGAGTCAATGCAATCCTTTAAGAAATGCTTAATAATATCATGTGTCTGCCATACCCGTATCACATCACTCGTTTCCCATCTCACTTTGGAGTAAGAGCCAGAGTCCTTATGAGACCCTACATGGCCTTGTATGATCTGTCCTAGAGAAATCAGTGTCCCAGAAGCTGTGAGAGCGAAGCAAAAATAAATGCAAATACCATTCCCTACCACTCTCCCTGCATTCTCTCTGTTCCAGCCACACTGGTCAGTACTGGACTTTGTACTTGCCATTCAGGTCTTTGCTCAGATGCCACCTCCTTAGAGAGGCCTTCTGGGACCACTGTATCTAAAGTAGCACCCCCAGCACAGTCCACTTACCTTGCTTCATTTTCCTCTGTTGCACTTGGTCATCACCTGACATATTATATATTGATGGGAAGGGGCATTTTTTGTCCAAACAAAGGGAAGGACTTGTTTTGTTCTGAGGCTAAAGGGTGCCTTGCGTGTACAGGCACTCAATAAATGTTTTATGAAAGAACGGTTCCAATTCACAGAGGTCTATTAGGCTATGTTTACAGACATACCGTTGCACATTAAATAGGATGAATCTCTTTCATTAAAGGGATTTTCACTTGAAAAATTTCTACCTCTTTTCTTTATCTTGGATCAAGCAAACAAACTACTTCATTCTGTTTGGGAACAATGTACAATGTAGAAGCATGAAAAATGGGCAGTGGAAATGGGTTAACAGTGAAACAGGAAAGGAAAATGAATGTCAAGAAGTGAAATGACAAGATGATACGCAGCTTGACCTTGGATGGTTTGAGATGCAGTGTCAGCTTTATAGGGCCCTCTCTAGTTACACCTCATGCAACCAGCAGGCTGTATGGATTTGATTGTGGACACACCTGTGCATTCTGTATCAGAGATTGTATGTATGGACGTGGAAGCTCTTCTCATTCATTCAGGTAAAATTTTTCAAACAAAATCTAATCTTTATTATAATTCTTATATACCATTATAATAATAAAATATATACAAAGCAAGATTTAAAGAGAAACTCAGAGCCATTATTTATGAAACGAACTCTTCTCAGACATTATTATTTTATCCAACATGAATAGAACTAATTTATTTTAACTTTGTAACTTAGCCTCACAACCTTGTCAAAACTTCAGATAGGTGAAGGTAAAATAATGAGATATTTTTCCTGTCAGGAGTGGGGTACAGAATTTATGAATCTAGTTAGGTAATTACAATTATCAGTTATATAAATGCTGTAAAAACTCTTTACATTTATTCATTAATTTAATCATGCAACAACTTCATCAGGTTGGTGCTCTTATCCACACTTTATTTATTTATTTATTGGCTGCATTGGGTCTTTGTTGCTGCGCACGGGCTTTCTCTAGTTGCGGTGAGTGGGGGCTACTCTTCGTTGTGAAGCGTGGCCTTCTCACTGCAGTGGCTTCTCTCGTTGCGGAGCATGGGCTGTAGGTGTGCGGGCTTCAGTAGTTGTGGCTCATGAGCTCTAGAGCACAGGCTCAGTAGTTGTGGCACTTGGGCTTAGTTGCTCCGTGGCATGTGGGATCTTCCCAGACTAGGGATTGAACCCGTGTCCCCTGCATTGGCAGGCAGATACTTAACCACTGTGCCACCAGGGACGCCCCTCTTATCCCCATTTTAAAAATAAGGAAAGTGGGCTTCCCTGGTGGCGCAGTGGTTGAGAGTCTGCCTGCCGACGCAGGGGATGCAGGTTCGTGCCCCGGTCCGGGAAGATCCCACATGCCGCGGAGCGGCTGGGCCCGTGAGCCATGGCCGTTGAGCCTGCGCGTCCGGAGCCTGTGCTCCGCAACAGGAGAGGCCACAACAGTGAGAGGCCCGCGTACTGCAAAAAAAATAAAATATAAGGAAAGTAAGGCCCTGAAAGGCTCAGTCCTGTGGACTAGGTCACATACTGGTAGTAGTTGTGAATTCCAGGAGGTTAATTAGGCTCTCTGGGTCCAGAGTCCATGCTCTTCACTGCTGCAGTATCTCTGCGAGAGGCATTTTCTGACTTCATAAAATTCACATTTTTCTGATGATAGAGATACTGCTTAAAGCATGTTTGAAAGTTCTCTTTTGGAACAAATCTTAAAACTCTTTTACAAATCATTCGTGAATCGAGGCTTAGTGTGAACACAAAGAATAAGTAGCAGTCTATAACTCAGTGACCCAATTCATCCCCTGGAATACTCGATAAATAAATCCAAGTTACCTTCAAATGAAAATATTTTCTATGATTTAAGATTTTTTGAAGACTTCCTATGAACACTTAGCACAGTGACTTGAAAGAATTAATTGCCTGGAAAACTCACATCCTGGTTTCTGCTTTCAGTTAGGAAATCATTAGTTATGTTGAAAATTTGGGAAAACTTCATCTTAGTGGATGGTTGTGAACGGTGCCCCAGGACCTACAGGCCTGGGTTCTCTTTCTGCTCTGCTCCCTGATTTGCCCCTCTGTCTGGCCTTCACTTCCTGTGCCAGGTAAGGGAGGAAATGGAAACTGTCCAAAGGCAGCTGAAGTTAGCACCATTGAAGGCAAAGGGGATCCCCCAGTGTCTCTCCAAACTTGGAATTTAGTGACTTTGGGAGATATGATGTATATGAAAGTGCTTTGCCAAATAAAGTGCTACCCCAGTGTAAATACTTATATGGTAAATTGAAAATTCTGAAGGCATTTTCAAAAAGGAAGTTTTGGAAATGTTTTAGGTGTTCAGTATCATTCTTAGAATGAGGGCATAGTTTCTCAAGCTGGCTACTTCAAAATAGACAGAAGCACAGTATTTGCATCATTCCTAGAGTGGGGACTCTAAAATTCGTCACCTTTTTATAACTGAGTCTCATATACTCAGTTACCTACTGCCTTAGTGTTGTTTAGACTTCATGGGTGGTATTTTTCATGTGTCATATTTTCACTTGGTAATAATCGTTTGTGGATTTTCACTTACTTTATGCAGTGACCATACTTGGAAGGAATGAACTTAACATTTCCTCTAGTTTCTGTTTATTCACCAGGGCTGGACTTGGGTGAGGTAAGTGAGGCACTCACCTTGCATACAAATGTAAGTGGGCCCCAAAACTCTCAGTAATAAAGAGAAATAATATTTTAATCCAATATCTTAAAAAATAAAAATTAGTGCAAAAAAAGTTCATGATGAACAAAACATTAAATGTTAAATAAAAAATGTTTCCCTTAGCCCAGGCTCCAATGTGGCTCGACACAGCATTATATTCACCTGTTCTGTTCTGTCCTTAAAGCATCAAAGCCAACAAACTCACATTCTATGTCCTAGGTCTTGTGCTTAGTCGATACTTATAAACTAGACCAACATGTTTTCTAAGTAATCACTCAGAAATGCCCCTTTCCCTTCTTGCTTCCAACATGTTTCATCTGTTCTCATTTCTCTGACTCTGTACTCCCTGTATGTCTGACTTTAGTGCCACTTCTAATTTTGGCCGTCCATTCTCATTTAGTTTTACTAATTTTTCAGAAATTCCTCCTGGCTTGACTCTTCTACCTTGGGCCTTGACAATTCTACCCAGACCTTTACTTTCCTTAATCCTTTGATGTCCCCAGTTGCCTTGGGTAAGAAATTACACTTCAGACTACTGTAATCCCAACCCTGGCTAGGTCATACCCCTTGGGGAAGGTTGGGGGGAATTTGGACACCGCTTATTTGATGTATATTTTAAAAATTCTTAGTCCTGTCAACACTCGACACTGGTTTAATTTACAACTAAAAATCCTAAACTGTGGCTTGTAGCTAGCTTCATTACTGCAGGCTAAGTTATATCTGTGATGGTTTCTCTTTATCTTTACATTTTCTCCATTTAGCTATTAAAGCAATTCCCAGTGGTTTTTAGTTATCAAGAAAGTTGTTCTCCTCTTCCACAGAGTGGCAGAAACTTGGGAAGACTATGCCTTTTGTTTGTCAGTGCCTGTATATGAAGTGAATAAACCCCACATTTGTTTGTTCCCTCCTCATTATAAAGTGCTATTTTTTCCCCACCTAAGGAGGACTGAGAACTAGTGTATGTATATGTGTACGTACATATATACACATACATGTGTGCACATTTATATACTTAATCCCTTCTTTTAATAGAAATGGCGTCATATGCAATGTCCTGCACCTTCTTTTTTTTCACTTAACATCCCTAAAGAGCAAAATGGATGATGTGATGGTCAATTATATGTGTCAACTTGACGGTCCATGAGTGCCCATGTTAAATGTTATTTCTGGATGTTTCCATGAAGGTGTTTCTGGATGAGATTAGCATTTGAATTGGTGGACTCAGGAAAGTAGATTTCCCTTCCCAATGTGGGTGGGCATCCTCCAATCCATTGAGGGGCTGAACAGCACAAAAAGCAGAGGAAGGAAGACTTTACCCCTTTTATTCCTGCCTCACTGCTTGAGCTGGGACATCTCATCTCATCTTCTGCCCTTGGACTGAGATTTACACCACTGGTTTTTCTAGTTCTCTGAGCTTTGGATTCAGGCTGAATTACACCACCTGCTTTCCTGGTCTCCAACTCACACATGGCAGATTTTGGACTTCCCAAGCTCTGCAATCGCATTAACCAATTCATCATAATAAATGTTTATCTATATCTTATTGACTGTGTGTCTGGAGAACCCTGACTAATACAGATGGTATATTACTGCTAAAAGAAACACAAGATCAAAAAGATATGATCATGCGTGCATATATATCTATCAATATAGGCTCACATATACAAAAAGCAACTGATAAAACAATGCGGAGAGGAAGAAAAATAAGCAGTTTTTGTTGGAAATTTGTAGGCATACATTATTCAGTGTGTCTCAAGTCTTAGTAAAGTTTTAAGCTTTAATGACTCTAGAAGTTTAAAAGCTACGCAGTTATGAATATATCATTTGGCAGTATATTTACTTTGCTCTTCCACTTTTTTGTGTGTGAGTTTGAAAAGTAAATTTTTAATTTTAACTTATTTGGATGCAGTAGTTTGTGATGACACTTTCTCAGACAATGGCTCAGTGGAGGAAACCTCTTGCTTGGTCACTTAGGTCACCCGATCTGTCTCTATTAGATTTTTCCTCACAGGGTCATGTTCAAACTGTCTGTCATGTGCTCATCAAAACCTCCTTCTTTGGAGGATCTTGAGGCCAGAATTATAAATGCAGTTCTTTCTGTCACTGAGAAGCAGCTGAGGAAAGTTTTTACAGAGTTTGAAAATTGATCAGAGTGATGGGTAGCACAAGACAGTAGTTATGTTGAATTTTAGAAAGAAAGATATCAATATTTTAAAGTAGTTAGCTTTTCAGATATTATCATTTAAGTTAGTAGCACATGCAGTTCTGAAATGATTAAAGCTTAACACTGCACTAAGACTCTTGGGATTCCCTGAATAATCTAGATATGAAAACTTGGCTTTAATGTGTTAACAGATCATCTTTTGTGAGTCTTTGGTTTACCTTTTAACTTTATTGTCTTTGAATGCGATCAGATTGCTTAATATTTATAAAATATAGGTATGGGAGAGTGCCAGGGCTGTGATGTGTCCGAGGAGATTCTTGAAATACCTCGAAATCATGAAGTTATTCTATATTTTCTTCTAAAAGCTATAAAATTTTGACTTGCGTATTTAGGTGTTCAATCCAACCGGAATTTCCCATGTGGTGGTGTGATGCAGGATAGAATTAAACTTTTTGACTACATGGCTGGCTTATTGTTCCATTTCAAACTTTCTTTCCTTTTCAGTGCCACCTCTGGCATTGCCAAATTTGTGTATATGTGGGAATTATTTCTGGGCTCTCTGTTTTTTTCAAATGCGTGTAATTACCTTTTCTTGTGCCAGTATTACCCTATTCTAATTGCTATGGCAGAGTGATTTTTTTCTCCTTTCTTCCTTTCTTCTTCTCCCTCCCTTCCTTCCTTCCTTGCTTTCATCTTCCTCCTTCCTTCCCTCCTTCCTTCCTTTCCTCAATTTTATTGAGGTATGATTTACACACTATAGAACAATAAATTACTCCATTATAAGTTTAGATTTCAATGAATTTTGCCAGATACATTAACCTGTATAATCACAATGCCAATCAAGATATAAAACATTCCCATCACCCCTAAAAGTCCCCTTATACTCCTTTACAGCCAAAACCCCAATCCTACTCAGTAACTCATTTATTTTTGTCACTATAGATTAGTTTTGCTTTTTCATGAGCTTCATATAAATGGAGTCATATAGCATATACTTATTTTGTGCCTGGGTTCATTTGCTCCGTATTCTATATCTGAAATGTACCTATATTGTTCCTTTTTATTACTGAATGGTATTCCAGTGTATGGAGATAACACAATTTGTTTCTCCATTTTCCTTTGTGGACATTTGCCTTTTATCAAGTTTGGTGGTATTTTTACTTATTCTTTTATTGTGATAAAATACATATAATATCAAGTTCGCCATTTTTAACTGTATACTTCAGTGGCATTAAGTACACTCATAGTCTTGTGCAACCCTTGTCACTCCATTTACAGAACTTTTTTATCATCCTGAACAGAAATCCCAAACCTGTTAAACAATAACTCCCTATTTCTTCTTTCTCCAGCCCCAGGTAACTTCATTATACTTTCTGTCTCTGTGAATGTGCTTTTTCTACATACCTCAAGAGAAATAATCACAGTATATATCTATCCTTTTGTATCTGGCTTATTTCACTTAGCATAATGTTTACAATGTTCATCCATGTTGTATGTATTAGAATTTCATTCCTTTTTACAGATGAATAATAGCCCATTGTGTGTATATATCACACTGAGTTTATTTATTCTTCTTGATGGATATGTGCATTGCTGCAACCTTTTGGCTATTTGGCATGATGCTGCTATGAACATGGATGTACAAGTATCTGGTTAGGTCCCTGCTTTCAATTCTGTTGTATATGTACCTAGACTGTGAAATGACTGGATCATAAGGTAATTCAGTTTTTTAACTTTTTGATGGTCTGCCCTACTGTTGTCACAGCAGTTGCGCCATTTCCAGCAACAATACGTAAGGGTTCCAATTTCCAGATTTTTTTCCTTCTTTGTTTTTTAATTTATAATATCCATTTAGTGGTGTGAAGTGGTATCTCATTGTGGATTTGATTTGCATTTCCCTCATGACTCAGATGTTGAGCATCTTTTCATGTGCCTGTTGGCCATTTCAGTATCTTCTTTGGAAAAATGTCTGTTCAAGTCCTTTGCCAATTTTTTATTTGGGTTGTTTTATTTATTTATTTATTTTGAGTTGTAGGAGTTCTTTATATGTTCTGGATCTTAATCCCTTATCAGATATATGATTTGCGTATATTTTCTCCCACTCTGTGGGTTGCCTTTTCATTCGCCTGATAGTGTCCTTTGTTTCACAAAACCTTTAAATTTTGGTGAAGTCCAATTTATCTATTTTTGTTGTTGCCTTTGGTGTCATATCCAAAGGCAATTAAGAAATTATTGCAATAAGAAATGATTGCCAAATTCAATATTTTGAAGATTTCCCCCTAATGTTTTCTTCTAAGAGTTTTATAATTGTAGCTCTTTCTTTCAGTCTTTGATACATTTTGAGTTAATTTTTGTATATAATACAAAGTAAGCATCTAATTTCATTCTTTTGCATATGGATATCCAGTTTTCCTAGCACCATTTTTTTAAATTTTTTTAACATCTTTATTGGAGTATAATTGCTTTACAATGGTGTGTTAGTTTCTGCTTCATAATAAAGTGAAGCAGCTCTACATATACATATATCCCCATATCTCCTCCCTCTTGCATCTCCCTCCCACCCTCCCTATCCCACTCCTCTAGGTGGTCACAAAGCACCAAGCTGATCTCCCTGTGCTATGCGGCTGCTTCCCACTAGATATCTGTTTTACATTTGTTAGTTTATATAAGTCCATGCCACTCTCTAACTTCATCCCAGCTTACCCTTCCCCCTTCCCAAGTCCTCAAGTCCATTCTGTATGTCTGCATCTTTATTCCTGTCCTGCCACTAGGTTCTTCACCATTTTTTTTTTTTTTTAGATTCCATATAAATGTGTTAGCATACGGTGTTTTTCTCTTTCTGACTTACTTCACTCTGTATGACAGTCTCTAGGTCCATCCACCTCACTACAAATAAATCAATTTTGTCTCTTTTTATGGCTGAGTAATATTCCATTGTATATATGTACCAGATCTTCTTTATCCATTCATCTGTTGATGGACACTTAGGTTGCTTCCATGTCCTGGCTATTGTAAATAGAGCTGCAGTGAACATTGTGGTACATGACTCTTTTTGAATTATGGTTTTCTCAGGGTATATGCCCAGTAGTGGGATTGCTGAGTCATATGATAGTTCTATATTTAGTTATTTAAGGAACCGCCATACTGTTCTCCATAGTGCCTGTATCAATTTAACTTCCAACCAACAGGGCAAGAGGGTTCCCTTTTCTCCACACCCTCTCCAGCGTTTATTGTTTCTAGATTTTTTGATCATGGCCATTCTGACCAGTGTGATGTGATACCTCATTGTAGTTTTGATTAGCATTTCACTAATGGTTAGTGATGTTGAGCATTCTTTCATGTGTTTGTTGGCAATCTGTATATCTTCTTTGAAAAAATGTCTGTTTAGGTCTTCTGCCCATTTTTGGAATGGGTTGTTTGTTTTTTTGATATTGAGCTGCATGCACTGCTTATAAATTTTGGAGATTAAAGCTTTGTCAGTTGCTTCATTTGCAAATATTTTCTCCCATTCTGAGGGTTGTCTTTTTGTCTTTTTTATGGTTTACTTTGCTGTGCAGAAGCTTTTAAGTTTCGTTAGGTCTCATTTCTTCACTTTTGTTTTTATTTCCATTTCTCTAGGAGGTGGGTCAAAAAGGATCTTGCTGTGATTTATGTCATAGTGTTCTGCCTATGTTTTCCTCTAAAAGTTTGATAGTGTCTGGCCTTACGTTTAGGTCTTTAATCTATTTTGAGTTTATTTTTGTGTATGGTGTTAGGAAGTGTTCTATTTTCATTCTTCTACATGTAACTCTCCAGTTTTCCCAGCACCACTTATTGAAGAGGCTTTCTTTTCTACAGTGTATATTCTTGCCTCTGTTATCAAAAATAAGGTGACCATACATGCATGGGTTTATCTCTGGGCTTTCTGTCCTGTTCCATTGATCTATATTTCTCTTTTTGTACCAGCACCATACTGTCTTGATTATTGTAGCTTTGTGGTATAGTCTGAAGTCCAGGAGCCTGATTCCTCCAGCTCCATTTTTCTTTCTCAAGATTGCTTTGGCTGTTCGGGGTCTTTTGTGTTTCCTGTAGATCTTTTGTAGCAATCTGTAGATTGCTTTGGGTAGTACAGTCATTTTCACAATGTTGATTCTCCCAATCCAAGAACATGGTATATCTCTCCATCTGTTTGTATAATCTTTAATTTGTTTCATCAGTGTCTTATAGTTTTCTGCATACAGGTGTTTTGTCTCCTTAGGTAGGTTTATTCCTAGGTTTTTTATTCTTTTTGTTGTAGTGGTAAATGGGAGTGTTTCCTTAATTTCTCTTTCAGATTTCTCATCATTAGTGTATAAGAATGCAAGAGATTTCTGTGCATTAATTTTGTATCCTGCTGCTTTACCAAATTCATTGATTAGCTCTAGTAGTTTTCTGGTAGCATCTTTTGGATTCTCTATGTAGAGTATCATGTCATCTGCAAACAGCCTAGCACCATTTTCTGAAAAAACTATTTGAAAGCACTTGTCACCCGTGTTGAGAATCAATTGGCCATACATGTGAGGGCTTATTTCTGGACTCTCTCTTCTGTTTCATTGCCGAATATGTCTGTTTTTATGCCAGTACCACACTGGTTGATTATTACAGTTGGAGGTATTTTGAAGAGTGCTGCTATGAACACTCTTGATCATGTCTTTTTCTGGATATATACTTTTATTACTTTTGGTAAACACTTAGCTGTGTAATTGCTGGGTTATATGCTAAGAGTATGTTTACCTTCATTTAAAACTTCCAAATTATTTCCAAAGAAGTTGTACCATTTCACACTCTCAACAGCAATGTAGGAGGGTTCAGTTACTCCACATGTAAGCCAACATTTAGTGTCATCAGTCTTAAAATTTTAGCCATTATATTTCAAACGTAGTGTTCTAATATTGTGATTTTATTTGCATTTCTATGATGTTTAGCAATTTTGAGCATGTTTTCATGTACTTGTTGGATATTCATAGGTCTTCTTTTGTGAAATATCTGTTCATATCTTTGCATTGGTTCGTGCGTCTTCTTATGATTGAGTTGTAAGAATTCTTTATATAGTCTTGATACAAGTCTTTGTCAGATGTATGTATTGCTAATATTTTCTCCCAATCAGTGGTTTGCCTTTTTGATTTCTTAACAGAGTCTTTTGAAGACCTTTTTTAAAAATTTTTCATTTTTGAAATAATTTAAGATCTACAAAAATTTGCCCCAAAGTAACACAAAGGGTTTCTGTATACATTTCACCCAGCTTTCCCAAATGTAACATCTTCATAATTACAATGAATTATCAAAACCAGAAAATTAACATTGGAAAATACTTTTAATGTATAGACCTTACTTACATTTCCTTGGTTGTCTCACTAATGTCCTTTCACCTATCAATGATCCAGAAGTTTATAAGAAATTTATTAATTTTTCTTATCCTTTTTAAGAACGAGTTTTGGTTTCATTGATTTTTCTCATGTGTTTATTATTTTACATTCTTACTTTGTTATTTTTTCCCTTTCAATTCCTTTGAGTTACTTTTCTTTTCCTAGTTTGCTAATATGATAACTTTGATAATTGACTTTTAAACTGTCTTTTTCGCTAATAAAAGCATTTAAAGCAACACATTTCTTTCTAAATACTATTTTAGCTTCATCCTCACATTTTGATTTGTAGTGATTTTTATGTCATTCCTTTAAAAATATTTAATGATGTCCTTTGTGATGTCTTCTTTGACTTACGGATTATTTAGAAGTACCTTGTTTAATTTCCAAATATTTGAGTATCTTCCAAATTATTTTTTATATTCATTTCCTGTTAAATTTGTGTGTATGTGTGAGAAAATGTACTCTGTGTGACTTTGATCCTGCTAAGTGTTTGAGCTTAGCATATAATCCAGCTTGGTGGATGTTCTACAAGCACTTAAAAAGAATGTGTCTAGTGCTGTTGTAATGTATTGTCCTACAAAAGTCAACTAATGCAAGTTGGTTTATATTTTTGTTCAAGTCATTTATGTCCTTACTGATTCTATGCATAAATTTTCATTAATTACTGAGAGATATACATTGAGATCTCTAACTATAATTGTGGATTTTTGTATACATCCTTTTAGTCTGTAAGTTTTTGCTTTATGTATTATAAAGCTGTTATTAGATGCTGTTTACTCATTTAGAATTATTATATACTTGTGAGGCATTTGTCTTTTTTAATTGTCCTGCCATATTTCAGATGATATTCCTCATCCTGAAATCTGCTTTATTATTAATATAGCTATTTCAGTATTAGTATGATTTCTCTTTTTTTATTCTTTTGCTTTTAACCTGTCTTTGTATTTTAAATTACTTTCTATTCATAGCATATAGTTGCTTCTTGCTTTTAAAAAAGTTGAACAATCTCTGCCTTCTAATGGAGTGTTTAGATAATTTACATGTAATGAAATTATCAGTATATTTCGTTTTAATTCTACCATCTGGCTATTTGCTTTCTATTTGTAATGTTTGTTCTCTGTTCCTACATGGTCTTACCCTTCCTTTTTTTTTTTTTTTTTTTTTTTTTTTGTGGTGCTCGGGCCTCTCACTGTTGTGGTCTCTCCCGTTGCGGAGCACAGGCTCCGGATGCACAGGCTCAGCGGCCATGGCTCACGGGCCCAGCCGCTCCACAGCATGTGGGACCTTCCCGGACCGGGGCATGAACCCACGTCCCCTGCACCAGCAGGCGGACTCTCAACCACTGCGCCACCAGGGAAGCCCCCTTCCTTTTTATTGATTAATCATTTCAGTATTCCATCTTACCTTTTTTTTGTGGTTGTTCTAGGGTTTACAATAACAATCTTCAACTTATCACAGTGTATCTTTAATCAGTATTTATTTCTCATGCATTGTAGTGCCTTACAACAGGGTACTTCCATTCCCTCCTTCTATCCTTTGTGCTTTTATTGTCATAGATTTTATTTCTATATATTTATAAAATGCATAATGCTTTTAAAATTATTTTTATCTAAACAGCCAATTTTCTTTTCTTTTTCTTTTCTTTTATTTTTTTCTTTTTGCTAAGGGGGTGGGTGTGAATGAAGCCAGTGGGCAACCAGCAGCTGAGCGACGTCCCCTACTTCCTCTTCCTCCCCTCAGCACCCCCCCACCCCCCCCACCCCACCCCTGAGTCAGCCTAGCTTCTCCTCCCTTAAACAGCCAATTATCTTTTAAAGAAGTGTTTAAGAAAAAAAGGTTTATGCACACACATATTTTTCTAATTCAGGTATTTACCATTTCTGGTGTTCTTCATTTCTTTCTGTAAATACAAATTCTCAGTGTTCTTTTTTTCTTTATGTAAATCTGAGTTTCCATTTCGAAACTTTAGCATGAAAACTTCCTTTAGCGTTTCTTATAGTGTGGTTTTTGCTTGTGATAAATTCTCTCAGCTCTTGCTTGTTTAGAAATGGCCTTATTTCACCTTTGTTTTTGAGGGATATTTTCACTGGATATAGAGTTGTACGTTGGCACTTTTCCCTTTCAGCACATGGAATATGTCATTTCATTGTGCTCTGTCTTGTGTCATTTTTGATCTATGGTCATTCTAATCTCATTTCTCTGTATATAATGTGGCTTTCTTTTCCTGACAGCTTTTAAGATTTTCTTTTTATCATTGGTCTTCAGCAATTTGATTATGATGTGCTATGGTGTGGTTTCTTTTTGTGTATTCTTTTTGGGGTTTGTTGAGCTCCTCAAATCTGTGAGTTTATAGTTTTCATCAAGGTTGGAAAATTTTAGCTATTTTTATATTTAGAAATTTAGTTTTTCCATATTTTCCTTCTTCTACTCCTTTTTTTTAAAAACTGTCCTCCAACTTGGTTTGTTACCTGTAGTTCATGGGGTGCAGTTTGCCTGATTTTTGTACCAGCTGACTCTCATTATGATTTTTTTCTTTATAATTTCCTTCTTCTTTCCCCTCTTCCTCCTTTTCCTCCCCCTTGTTCTTTTTCTTCTTCTTGATATTTGTTTGCAAGATCACACTTGATGCTCTGCATCAAGTATCTCTATTTGGGCAATTCCAAATTCGCCTTTGTTAGGAACCTGTAGGTATTACCAATTCCAGAGCAGATATTATGTTCATCTTCTGCTTGTAATTCTTTCCCTAGGAGTGAAGTGTAGTTTTGAACTCTCCACATCTCTCACTGCACAGACTTGGGTTTCCAATTTTGTGTGAATGAATCCTTTACCACATACTGTTCAAAGCAGTTAGTTAGATCACATGTCACATCCTTTCAGGCTCAGTGCCTTATTCAGGAGCTTAGGTTCAGTTCATTGTGCTTAAGGCCCTGGAATCTAAAACTTCCTCCCCTCAGCATTTATGCTTGTATCCTACGCCCCTGTGGGCTACTTGATTTTTATTTTCATACGCATCTATGGCTTTCAGTTTTTTGTTTTTATTTTTGGGGGTTTTTCTTTTGAAAGCTGAAAAATTTTCTTTCTCACTTTCAAGCTCAGGTGTGTGTATGTGTGTGTATTCCAACACTTTATAATGTTTGCAGTGGTGAGAGTTTTTGGTTGTTTTTTTTTTTAACATCTTTATTGGGGTATAATTGCTTTACAATGGGGTGTTAGTTTCTGCTTTATAACAAAGTGAATCAGTTATACATATACATATGTTCCCATATGTCTTCCCTCTTGCATCTCCCTCCCTCCCACTCTCCCCATCCCACCCCTCTAGGTGGTCACAAAGCACCGAGCTGATCTCTCTGTGCTATGTGGCTGCTTCCCACTAGTTATCGGTTTTACAGTTTTTTCATATTTTTATTCTTAAATATGAATGGAAAATCAAGAATCATTAAATACTTGAAGAACAAAATATGATATGAGATTGAGTCTAAGATAAACAAATGAAAAAAGTTTCAAAGGAAATAGAGATATTCAAGAATGGGGGGAAAACACACAAGAACCCCTTTATTAATATCCTCAGAGACATGTGAGCTGATGCTGCATCCACAGTACAACAGGATGCTATAAAAAAAGGAAGATTCATAGAACAGGAATGAGATCTTGATGATTAAAATATTATTAACACAACAAACATTGAGCAGAAGAAATGAGTTGAAGGATTGAAATAAAAAATTCCAGGAGGCTTCCCTGGTGGCGCAGTGGTTGAGAGTCCACCTGCCAGTGCAGGAGACACGGGTTCGTGCCCCGGTCTGGGAGGATCCCACGTGCCACGGAGCGGCTGGGCCCGTGAGCCATGGCCACTGGGCCTGCGCTTCCGGAGCCTGTGCTCTGTGACGGGAGAGGCCACAACAGTGAGAGGCCCGTGTACCGCAAAAAGGGAAAAAAAAAAACTTCCAGGATACCTTCCTTCATAAGTAGAATAAAAAGAATGTAGAGATGAAAATACGACAGAAAATATAAATGACAGAGGACCAATCCAAGAGGTCTAATAGTCAATTAATAGAAGTTATAGAAAGAAAAAATATAGGAAATTAATGAAATAAAATATTCAAGTAAATAATGGAATACAATTTTGAAGAGCTAAGGGATATAATAATTGAAAATAAATGGAACAGTCATTCTCTTGAATGTTGAAATTTCAGAACATTAAGGATAAAGAACTAAAAGCTTACAGAGAATGAAAATCAATCAGTCAATCAGACAGATATGACACCTCTGTAGGACTAACCTCTTGTCATAATAGTGAATGCTAGATGTTGGTAGAAAAATACTTTTAAAGTTCTGATGAAAATGATTTTCAAGTGGAATTCTATACTCTGCCAAAATACAAAACAAATGTGAGTCAAGTAAAGATATTTTCAGACATGAAAGATGCAGAAATCTGTTCCTCACAATGATCCATTCTTTTTATTTTTTCCAGCTCAGCAATAGAAAACATTTTTTATTTAGACATATTCCAGCTAAACTAAAAAATATTTCCTTCTTCTGCCTCCCTTGCAGCTATGGATGGCTATATGACCAAGTTCTGGCCAATGTTGTGGGTGGCCTTCATGGAGATATTGTTAAAAGAGAGGGCTTGTTCCTCCTTCTAATTTGTAGGCATGGCCACTGGAGCTCTAACATTCATTTTGACTTGGTTGGCTTCCTTGAGAATGAAAGCCACAGTTGGAGGATAATGGAAAAGAAAGATGGGAAACTATGTCCCTGATGACAGTATGAGCCCACCATACCAGTTCTGTACTGCCTACCTCCAAATTTCTGTTTGTAATAGAGAAATAAAATTTCATTTTGCTAAAGTTACATTAATTTAAAAATATTCTCTTACATGCAGCTGTACCTAATCCAAACTGACAGAGGAAGCTATTTGAGGTTATATGTCAATTAATGATGAATTGCTTTTTAGTTTTGCATCGATCTGTCCATGTGACCATGTTCTGGGTCACATGATCTATAATGGAAGTACTGTGAGGGGGCTGCAAAGAACCAGTACTTTTAACTCAAGGGAATTATCCAAGGAAAAACCAGGAGCATATCTGTGTAAAAGGCATAAAAAAAAGTGTGTGTGGGGGGGGAACTTTGAGAAATAAAGGCAACTAGAAACTCCAGGGAAAACGTAAAGCATTTTAAAAATGGCATTACTTTGTTCTATAGTGAACTATAGTTATACAATCAAAATCATTTAAACAACAATAAATGTCCTTACAAGGGGAAGCTTTCTTCCAGAAATGATCACTGTTTCCTTCTGCTAGGAAACTTTATTCAAACTAAGGTAATTACTGAAAAAATTACAGTTCTTCAGGGTACAATTAAATGTTGACCTTCTTTCATGAATTTACCTTCTATATGGTGAATCCTTTGTAATTCCACTCTTGTTCAGCTTGAGAACATATTTTATTATACATCAATTATTATTTATATTCCACTGATTCTGATAATTTCTTAATGATTGTCAATTATAGCATCTTGCAAATACCTTAGTAATAGTACTTTTAACTTTTATTTTGCTTGTATGTCCAACTGCTTTCTTTCCCACTAGACTGTAACTCATTTGTCACATAAACAGTATTTTTCAGTTCCACATTTCCGTAACTTAGCCCACCATCAGGCACACCGTAAGTGCCCATGCTTATTGAATGGAGTAATCTGAGGAAACTTGACCTGATTATTATGAGAACATGTTACCTCTTGGCTGTTTCCTCAAGAAGGGAGAAAAAAAAGAGTGAGAGAAGATGTGATTGAAGAGGAAAGGAGAATACTGAATACATTGAATAGATGTCCCGTCTCCAAAGCACTTAAGCATCAGCAAGCATACCCTTGGAGCATGTCTGATGAAATCTCAGAGGCTCTCTTCACAGATCACCTTGCAACCCCAGGTCACAAGGTGGGAGCTGCCAGCAGTCCTGGTATTAAACCACTGCACCGGCTTCCAGTCCTCCTGTAAGTGAGGTGGCTTGTGATGGACTAGCCTAGAGTAACTATGCCAACTTACAGCTGCCCTGTCCCTGTCTCCCTGCCAAGCAGACTCAGATTTCAAATGAGTAGTTTCACCTGAAGGAATGGATATTTATAAAGACACGTTATGTCATGGTCATATTCACATAGCATCACCATCAGCTCAGCATCCAGGCAAACCAGAGCCATATCCTGTGAACAGTTGGCTTTATGGAATGCAGGAAGCTGGGAAGAGAGACACATAGGGAAAATAAGGGGCAGGTGGGTCTGACCAACTTAACCACATGGAAGCATACAACCTTTCTTCTTTTCATATAGGGCCTTTGTCAGAGGCATTTGATCTACAGTGGGAAGAGCATGCATCTTAGAATGAATGGACCTTGTTTTTGGTTCAGGGACTGCTACTTATGGCTCTGTGTCCTTGAGCAAGTCCCTTCCTATCTCTGGGCCTCGTTTCCTTATTTGGAAAATGTCAACCTCATAAAGTTATTTTGAGGATTATAAAGAAATAATGGATGCGAGCATCCTTTGTATAATTTACATCCAATGTAAATTATATTGTCCTTTTTCACACTGGGGTATGCCTCAAGGCTGTTCAGCATATTGTGTTCAACTCACGTAAATAATGTTAAAGAGAAATATTACCAAACCAGGACGTATTGCTTGTGTTAATAAACAGTATGAGGGGGAAAACTTTGCTAATACTTAATGTTCTTATTTATTAACCCACTAGTCAAATCTTATTGAATATATCATCACGATCAGAAAGATTTGGGTGTCTGTTATTCAGGCAACATTTATCAAGTGCTCAAGTGAAAGGCACTAGGTTAGCTCCCATGAGTGAACGAGGAAGGAAAAAGGAGAAGAGAATCCACGTTCAGAATTAGATAGTTACAACATTTCAAGGCTGTGAGGGCTAGTAACTTCTAGAATTGCAACACGTCAGACATGAATGCCTATATAATATCTCACCCCATTCAACTCTTACCTAAGCCATGAATTCTGTCTATACTGTACTTTGATAATTAAAAAACTCACTCCATGGGGGATATTCTATTTCAAGTAGACCTAATTGTTAGAAAACTCTTCCTTATAGTCACCATTTGGTCCTATCTTACAGCCATGCAGCTAGCTTCCTTCTGTACATGATGGTCACCACTTGGATATTTAAAGATGGCCGTCGTGCCTCTTCCCATGCCTCCTTTCTCCATGAGATATACATAGCCCATGATCCCTTCTTCTCACCATCCTGCTCTGTCTCTTAGGGGCCTGCTCAGTTTTTTCCTGTGTCCTATTCAAAGTGTCACGTTCAATCTGGCCTCAAAATTCCACGAGTGGTTCCACCAGGGCAGAATGGGGTAGGACTGTAGTCTCCATGGTGGAAGTCCTTGCGGTCATTTATAGTCCTAGAGATACTGGCAAACCCTAAATTTGTTTACTGTAGTGTATCTCCTTTCACATGTAGTTATACTCCCTCATTCTATATTTGTGAAGTTTGTTTTTTAGAACTACAGTCACAACTTCACAGTTATATATACTAAATTTTATTTTCAGCTGTTGGCCTAAGCTACCTCTGACACACACCATTTCCACTATAGTACTGTCCCCACTAGGATCACAGGGAGAATGATTCAAGCGTCAGTGCATAGTTTGTAACTCATGCTTTGCCTCTGAGAATTCACCGGGGATTCACTTTTAATTGCTTCCCACAGTTCTACTTACGATGTCAGTGTTCTTCAACTCCTACAGAAGTTGCCAGGGAAAGGGCCCATCATGTGATTTATACCAGTAAGAATCTCCCATTAAAATTTTGAATAACCCTTTTCTCCAGGAGTCAAAAAACAATTAAAAATTGAAATAGGAGTCAGATAGGGACAAAAATATCAGCTTTATTGTTGATATAATTAAATGCAAGTATGTGGAATGGCACCAGCAAAGACTGTACAGCCCTTTTGCCAGTTGGCCACTAGAGGCGCTCTCTGTGCTCCTGTGAGCTTCCCTACCTCCTGGCAACCAGAACAAAATAGGAAATCAATACCCTACAGGCAGGCAGATGGACAGCATAGAAAGAGAGCCCAGAGGGGTAGAGCTGCATAGGCTACGGCTGGAGCCCAATTTCCCACAGCAGATTCACTCCTCCCTTGGGGTGGGCGGAGGCACTACTTTTGAAGAGCAACCTTCTCCCTTTTCTGAGCCAAAGAATACTGAGCAAGGGAGAGAAGGGTTCCCTCACATCTCCTTGCACTCACATAGAGGCACTGAGTCCCTTTAGCCTTGTCAACTGCAGGATGGTGAAGCTGGCTTCTGTGGGTGCAGGGACCTACTCTGAGGTGACCTCCCTGTCCACACACAGGGCCTACGACCATGCCCCTTTGTCCATGGCCTGTGAGTTTTTGTATGAGGGGCTGACAGCCCCCATGTCAGCCTGGGAACTGCTCTCATCTGGCCCAGCACATCATTTCCTCTCCATGGAATTTTGTACTCAGTAACAGCCAGTGTTACTTGATGCTGGACACCTGGATGTGGAGGGAAATATCTGCCCCATGGCTTTGCTTTTCTCTCTCTGAAGTCCCTGTCCTCCACTGTGTGGCCCTGTGTGTGAGCCTAGAGGGGAAACTGCTGGCTGAGATGAGGAACATTGCTGTTGACAGGCGCCTTCATGTGCTCCTCGGGGACCTTTGAGGGTTGCCTGTTTATATTCCTCTCCCTTCCAGATTTCCCTTTTACCCTGGAGACAAAGCCCCCGAGAGGCTCCCCCACTTTCACTATCACCCATTATGATCGTATTCTTCTCTTTTTATTCCTGCCATCTACTAGTTCTCCTATCTTGTGAAAGTTACCTGGAGGCTTTTGCAATCTCCTGTTCTACCCTAAAGCAATTCAAATATATAGTATGTCTTTTCAGTCTCCCTACTCAAGCTGTGTGTTTCTACTTCTCCTTCACCTTCCAGAAGGTAGTCATCACTCTGTCATACAAATGTGCCTTCTAGATCTATTTGCTTGTCAGATGTGATGGCTGAAGAAAAGCCTGGTCGTAGAACCCCATTTGCAGTATTTAGAAGATATGTGTTCGTACTAATTATCCAAACTTTCCGCACCCAACCACCCTCCCCCACCCCCCCCTTTTTTTTTTTTTTACTAGTGATGACTTTATTCTTTTCAAAATAATTTCATAACCATTATCTCATTTGGGCCTCAAAAGGATCTCATGAGTGAGGCAAATCATGATTCTATCTTCCCATTCTATATCCAGGGACAGAGGCACAAAAAGGTGAAGTCATGAACCCAAGGCTTAGAAAAGAGTTGGGGCAAAACACTACATCTGACCCTGAAGCCAGCACACCTTCTGCTGCATCTGTGTGTACGGACCTCACAGGACAGTTAGCAGTCACTAGGGCTCCATGATTGACGAGATCCCCATAAGAAGCCAGCCCCGTCAGCCCCCAGTTGAATGTCCTGCTTTGAGAAGGCACATCCCCTGAGTAAATGGAAAGAATATTTACTGTGGGGGACAAAATAAAACAAAACAAAATGAAGCACAGAGGTTTGGGTTACATTTAGGGGGAAAGAGCCAGGGTTTAAGCGAACTGGACTGAGGGGAGATGAAGCAGTAGAATGACACAGCTTAACTCTCTGAAACCTGTTTAGAGTGTTGTAATAGCTCAGATGGACTAAAGGAAAAACAAAGCACTCATTTTGTCCAGAAAGAACCCTAGTACTGTCTGTTAAATCCACTGGGAAAAATTTGGATGGACCAGAAGCAGCACTTCCTCATTTACTTATTTGTCCAAATTATGTTAATGAAAAGAGTGAATTATAGACACACATCCACACAGAGCTTGCAACATTGTGAAGGTTTTACTTTAATTAAGACCTGTATTTTTGCCCCTCCATCCTTTATTAAAATGAAAGCATCATTAAAAAGAAGAAAGACCATAGACAGCTAAAACCTCCCACCAAGAAAACCTCTGCTATCTTGGATAGCTCATATGCCAAATTATTCCACTTTAATGGAAAGAGAAAACTAATGCAAAGGACTCCATGTGTACAGATGACTTCAGTGCATCCACCCATCTCCCAAAACAGCACATTTCCAAAGGGCACAGATAGCCTCCTGCGATGCCTCTTTTGTTTGCTTAATTTCCTCACACTGCATCATTCTCTAAAGAGACGTGCTCAAGTTCTCTGTCTCCCACATTGTTTTCAAACCTTGTTACCACTGCATGCATTTCTAAATGACAAGGCGACTGGGTCTAAACTTTGATATGTTGCGAGAAAACCCAAACTGACAGTTGGAGGGGGCAGAAAGAGGAAGACACTGCCCATTCCTCCCTCATCCCAAATGTCATCCCTTCCTCGTGCAGGCTGCCCAGGCAGCCCTGATGAAGAAACAAGCAGACACTTGAAAGTTTCTGACAGGTGTCATGGGCTCAGGCACTGAGAAACCAGGAGTGATGGAGCTTGACGTGACAGTGGCAGAGCCATTGAGGCTGGCTCCAGGACATGCAGGGTTTGGTGTATGTCAGTTTCAATCCTTGTCACACTCCCACTCCATAATGGTAACTGCAAACGGACAGAGCCAGCGGGAAGTGTTCAGAAAACTTAAAAACATCCTTTCCTGACCAAGTGATGTTGCCAAGCCGCAGTAATGTAGGATCAGCCACCCACAGTGGGTGCACTCCAGCTGGGTGGGGTCAGGAGCAAGAGGCAGGGCTGGTCGCACTGGTCTGCTTTGAGTTTGCTTGTTGTCTTTTTTCGTACCCTGCCTTGCCCTCCAAGCCAAGGGTTTCAATCTCCCAAATCCTTTCCACATCTCTGCATGTGATTTTTGTTCTGCCAGCATCTTCCTCCACCAGTAACTTCTGATGACTGTTAATTCCTTGCATATAATGATCTGTGCAACAGATCCTGCTTGATCTAAATATTTGGCACTCCTGCCCTTCTGACCCGGCTGGAGAGTGATTTATGATGGGAGAGGAGAGCTAGCTTCTCGGTAACACTGTGCAAATAGTTTCATAAATATTGCTCCATTGCATTATTTTGAAATATTACTTCTTTTAACACTCTGCCAAAGTCAAATAATTCTGCTAAATAAAAATCTACGGCTAGGCCTCTCACCCAGCCAAAGTAACAGGTGGTAACCAAGCTCACCTGGTGGGAGAACCTGAGTTGATTAACTCCAGCCCAGAAGTGATGGTTAACTCACATCAAGGCATGATGGATGACAGCAGGTGTGTGTATAATCTTTTACCCAGCCTTCCAGCCTACTAACAGAGGGTGTATTTATTTAATAGTTCTTAACTCAGTACATTGGCTTATAGTTAAGCATGTTCAAATAACATAAGGACTTTATAAGTGCATTTATTTTTGAAAAATCCGACCAATAATTATTTGATAAAAAGTCAGTGGCACATGTAAGCTCTGAGTCTGGTTTCCAGTGAAAATTCCTTAGAGCCTCAGGCAGAGTGATAAATCAACTATGGTGTGACTGTCTCCCTTTCCAAATGCCAAGAGTCAATGCTGAAGTGGAAAGAGAATTCTGGTGTCACAGTGACCCAAGTTGAGCCTGAAATTTGAGAATGGCAGGGGCCCAGAGTGGATATTTTTATTGCAGACTGCACTGTGGAGTGTCAAGATAGGTTTAGGCCACATGTGCTGCTGTATCATAGCTTCAGCCAATTTCTGCTCCGGTTTTGTGCTTGGTGACTGGACGGGACCCATTTAACAGAATATCTCCTTTCCAGGGAGCCTGCCTAAAAGCAATGATGTTTTCAGCTCGTATCAGGACCCGCAAGTTCTCCCTATGTACACACCACTCCTGGAATCTCATCCTTTTCCAGTAACTCCAGCTCAGACATCTACAGTGTTGACTCCTAAATATGGTTTTCTAACCAGTTTTATCTTCCAACCTCTAACTTTGTACCTCTATACTGACAATAACCCCTGAAACACATATATCCTAGGCTGAAGGAACCTGCTTGCTCCCATCACCATGTTCTC